>NC_090845.1:122985813-123334878 GCF_028021215.1 Eschrichtius robustus
TCCTGGGGAACTTGTCCCTGCGTCACGGGACCCTAGCAGTGACGTTTTGCACAGGCTCCTGGGGGGTGTGGATAGTGACCTGTGCTTGCACACAGGCTTCTTGGTGGCTGCAGCAGCAGTGTTAGCATTTCATGCCCGTCTCTGGGGTCCAAGCTGATAGCCTTGGATCCCGCCCATCTCTGGAGCTCGTTTAGGTGGTGCTCTGCCTTCTGTGGGCAGACAGGGAAGGAATCCCCTCTCCTCGTGCACCCGGAAACAATGGTCTCTTGCCTCTTCGGCAGGGCCAGACTTTTTCCCGGACTCCCTCCCGGCTAGCTGGGGCGCACTAGCCCCCTTCAGGCTGTGTTCATGCAGCCAACCCCAGTCCTCTCCCTGGGATCTGACCTCTGAAGCCCAAGCCTCAGCTCCCAGCCCCCACCCGCCCTGGCGGGTGAGCAGACAAGCCTCTCAGGCTGGTGAGTGCTGGTTGGCACCCATCCTCTGTGTGGGAATCTCTCCGCTTTGCCGTCTGCACCCCTGTTGCTGAGCTCTCCTCCGTGGCTCCAAAACTTCCCTCCCGCCCACCCCCCCATCCCGCCAGTGAAGGGGCTTCCTAGTGTGTGGAAACTTTTCCTCCTTCACAGCTCCTTCCCAGAGGTTCAGGTCCCATCCCTATTCTTTTGTCTGTGTTTTTTCTTTTTTCTTTTGACTTACCCAGGTACGTGGGGATTGTCTTGCCTTTTGGGAAGTCTGAGGTCTTCTGCCAGTGTTCAGTATTTGTTCTGTAGGAGTTGTTCCATATACAGATGTATTTTTGATGTATTTGTGGGGAAGAAGGTGATCTCCACGTCTTACTCCTCCGCCACCTTGAAGGTCTTCCTGGTAATTAGTTTTTGACAAAAGTGCCAAGGTGATTCAATGGGAGGAAAGGATAGCTCTTTCTGCAAATGTCACTGAAACAGCATGATATGAATATGAAAAAAATAAACCTCAACTCTTACTTCATTCAGTACATAGAATTTAACTCAAAATGTATCATACACCTGACTGTAGATCTTAAAGCTCTGAAACTTCTAGAATATCTTGGGATGCTAAATATTTTTTAAATGTTATACAAAGAATGAACCTCAAAGAAAATTCATAAATTGGACTTCACCAAATTTAAGAAAAAATTTTGCTGTTAAATGATATATTGTTAAGAAAATAAAAGTGCAAGATGCAGAGGGAAAATTTCTTATTACTGATCTCTGCAAAAGAACTTGTGTCTAGAATATATACAGAACACTTACAACACAGTAATGAGATGAACAACCCAATAAAAATGTGCAAAAGATTTGAACAGACACTTCACAAAAGTTGACGTGTGAATGGCCAGTACGTAGTTGAAAATATGGTAAAACAATTCGTCATCAGGGAAGTACAAAATACAACCATAATAAGATAACACTATGCACCTCTAGAATGGCTAAAATTAAAAATAAAGACTAACAATGTCAACCGTTGGTGAGTATGGTCAGCAGGGGGAACTCTCATATATTGTTTGTGGGAATCTAAAATGTAACGGCTACTTTGTAAACAATTTAATAACTTTAACTTTGAGCCAGAAAGTTCACTCTTAGATATTTACCCAATGAGAAATGAAAACATATGCCCTCACAAATGACTGGCACACAAACATTCAGAGCAGCTGTATGCATAGGAGCCCCAAACTGGAAACAGTATAAATATTCAACAGCTGATGAATAGATCCGCAGATTCAAATATATTTATACAATGGAAGAGTACTCTGCAATAAAAATGAATAAACTACTGATACATGCAAAAACATAAGTGAATCTCAGAAACATTACTCTGAGCAAAAGGAGCCAGAAACAGAACAACACTTACTGTATGATCCCATTTATATGAAATTCTTGAACAAAAAAAACTAATCAGTTATGACAGAGAGTAGATCAGTGCTTGCCTGGAACTAGTTTGGGTGTGCCTGCGAAAGTGAGGGTTATTTGAAGCTTAAGTTTCAATAGTTTCACAGTAAATCTGCCACTGATAGTGGATAATAAATAAAATTTTAAAAGACATAAAAAGACAGCAGCAAAGTGTTGGCTAGATAGGCACAGTTACATCAGGCCCTGAGTTTCCCTTTTGCAGAATGTTAGTGGTTCTCAGAGAATTCATTACTCTTTTCTTCTTGAGCAGCTATCTGCCCAGTTAGTGACTACATTCCCCACTTGACTATTTTTACTGAGCTCCATACCCGGTATCTATCTAAAGCAATGTGTAACACATGATAAAAATGCAAGAAATAATTGTTGAATGAATGACTTTGCTGTTCATTTCTGGTACAGTACTTATTTATTCTCTTCAGTCAAGTAAGTAGGAAAGTATAAAGAAATCATCACCCTGCAAAAGCAAATCAAATTCAGAAACATTTGTGGAAAACGATATTGGACAAAAAACATTATTAAGGCCAATTAGTTTCACTGGATGTATGGCCATAAGATCCATTTCCAACTCCAACCAAAATGTAAGAATGGGGGTAGAAGGAAAGATGGTTAGTACTAACCGATATCTAAGAGGAATAATCTCAGAAATTATATGTCCTTCTAATGAGAGGTTGTGCTTCTTGTTCCACTTAAGCTGGCACCTAAAAGATGCTGTATTGATAACATGAGACTGTTACAGACTGGTAAGTGCCACCGGCCAAGAAACATATTTGTGATGGGTCGCTGTCACAAGAGACCATCCTGTGGGCAGAACTGCTTTTTGCGAAAAGACAGAAAAGCTGCTGTATGACTTATTTAAATGACTTATATTCAGTTGCTTTATGCAGCAATTATTTTGATATCTGAATGATGCTCCTTTATCCATCCTCAGGGAAATACCCAGTGCAGGATATGTGTATAAAGGACAGAGATACAGCTATAAGTTCAGTGATCCAGATAATCAAAAGTTGAAATACTCTTGGAAAATGTAGAGGACTTCTGATACTGACCAAAATGGAGTAAGCCCACTATAGCCTATCTCTCGCATTGATTATAGCTAAAAATTGTGGAAAGAATACATGAAGGAACTGTCCAAGGACTCTGAAAAGTAAAGTAAATAACAGCAGGAATATTAGAAAGAGAAGTCAAAACTTGAAGAATGACTAAAATGTTGCTGAATTTCTTGGTTTTATTTTCCTCCTTTGTAATAGGTTTTGACCCAAGGGTGGAACTTGTCCCAGAGGTACACAGTGAGAGTGAATACAAAAAAATTCTGAAAGAAACTATTTTTTCTCACTTCTCTGCCTTAAGGGAAGCCTTAACTGCAGGAGAGCCTTAGGGGGGCAAAAACTCGAAGAGAAGCCCAACAATCTGGCCAAAGGAAACAGAAATAGGGGCCCCTGAGAGCCATAAAGTATAGGGGCGATCCTGGAGAGGAGAACACTAGAGAAAATGATCCCCTAAATCTGTGTATGAACTAATACATATCTTAGGCTTGCTCCTGAGGAGTGCACATGTAAAACAGATGCAAAGAAGCCTAGTTTGAGGACTGAACTATAATATAAGTCACCACATAAGTCTAAGACTTAACTCCTGAGTAGTACATACGTGGGGCAGACTCAAATACCATAGGAAAGGTTTTGAAAGCTGAACTGACACTGTAGCCACTGCTCACAAAAGTTGATGCAGAATTTGTGATTTGAACCTAACCATGCTGATTGGCTCCTAAAGCAAATGAACAGAAATCTAAATGCTACAGAGGATTTTAACAGGTCACAGAGTCTTACAACATAATGTTCACAATGTTCAGGATACAGTCTAAAATTACTCCACATACAAATAGCTAGGAAAATCATACCAATTCTCAAAGAAAAATACAATCAATATATGACAACACTGAGAAACACAGATGTTGGAATTATCAAATATTTTAAAGCAATTATTAAAAACATGTTATGTGAGGTAAAAGTGAACTATCTTAAAATTACTGGAAAGATAGACGTTCTTAGAAGAGAAAGAAACTGAAAAGGAAGGCAATGGAAATTTTAGAACTGAAATATAAAATACTGAAATAAAAAAAAAAAACCTCATTAGTGTACTTAATAGCAGAATGAAGATGACAGAGGAAAGATTCAGGATTCAGTTACCTTGGAGAGTGATCAATAGGAATCATTCAGTCTGAAGAACAGAAGAAAAAAAAAAGAATGTGGGACAATCTCATAAGATGTAACATTCATGTGATTAGAGTCTCAAAAAGATAAGAAAAAGATATTGATACCCAAAATTTTGAAGAAATAATGGCTAATAATTTACCAAATTGTTTAGAGACATAAATTCACACATTCAAGACACTCAGCAAAATAAAAATAAGATAAACTCAAAGAAAACCAAAACTAGATCCACCATAAACAAAGTGCTGAAAACTAAAGATAAATTTTTAAAATTCTTGAAAGCAGCTAAATAAAAATGACACATTACCTAAATAGGAACAGCAGTTCAAATGACTGAACATTTTTCCTCAGAAACCATAGTGACCGGAAGACATGAAACATCTTTAACGTGCTATAAGGAAAAAAAAAAAAGAAGAAAACTGTCAGGCTAGAATTCCATATCCAATGAAAATATTCTTTAGGAATGAAAGCAAAATAAAGACATTCCTAGATGAAGAAAAACTAAGAGAATTCAGAACTTCTACCAGAACGTCTCTAAAAATATGTTAAATTAAGTTGTTTAGGTTTAAGGGGAATGATACAAGATGGAAATGTGGAACTTCAGGAATGAAGGAAGAACAAAAGAAATGGCCACTATCTGCATAAATATAACAGACTATTTGTCCTCTTAAAGTTCTTTAAAATATATATCTTTGTTGAAAGCAAAAGTATAATATTATCTGGTGAAGTTTTCAGTATATGTAGATGCCATATATGTGATAAATATAACATAAAGAGAATAAGATAAATAAATTTTTGTAGTCCCCTATCACTTTAAAAAACCTAATATTTTCAAAAGACTAATTCGAACTTAGCTTCTACACTTGGTAACATCAAAATAAAAACATTAAAAATATGTTTAATAAGACTAGGATAGATATGGCAATTGGAAATAGGACTGATGTGATTATTAAATTAGTTATTTGTCAGTTTTATAAAAATATTTGCAGCAAGATATGGTTTGGGGGGCTAAGGACCAGTGTGTTAATAAGAGGACTCATGTACAAAATGCTGGACAGAAATACACATAGAATATGACTGTTTCACTGTTCAGGATACAAATGTGAGGGAGGGAAATGACCATTTATTGATTGTTCACTACAAACCAGGTGCCTCCTATATATTTTCTCATTTAACTCTTAACATTTCTGTCAGGTAGAACTTATGGTCCCTTTACTTTGGTGAAAAAATGGAGATTCAAAGAAGTTAGCTAAGTTGCCCAATGTTATAAAGATAGGATTTGAACCTAGAATTGATTTCAATTTCTCACTGTCACTTTAAGTATGTACCATAAATACCTCAGTCCTATAGCTGTCAACACAATTGAAGATAAAACCAAGGGGAAACAAGCCAGACGTTATTTTAGTGTTATTTTATATGTAGGCGATAGGTTTGCTAGAGGGGGAACAAGAAGGAAGAAAGAGTAAATAGTGAAATGTTTAAAAATTTTTAATCAAGTACAATTGTTATTTTGGTGCTCCTAGTTTATTGCTTCTCCTGCGTGATTTATAAAAATAAATATGTTTCAGACCTTTTTTTTTGCCCAAATGATCACATAACTCAGAGAAAATTTTAATTAAAACTGAGATTCAGTTTTCAAAATACTGTTTAAGGCAGCTGCACTTACAAGCATATGTTCCTTATTCCCATAACATTTTTTGCATTTGATACACCATGGTATGGTTTTAGTTTTTCTTTAAACTCACACTCTGTTTGACTTATTTTCATTCTATTCTGGCTTTCTCAAAACCAGCTCACTTCATCAGTTCTTGTTAGAAGAGTTGTTAGGGTAAAAAAAATACATGTACCTTCCTGAGATTTTTATGTTCCTTCCATTCCAACCTCAACTTCACAGTGCAAAGTTCAGCATTTTTTGGTAACGGTGACTGAAACCCAGCTGTTAGCAGGACCGAAACCTACCAAGCCTACACCTTGATGATAATCAGTAGAAAAAGGCCTGTTTTTCAGGATACCCACATACACCTCAAAAGCTAGAAACAAATTTCTAAACGTTGATCTCACTGTGCACATTTGTCTTCATATACATAAAATATATGCTTAAAAAAGCTAGTCTCATTATAATAGTAATTTTCATCATGGCAAAATTAGAGAGATAACAGATGCTTTAGTATGCCTTAGTATGTGAACTGCATTTGTAAAGGACAAGAGGTGTATAAATGTTCTGGGAAATTTCCCTTCTTTCCAAAAAAGAAAATTGTATTCAGACTATTTGAATAAACTAATTTTACAACTGTTGGTTTTTTCTAAATAAGAATCAATAACGTATAAACCATATGCTTATGAATCAACTTTTATTTCAGATCCTAAATATAGTCCCCTCAAAGTCCTCTGGATAAACCTAATTTTAAGATATTTGACTGATTACTGCATTATAATGCTGGAGAACCCAGTGTCAACTGATATTGGAGCTTTCTTAAAGGATACTTCAAAAACAATTGATCTTGCGATTTTAAGTTCTTGCTATAAATTCTATTGAGGCAATCAGAGCAAAAGAATTAAGAAAGGTCACTGAACGTATTGTTTATAGTGGTCCCATTTTCATTCCTTGCTTAATAGTGTCATCTCAAATGAATGGGCTCAATTTAATCAATTCTGATAGAGCAAAAATAAAAGAGAAGAAAAGAAAAAAATTGGTTATTCTTGGTAAATGGATTTTTGTGAAGCAAGTAAATCAGTCTTCACGAATATACATCAATTCTAACCCAGGAGTATTGAACAAAAAGTTTTATAAAACAAAATATTCCAAAAATTATGGAAATGTAACTTCCTTATTGCTTTTACTTTCTTATCTGATATTCTTTTTTCATTTTGAATTAAGGAAACCAAAGATCAAACAAAACATCAGTTACAGCATTTCTGTTGAATAAAAGCCAATGTAAGTATCATAATGGCAGGGAAATTATTTTTACCAACATTATGATTTTTACCATGCTTTAAATTACAGTACACAATTCTTCCCTAAAGCAATAGTATGATAGGAAACTAAGAGTAACATATAATTCAAGAAGCTTCTCAACAAATGACTCAATATCGTTCCTTTTTATGGCTGAGTAGTATTCCACTGTATATATGTACCACAACTTCTTTATCCATTCGTCTGTTGATGGGCATTTAGGTTGCTTCCATGACCTGGCTATTGTAAATAGTGCTGCAATGAACATTCGGGTGCATGTGTCTTTTTGAATTTTAGTTTTTTAAGGAACCTCCACACTGTTCTCCATAGTGGCTGTATCAATTTACATTCCCACCAACAGTGCAAGAGGATTCCCTTTTCTCCACACCCTCTCCAGCATTTATTGTTTGTAGATATTTTGATGATGGCCATTCTGACTGGTGTGAGGTGATACCTCATTGTAGTTTTGATTTACATTTCTCTAATGATTAGTGATTAGAGAATGCTCTAATGAGCATTCTTTCACGTGTTTGTTGGCAATCTGTATATCTTCTTTGGAGAAATGTCTATTTAGGTCTTCTGTCCATTTTTGGATTGGGTTGTTTCCTTTTTAGATATTGAGCTGCATGAGCTGCTTGTAAATTTTGGAGGTTAATCCTTTGTCAGTTGCTTCATTTGCAAATATTTTCTCAATTTTTTTATTAAAAATGTAATTTAAGATAGTGGTTATCTTTAAGATGGATAGTGACTACGTAAGAGGTCATTTTATTCCTTGTATCTTACATATGCACATTGTATATATTTTTTATATGTGTGAAATATTTCATGTTGTCCAAAATGGACATTATCAATGATAAACTTGAATTTTAAAAACATTTTTAGAGGGCCTGCTTAAGAGTAATAAGTAATGATATCTACAGCTAGTTTATAATACTTAACTGAGATACTAGTCTAACCCTAAAATTCCCTGTTGTAAATCTTTTCATAAATTCTAAGGACAACATTTATACTTTAAAAAAAAAATTATTTATTTATTTTGGCTACGCTGGGTCTTAGTTGCGGCATGCAGGATATTCGTTGCAGCATGCGGGATCTTTTAGTTGCGGCATGTGGACTTCTTAGTTGTGGCATGCGAACTCTTAGTTGCAGCATGCGAACTCTTAGTTGCGACATGCATGTGGGATCTAGTTACCCGACCAGGGATCGAACCCAGGCCCCCTGCATTGGAAGCGCAGAGTCTTAGCCACTGTACTGCCAGGAAGTCCCAACATTTATACTTTTGCGTGACATAAAAGAGACAGTATATGGTTGTAGTTAATAACATAGACAAGAGACAGAATGCCCCGGATTTGATTCAAGTTAAATAAAGCATACATACCAACAAAATAAATGAAACTGGAAGACTGGAAGGTGTGAGGCCTTGGTCCATTCTAAATGTTAACTGACATATTAGTCTATGAGCTTCATTGGAAGGAAAAAAATTGATTTCCTTTGAGATGTGATTCTATATGGAACTGCTTGACCAATAACAATCACAGAGGATTCCAGAGAGTGGCATCAACTCTGCATTTTTACTTTCAGAGCAGTCTAGCATAAATGCAAAGTCATGATATACATCCAGGGGTATATAGATTTATTGGGAAAGTTTTCAAACCTGATAGTTTTCCCTTTAAAACCAATCTGCAAGTTTTCCCTTTAAAACCAATCTACAAGAAAACAGAAAGATGAAAGATTTTGTAATGTCTTCTAGACTGGGATCTCCCTGAGGTCAGAGGACTATTTTCTACCTCAGACTAACAGAGTAAGGTACACAGTAGATGCTCAGCAAATGTTTGTAAAATGGCATTAAATTGATCCAAATTAAGACCAATATTTTTAAGTATCTCCACATGTCAGTTTTCTTTTATGCACATCTCTATATCAATATCTGAATCCATATCTAAAATATATATAAATTGATGATATAGATATTTATATAAATACATATCTATATCTATATCTATATGTATATATAATGTTCTCTGGGTATGGGAGTTGGAAGAACATAGAAACACGTAAGCAGCCTGAAATGGTTGACTCACAGGGGAATGACTAAGAATGACCAAAAAGCTATGATGTGGGCACTTAAACTATCTAACATGAGGACACTCGCTCTCAGGAGTTATAAAACCTCCATAAGTAGTTTATGAAAAGAATTTAGGGAGCTAGCAAAGATGGCTCCATCAGAAATAGTTTAAAGACTACAAGAAGTTAGGTTAGTTAGTTGAATGAAGTTAAATTAGTTAAAAGAAGTTCTTTTAAATCATTGCTATATGACAGCCATATAGAATTACTAAATTCTGGTTTTGCTGAAAACAATATAAAAGCTAAAATGTATACATGTATGATGGACTGATATGTGGAGTGATTAGAAAAGGATAGAATAGCTAAAAAGACCTCAGAAATAATGAAACTAAGTTGGAAGGAGTAAAGTGGAATTTCACGAAGCTTAGTGACAAAGTTGAAACAAGATACCTTTTCCACTATGACATGTGTGGAAATACAGCCCCCCTTCCAAAATTGCAAAACAGAACCATAACTTGAAAGTCATAATCAGGAAAGACTCTATGGTTTAAACAACTGATCTGGACAATAATAGTTGAAACGGAAACATAATTCATCAGTTTGCTAGATGTTATGCCCTTCTTTAGATAATAAACAAAATTCTAGCTACCTAAAATATAAAGTACAGAATGTTAGGGCTTTGAGAGCATCAACTCAAATTACCATATTTTACACGAGTTTCTTCATAGGAGTTCACTGACTTGTCCTAGGGCATGCAGTGAATGAACATAGCTGGGGCTAGGACCCTGGACTCTAAGTCCAGTGCTCCTCATTTTATGAGCTTTAAGTTTCTGTAAAATAGGATTGGAAAAGTCTGTTAGCAAGATTTTGAAGAAGGATCAATTTGGCATAGGCCTCCCTGCCCATTTCTCTCAATACCTTCCTACAGGTACTCAGCATTCCCATTTTGTTCACAAGCTCAGTACGGCTGCAGTCCACGCAGCCTGATCCTTCATATAACAGAGCTTTGTCATCTCACTCCGCAGGGTTGCCACAGTTTGAATGTAAAAAAAATAAAGAGATTCCTAATAGTAGAATTTCAGGTCATAGGAAAAGGCTTGAAAAGGAAGAGGACGTTTATACATCCTCAAATCACAAGTAGTTTCATATACAAATTTCTACTCCGGTGGCATACCCATGTCTGACTACATTTTTTTTTTTTTTTTTTTTTGCAATTCCAAAGGCAAAATTCAACTTAGTAGTTTTCCACAGATGCTAATGCAAACCCTAAGTGCAGAGTCTCAGACTGGATCACCAATGAACATTTGCAACTAGGTTATTTCAGGCAACTTAATGACCTAACGGCTCAGCGATCAAATCAGTTGTTCGGCATCTGACCTTTAACTAGACAGAAATCTATATCCCTGACAAATCGGGCCTCCCTACAGTCTTCTATACAAAAAAGAGGAAGAAAAAGACTCCAGAGCATGAGCCAGAATGAGATACCAGAACAAACTACCTTATAATTTAATAAAATATATAATCATCTTTTCTTTCTCACAAATACATCAGTATACCCACAGATTCAGTTTCAAACATAACAATCAAGCAACTACAACTGCATGAGGAAGGAAGGCTAAGACTTTTCTCCTCTTTATACTAAATATAGCTTAGTGAGGAACTGTTGCAGAATATGGATTAATCACACTCTTTGTTCCAGGAATAGTGTATGTCGATATTACTACTTTTCAGAACAGCAATTTTCTCCACCCCAAAAATCTAAAGAGAGAAATATTCTGGTGTCACTAAAACATATTGCCATGAGATAATTTTCCACCACATAGGTAAGTAGAGAACTCTTTCTGGTTATTAACAACGCTGCCTTTAAATGTTTTGTTTTGTTTTTTTAAAATAAGCCGTAGCCAGGCTGATATTCAAGGTTAAGTGTATTTTTCATAATGTGCAATTTTTTTTTGAACAAAGTGTCTTTTATTTGTGACATACAAACACAACCAGTGCAAAAAGAGATCACTTTTTCCCTTTGATTCCAGTGGTAACAAGTTGCTAAAGAAAAATATATATATATATATCAAGAAGGAGTTTATCTTCAGTTTCCTCTAAAAAAAAAAAAACCCCAAAAAACAGGAAGGGTTAAAAAGAACCATACACATGTCATATACACATCTGACATCAATGAAAATAACCTGAAATAGGGTGGATACAACTAAAAAACAAATCTCAAAATTAATATTTTAACATGCCCCAAACAAACAACAAACCAAAAAGCCTGGCACAAAAGGCCTGCTATGTTTCTTAAAACCAAGACCTTGGGAAAATGGAGAGACTGATGGTTGAGAACTGAATGGGCTCAACACCAACAACAGGGTGACCTGCGGGTGTCAGGCAGCACCTCCCCACCCAGCCCGAGCCCCCAGCAGCCCTTGGGAAGTGGCAGAGGCAGCTGGACAAGCAGGGCCCAACACCAAGTGTCCATCTACCAATGGGGCTCGGTGCCAGGTGTCCAATGAGGGGAGACACGCACACTTAACTCCCTTTATGTGGGATTTACGCTGGGGTCCCTTTTGGTCCCCTTTAGTAGGAGGTATCAGAAATTCATGATCTAAGACAATAAATATTTATCATTCTGTGTCCTTTTAAAGTTCTTTGATAGAATTGGTTAGTACAGGCCCTGAAACCTGTAAGCAGTGGCTCACAGCCAGCATCCTAATTAGCACTAGGGTCCATGTGATCCTCGAAGTATCCTTGTTTCTCTTGGCATGGCCTACAAAATCATTCATGCATTTTTTTTTACAATGACAGTCAAATACCTTTTCTTTTAAAAACTTCTTCCTCTCTCTTTCTCTGAAAGTAAACCTATGCTTTGAGAATTGTTTTTCTCACTCTTCAAACTTAAAGCACAACTAGCTTACCAAAGGGAGAACTCTGCTTTAGTTTCCATTTGAGTTCTGTATTTGGAGAAAGAGAAAAGAGACAATTCATCTTGTATCAATTCTGAATGAGGCTTGAGTCCCTTATTTACTAATTATCATTTAAGATGTCAACAGGCGTGCTCTGTATTCGAAGGAATAGATGGCTCTCATAGAGTTTATCTTCCTGATGCTCTCCAATTGCCAGGCAAAGCAGTCTCTGGAATATTGAACAAGCTAATGGAGGTGCCACAGTGATGTGCTGTTGCAGTTAGGAGCAGAACATTAAGCACAGAGTTCTTTAAGAATTTGGTTGTAAGCACATATCCTCAATCCTAATAAAGAATAAAACTTCTCAGTATCTCATTGCAATAGTTAATGGCATTAAATACCTCAAAAATAACATTGTAAAGTTGAGGGAACAAAACATCACATAAAAAAATAAGGGGATGTGGTGATATTTCATTGTTTGTAGCCCAAGCAATGTGTCTCTTTCTATAGCAATTAAACTTTCTGGTTTTGGTGTGATTTTGACTTTCTAAATAGTGTGTGCATATTAAAATATGAGAATTCAATTATTATCATGTAATGCATTTAGTGTTCAGTCGATTGGATTATCTTCTGGTCTAAACTCTTAATTATAATATCTATCATAGAGAGGGAGAGGGAAAGAGAGCACATGCGCAGATGGTGCTGTTCAGGACTGTAATTGAAAGTTAACAGGATGTTTCATTACTACCCAGATATGATCCAATTCCACCTATAATTTCACTAGGAGAAAAAATAGTGCTTTATGTTCTGTTAATTCTGAATAATTTTTATTGTTTATAATATTTTTATAATACACAATTTAAAGGTAATAAATTGTGTCAATTTCCATTTGATTTCAACACTATCTAATCAGCTTGCGAGTAACAAGGAGCATTATGAAATGGCAACGCATTCTTGAATACACATGGAAACAGCACCACAACTCTGCCTGCCTATTACTTTCACTGAAGCTAATAATCAAAAGTGCCTCTTATAAAAAGTACTGCATATTATAGCTTCAGAGGATTCAGAGGATATCTCAGAGAACTGCTATGCATAACTGTTCATGGAGGTCAAAATAACTAATGTAGCATGGGATGTGTTGCCTAGGGGAAGGGAGGTTTTTTCGAATCTTGCAGAGGCCCACAAGTCCATAACCCAGCAGTATTACAGAGTTACAGGACAAACCCAAGAGGAGTTAGCTCAAAGAAGGGCAATTATAAGATGTCACTAACGTTGATCAGCTCTTTCACATACATTATTTCAGTGGTTTCCAACTACATTAGAATATTATTCAGCTGTTATAAAAGAAAATTGTAACAATGGATTAAAAATTGATTTCTTTCACATAAAGGTCCAGCTTGGTGGATCAGCCTAGTATGGGTGCTCTACAACAATCAGTGGTCCAGGATCACAGTACGACTGCTCTACTTTCTCAACATAGTTTTCCTATTCATGACCCAAATAGCTGCTCCAGGTTCAGATGTAATTTTTGCATTCCAGCCAGCTGGAAAGGGATGATAAATAAAGAAGAGGTCATTCTGTCTCTCTAAAGGCATTCCCTGATGTTGCCTATTTCACGTATGCTTACATCCCATTGGTCATGACTTAATGGCATTGCCACTCATAGTTGCCTGAGAGGCCATGGAATATAATCATTGTTCAGGCATCTATGTGGCTAACTAAAACTTATTTGATAATAAAAGAAGGTGAGAATGGATATTGGAAGCCAATTAGAAGTCCTTGTCACAGCAACAAGTGGTCTGTGGACCTCAAGTGCCCACAGAGTTATGGCAAAGGAACCAAAAATTAATGTGTGTAACAAGTATTAACTGCAAATGGAGCAAATATCTCATAGATACATGTACTGTTATATAATAAAATGTAAATGTATTTTAAAGTGTTCTTTAATTCTGTAGAGCATTTTTACCATTGCATATTCTCCCAGTCAGTAGATACTAATGTATACCTTCTTCATGTTGGGAAGAGGAAATTGAAGCTTACAGAGGTCAGATGACCTGTCCCCAAATTAGACAACTAACCAGTCAGTAGAGGATCTACAACTCTTACCTAGGTTTGAGTGAACCAAAACCTGATAATTCTCCACTATGTCACATAATGTCTAAGCAAGCAATGCTGATAGTTTCTCACGAAGTTCAACAAAGATGGTGAAAAACAAAAAATGAACACTGAGCCATCTCACTTGTATATCATCCTCTGTACGAGGCTAACTGAAAAGAATTTTGGGCAGTGTTTCTCATGCTTGGTCTAAGGAAGTGAGTGGGAAAGGGTAGGAGAGGTAGAAAATGGGGACTCTAGTTAGAGCAGTTCTAACTTTGTTTTTTTTTAACATCTTTATTGGAGTATAATTGCTTTACAATGGTGTGTTAGTTTCTGCTGTCTAACAAAGTGAATCAGCTATACATATACAAATATCCCCATATCCCCTCCCTCTCACGTCTCCCTCCCACCCTCCCTATCCCACCCCTCTAGGTGGTCACAAAGCACCAAGCTGATCTCCCTGTGCTATGCGGCTGCTTCCCACTAGCTATCTGTTTTACATTTGGGAGTGTATATCTGTCCATGCCACTGTCTCACTTCATCCAAGCTTACCCTTCCCCCTCCCCGTGCCCTCAAGTCCATTCTCTTTGTCTACATCTTTATTCCTGTCCTGCCCCTAGGTTCTTCAGAACCATTTTTTTTTTTTTAGATTCCATATATATGTGTTGTCATACAGTATTTGTTTTTCTCTTTCTGACTTACTTCGCTATGTATGACAGACTCTAGGTCCATCTACCTCACTACAAATAACTCCATTTCGTTTCTTTTTATGGCTGAGTAGTATTCCATTGTATATATGTGCCACACCTTCTTTATCCACTCATCTGTCGGTGGACATTTACGTTGCTTCCATGTCCTGGCTATTGTAAATACAGCTGCAATGAACATTCTGGTACATGACTCTTTTTGAATTATGGTTTTCTCAGGGTATATGCCCAGCAGAGGGATTGCTGAGTCGTATGGTAGTTCTATTTTTAGTTTTTTAAGGAACCTCCATACTGTTCTCCATAGTGGCTGTATCAATTTCCATTCCCACCAACAATGCAAGAGGGTTCCCTTTTCTCCACACCCTCTCCAGCATTTATTGTTTCTAGATTTTTTGATGATGGCCATTCTGACCAGTGTGAGGTGTGACCTCATTGTAGTTTTGATTTTCATTTCTCTAATGATTAGTGATGTTGAGCAACCTTTCATGTGTTTGTTGACAATCTGTATATCTTCTTTGGAGAAATGTCTATTTAAGTCTTCTGCCCATTTTTATATTGGGTTGTTTGTTTTTGATATTGAGCTGCATGAGCTGCTTGTAAATTTTGGAGATTAATCCTTTGTCAGATGCTTCACTTGCAAACATTTTCTCCCATTCTGACAGTTGTCTTTTCATCTTGTTTATGATTTCCTTTGCTGTGCAAAAGCTTTTAAGTTTCATTGGGTCTCATTTGTTTATTTTTGTTTTTATTTCCATTTCGCTAGGAGGTGGGTCAAAAGGATCTTGCTGTGATTTATGTCATAGAGTGTTCTGCCTATGTTTTCCTCTAAGAGTTTTACAGTGTCTGGCCTTACATTTAGGTCTTTAATCCATTTTGAGTTTACTTTTGTGTATGGCGGTAGGGAGTGTTCTAATTTCATTCTTTTACATGTAGCTGTCCAGTTTTCCCAGCACCACTTATGGAAGAGGCTGTCTTTTCTCCATTGTATATGCTTGCCTCCTTTATAAAAATAGGGTGACCATATGTGTGTGGGTCTATCTCTGGGATTTCTATCCTGTTCCATTGATCTATATGTCTGTTTTTGTGCCAGTACCATACTGTCTTGATTACTGTAGCTTTGTAGTATAGTCTGAAGTCTGGGAGCCTGATTCCTCCAGCTCCATTTTTCTTTCTAAACATTGCTCTGGCAATTCGGGGTCTTTTGTGTTTCCATACAAATTGTGAAATTTTTTGTTCTAGTTCTGTGAAAAATGCCAGTGGTAGTTTGATAGGGATTTCCTTGAATGTGTAGATTGCTTTGAGTAGTATAGTCATTTTCACAGATTGATTCTTCCAATCCAAGAACATGGTATATCTCTCCATCTGTTTGGATCATCTTTAATTTCTTTCATCAGTGTCTTAGAGTTTTCTGCATACAGGTCTTCTGTCTCCTTACGTAATTTATTCCTAGGTATTTTATTCTTTTTGTTGCAATGGTAAATGGGAGTTTTTCCTTAATTTCTCTTTCATATTTTTCATCATTAGTGTATAGGAATGCAAGAGATTTCTGTGCATTAATTTTGTATCCTGCTACTTTACCAAATTCATTGATTAGCTCTAGTAGTTTTCTGGTAGCATCTTTAGGATTCTCTATGTATAGTATCACGTCATCTGCAAACAGTGACAGCTTTACTTCTTCTTTTCCGATTTGGATTCCTTTTATTTCTTTTACTTCTTTGATTGCCGTGGCTAGGGCTTCCAAAACTATGTTGAATAATAGAGGTGAGAGTGGATAACCTTGTCTTGTTCCTGATCTTAGAGGAAATGATTTCAGTTTTTCACCATTGAGAATGATGTTTGCTGTGGGTTTGTCATATATGACCTTAATTATGTTGAGGTAAGTTCCCTCTATGCCTACTTTCTGGAGGGTTTTTATCACAAATTGGTGTTGAATTTTGTTGAAAGCTTTTTCTGCATCTATTGAGATGATCATATGGTTTTTCTCCTTCAGTTTGTTAATATGGTGTATCACCTTGATTGATTTGCGTATATTGAAGAATCCTTGCATTCCTGGGATAAACCCCACTTGATCATGGTGTATGATCCTTTTAATGTGCTGTTGGATTCTGTTTGCTAGTATTTTGTTGAGGAGTTTTGCATGTATGTTCATCAGTGATATTGGCCTGTAGTTTTCTTTCTTTGTGACATCTTTGTCTGGTTTTGGTATCAGGGTGATGGTGGCCTCATAGAGTGAGCTTGGGAGTGTTCCTCCCTCTGCTATATTTTGGAAGCGTTTGAGCAGGATAAGTGTTAGCTCTTCTCTAAATATTTGATAAAATTCGCCTGTGAAGCCATCTGGTCCTTGGATATTGTTTCTTGGAAAATTTTTTTTTTTTTTTAATTTATTTATTTATTTATTTTTGGCTGTACTGGGTCTCTGTTGCTGCACCCTGGCTTTTCTCTAGTTGAGGCGAGTGGGGGCCACTCTTTGCTGCAGTGCACTGGCTTCTCATTGCGGTGGCCTCCCTTGTTGCAGAGTGCCGGCTCTAGAGCACAGGCTCAGTAGTTGTAGCGCACAGACTTAGTTGTTCTGTGGCATGTGGGATCTTCCCGGACCAGCACTCGAACCCGTGTCCCCTGCATTGGCAGGCGGATTCTTAACCACTGCACCACCAGGGAAGCCCTCTTGGAAAATTTTTAATCACAGTCTCAATTTCAGTGCTTGTGATTGGTCTGTTTATATTTTCCATTTCTTCCTGGTTCAGTCTCGGAAGGTTGTGCTTTTCTAAGAATTTGTCCATTTCTTCGAGGTTGTCCATTTTAATGGCATATAGTTGCTTGTAATAATCTCTCATGATCCTTTGTATTTCTGCAGTGTCAGTTGTTACTTCTCCTTTTTCATTTCTAATTCTATTGATTTGAGTCTTCTCCCTTTTTTCTTGATGAGTCTGGCTAATGGTTTATCAATTTTGTTTATCTTCTCAAAGAACCAGCTTTTAGTTTTATTGATCTTTGCTACTGTTTCCTTCATTTCTTTTTCGTTTATTTCTGATCTGGTCTTTATGATTTCTTTCCTTCTGCTAACTTTGGGGATTTTTTGTTCTTCTTTCTCTAATTGCTTTAGGTGTAAGGTTATGTTGTTCATTTGAGATGTTTCTTGTTTCTTGAGGTATGATTGTATTGCTATTATCTTCCCTCTTAGAACTGCTTTTGCTGCATGAGGTTTTGGGTTGTCGTGTTTTCCTTGTCATTTGTTTCTAGGTATGTTCTGATTTCCTCTTTGATTCCTTCAGTGATTTCCTGGTTATTTAGTAGTGTATTGTTTAGCCTCCATGTGTTTGTATTTTTTACAGATTTTTTCCTGTAATTGATATCTAGTCTCATAGCGTTGTGGACGGAAAAGATACTTGATACGATTTCAGTTTTCTTAAATTTACCAAGGCTTGATTTGTGACCCAAGATATGATCTATCCTGGAGAATGTTCCATGAGCACTTGAGAAGAAAGTGTATTCTGTTGTTTTTGGATGGAATGTCCTATTAATATCAATTAAGTCCATCTTGTTTAATGTATCATTTAAAGCTTGTGTTTCCTTATTTATTTTCATTTTGGATGATCTGTCCATTGGTGAAATTGGGGTGTTGAAGTCCCCTACTATGATTGTGTTGCTGTCGATTTCCCCTTTTATGGCTGTTAGCATTTGCCTTATGTGTTGAGGTGCTCCTGTGTTGGGTGCATAAATGTTTACAATTGTTATATCTTCTTCTTCGATTGATCCCTTGATCATTATGTAGTGTCCTTCTTTGTCTCTTGTAATAGTCTTTGTTTTAAAGTCTATTTTTTCTGATACGAGAATTGCTACTCCAGCTTTCTTTTGATTTCCATTTGCATGGAATATCTTTTTCCATCCCCTCACTTTCAGTCTGTACGTGTCCCTAGGTCTGAAGTGGGTCTCTTGTAGACAGCATACATACGGGTTTTGTTTTTGTATCCATTCAGCCAGTCTGTGTCTCTTGGTGGGAGCATTTAATCCATTTACATTTAAGGTAATTATCGATATGTATGTTCCTATTCCCATTTTCTTAAATGTTTTGGGTTTGTTATTGTAGGTCTTTTCCTTCTCTTGTGTTTCCTGCCTAGAGAAGTTCCTTTAGCATTTGTCGTGAAGGTGGTTTGGTGGTGCTGAATTCTCTTAGCTTTTGCTTGTCTGTAAAGGTTTTAACTTCTCTGTCGAATCTGAATGAGATCCTTGCTGGGTAGAGTAATCTTGGTTGTAGGTTTTCCCCTTTCATCACTTTAAATATGTCCTGCCACTCCCTTCTGGTTTGCAGAGTTTCTGCTGAACAATCAGCTGTTAACCTTATGCAGCTTCCCTTCTATGTTATTTATTGCTTTTCCCTTGCTACTTTTAATATTTTTCTTTGTATTTAATTTTTGATAGTTTGATTAATATGTGTCTTGGCATGTTTCTCCTTGAATTTTCCCTGTATGGGACTCTCTGTGCTTCCTGGACTTGATTGACTATTTCCTTTCCCATATTAGGGCAGTTTTCTACTATAATCTCTTCAAATATTTTCTCAGTACCTTTCTTTTTCTCTTCTTCCTCTGGGACCCCTATAATTCGAATGTTGGTGCGTTTAATGTTGTCCCAGAGGTCTCTGAGACTGTCCTGAATTCTTTTCGTTCTTTTTTCTTTTTTCTGCTCTACAGTAGTTATTTCCACTATTTTATCTTCCAGGTCACTTCTCCGCTCTTCTGCCTCAGTTATTCTGCTATTGGTTCCTTCTAGAGAATTTTTAATTTCATTTATTGTGTTGTTCATCATTGTTTGTTTGCTCTTTAGTTCTTCTAGGTCCTTGTTAAACCTTTTTTTGTGTTTTCTCCATTCTGTTTCCACGATTTTGGATCATCTTTACTATCATTACTCTGAATTCTTTTTCAGGTAGACTGCTTATTTCCTCTTCATTTTTTTGGTCTGGTGGGTTTTTGC
The DNA here is from genome assembly GCF_028021215.1 of Eschrichtius robustus. NCBI lineage: Eukaryota > Metazoa > Chordata > Mammalia > Artiodactyla > Eschrichtiidae > Eschrichtius > Eschrichtius robustus. The sequence continues at coordinate 123,005,635 of NC_090845.1, forward strand.
CTTGGTCCTTCATCTGCTGTGTGTTTCTCTGTCTTCTCATTTTGCTTAATTTACTGTGTTTGGGGTCTCCTTTTCACAGGCTGCAGGTTTGTAGTTCCCGTTGTTTTTGGTGTCTGCCCCCAGTGGCTAAGGTTGTTTCAGTGGGTTGTGTAGGCTTCCTGTGGAATGGACTGGTGCCTGTGTTTTGGCGTATGAGGCTGGATCTTGTCTTTATGGTGGGCAAGCCCACGTCTGGTGGTGTATTTTGGCGTGTCTGTGACCTTATTATGATTTTAGGCAGTCTCTCTGCTAATCGGTGAGGTTTGTTCCTGTCTTGTTAGTTGTTTGTCATGGGGTGTCCAGCACTGTATCTTGCTGGGCATTGAGTGGAGCTGTGTCTTAGCGTTGAGATGGAGATCTCTGGGAGAGCTTTCGCCATTTGATATTACATGGAGCTGGGAGGTTTCTGTTGGACCAGTGTCCTGAACTCGGCTTTCCCACCTCAGAGGCACAGTCCTGACACCTGGCCAGAGCACCAAGTTCCTGTCAGCTGCATGGCTCAGAAGAAAAGGGGGAAAAAAAGAAAGAAGCAAAGAATAAAATAAAATAAAATAAAGTAAAATGAAGTTATTAAAATAAAAATTTAAAAATATTAAAAATTAAAAAGTAAAAAAAAAAAAGAGTAGAGAGCAACCAAACCAAGAAACATATCCACCAAAGATAACAAGCCCCAAAAACTATACAAAAAATAAAATAAAAGCAGAAACGGACAGACAGAACCCTAAGACAAATGGTAAAAGGAAAGCTATACAGAGAAAATCACAGAAAGGAGCACATAACATACACACTCACAAAAAGAGAAAAAGGAAAAATTATATATATCTTTTGGGAAGTCTGAGGTCTTCTACCACTGTTAAGTAGGTGTTCTGTAGGAGTTGTTCCACATGTAGATGTATTTCTGATGTATTTGTGGGGCGGGAGGCTATCTCCATGTCTTACTCCTCCACCATCTTGAAGGTCTCCAGGAGTTCTAACTTTGACCATGAAGAGTTTCTAGACACAGTCTAAGTCTGAGGGATTCAGGGAGTTTTTAAAAAACCATCAGGTTCAAACAAGAAGAGCTATTGACCCTTAATCTAAGGGCTAGGGGTCTTGGCTCACTACTTGAAGGAGAAATTTTATGATTCCTGCTCAGCCTGAAGGTTAAAAAGTCAGAATAATATACTGGACATAATCATGCTTTAGATTCAGACATACCCAGGTTTTAATCTTTAAGAAAGAGTTTAAATTTAAGTCTATTGGACTTCAAAGCTTTAATCTGTACTGCTCATCACTGAGGATATTTGATGAGGGATGTGACAGATTTTAAGCCCTGTTTTAAGAAAAGCACATTTTTGGCAGCATGAAAAATGAAGAATAGCTAGAGATTGGAAATCCAATTATAAGGCTGTTGCAATAGAATTATGGTAGTGGCAGTGGGGGAGAAGGGAGAAAATGTACAGCAGCTGTTGCTGATATAGCTGCCCTAGAACCAGGTAAACTTATTTGACTCAGGAGGGCAAGGTAAAGAAAGGGGTTTCTAGATATGAAAATTAGGGAAATGGTGAAGATTAGGGAAATAGTGACAAATGAAGTGACACCCCAAAGGAGGATGATTAGCTTTGGTATATGTTAGGTAGATGGTAAGGTGGAGATGGAGAAGGTAGGGAAACAATGAGTTCAGTTTTAGACATGTTGAATTTGAGGTGTTGGTATTGGAGAGTTACATTGATTTCATATGCAGGTATTTTGCAGTTAATGCAATAGCAAGTTAACAGATTATTTAAAAAGTCCAACTGTCTGTGGAAGTAAAATACCATGCGGAATTAACTTTATAAAAGTGAATATAATTGAAAAGAGTTGATAATCCTAGTCCAGCCTATCTCACAGGGTCATTCTGAAGATTTGAGGAGATAGATATAAAAGTGCTTTGTAAACTACAACATGGTATACAAGTATGAATAAATGACATGATTTGGGGATGTCTAATAGTCATGTGGATACCAGAAACCAGTTGCTAAAGGAAAAAATCAGCTCAAATGATAAAAATCTGAGAGTTGTTAACATAGAAGGACTCTGAGTGATGGAACACATTTTATTTTATAACTGCCTTATTGGAATAACTTGAAAATGAATCACATCAGGGCCAAGAAATATGAACTAAACTATCACTGGATTGCAAAACTGATTTTTCTCTTAACCTTCAAAATGCAGCACACCTTCTAAAGTCACACAGAATAGAAAGAATTCCATTTTCTGTGTCTATTAGGAAGAAATTTATCTTTTGTTCCTCACTGCCTAGTGCCTCATGCCATAGGAGTTACCCCATTATGGTGCTCTTTCTTTTGCAGCCCTGGGTAATGAGAATGAACTAGATATATTCCGTAAAATGGCTTTTGCAGATTTAAAAATAAGAATTGCATTTGGCTCATTAAAAAATCTTTGTGGAAGAATTTCCATTGAAAGAAGCATATTTAAAACAGTTATGTGAGAAAAGTAATATGTGAAAATTTTATTATTCCATAAGTACACATAATATGGGTTCACAAATGTTACAGAGAAAGTTATTACATGGGCAGAAGGAGTTAACATGCAATTGAAAGAATACTTCCCAGTTACATAATGAAACAGTAGAAAGTAATCATTATTTAAAAGTGCATGGCATAGACAAAATGAATAGGGTCATTTTCACAATGTCTTTGTGGGTTATGAGCCAAATCTTCCCTAAGAATATAAAAAATGGAAATGAAAAAGTCACTCAGTCTCCTGAAGCTTCTCTCATATGTAACTGCACAATTAGCCAGGGATAATACCCAATTGTTTCTAAACTACCTGTATCTTTGCACACTAAAGTAAAGTATTTCACAGAAACATCAGCTGCCAGCATTGCAAAGGCACTTCCTTTAGTGATTACCTATTCCAAACCTTCCTTTATAGATCAGAAAACTGAAGCTCAGAGAGAGGAAACAACTCTCCCAAGCTCAATATGTTGAGTAGGAAAGATCAGAAAGAGAAATTAGGGAAACAATCCCATTTACCATTGCAACAAAAAGAAGAAAATACCTAGGAATAAACCTACCTAAGGAGATAAAAGACCGGTACTCAGAAAACTATAAGACACTGATGAAAAAAATCAAAGATGACACAAACAGATGGAGAAATATACCATGTTCTTGGATTGGAAGAATCAATATTGTGAAAATCACTATACTACCCAAAGCAATTTACAGATTCAATGCAATCCCTATCAAATTACCAAGGGCATTTTTTACAGAACTAGAGCAAAAAAACTTAAAATTTGTATGGAGACACAAAAGACCCCGAATAGCCAAAGCAGGCTTGAGGGAAAAAACGGAGCTGGAGGAATCAGACTCACTGACTTCAGATTATACTACAAAGCTACAATAATCAAGACAATATGGTACTGGCACAAAAACAGAAATATAAATCAATGTACCAGGATAGAAAGCCCAGAGAAAAACCCACACACCTATGGTCAACTAATCTATGATAAAGGAAGCAAGGATATACAATGGAGAAAAGACAGTCTCTTCAATAAGTGGTGCTGGGAAAACTGGACAACTACATGTAAAAGAATGAAATTAGAACACTCCCTAACACCATACACAAAAAGAAACTCAAAATGGATTAAAGACCTAAAGACTGTGAAGAATGGCTACTGTAAAACTGTTAGAGGAAAACATAAGAAGAACACTCTCTGACATAAATCACAGCAAGATCTTTTTGGACCCACCTCCTAGAGTAATGGAAATAAAAACAAAAATAAACAAATGGGACCTAATGAAATGTAAAAGCTTTTGCCCAGCAAAGGAAACTATAAACAAGACAAAAAGACAACCCTCAGAATGGGAGAAAATATTTGCAAATGAATGAAAGGAGAAAGGATTAATCTCCGAAATATATAAACAGCTCATGCAGCTCAATATTAAAAATCAAAGAACCCAATCCAAAAATGGGCAGAAGACCTAAATAGACATCTCTCCAAAGAAGGCATACAGATGGCCAAGAGGCACATGAAAAGCTGCTCAACATCACTAATTATTAGAGAAATGCAAATCAAAACTACAATGAGGTATCACCTCACACCAATTAGAATGGGCATCATCAGAAAATCTACAAACAACAAATGCTGGAGAGGATGTGGAGAAAAGGGAATTCTCTTGCACCGTTGGTGGGAATGTAAACTGATACAGCCACTCTGGAGAACAGTATGGAGGTTCCTTGAAAAACTAAAAATAGAGCTACCATATGGCCCAGCAATCCCACTACTGGGCATATACTCAGAGAAAGCCATAATTCAAAAAGACACATGCACCCCAGTGCTCATTGCAGCACTATTTACAATAGCCAGGTCATGGAAGCAACCTAAATGCCCATTGACAGACGAATGAATAAAGAAGATGTGGTACATATATACAATGCAATATTACTCAGCCATAAAAAAGAATGAAATTGGGTCATAGGTAGAGACGTGGATGGACCTAGAGAATGTCATACAGAGTGAAGTAAGTCAGAAAGAGAAAAACAAATATCGTATATTAATGCATATATGTGGAATCTAGAAAAATGGTACAGATGCACTGGTTTGCAAGGCAGGAATAGACACAGATGTAGAGAACAAACGTATGGACACCAAGGGGGGAGAGAGGGGGGTGGTGGTGGTGGGATGAACTGGGAGATTGTGATTGACATATATACACTAATATGTATAAAATAGATAACTAAGAAGAACCTGCTGTATAAAAAACAAAAAAAAAAAAAATACTTCGAGTAGAGTAGAGCCAGGACTAAAGCCCAGTGCTATTTTCAATCCACCACACATACTCATATCTATATTTTTAGTCTTACATATTGGGTTTTTTCCTACCAAATCCTCTGAAATCTGAAATGTTGGTTCCTTAAATGTATTCTTCAACAAAAGCAGAAATAACTCGAATTAGTATGTTTGTCTAGTAGGCCCTCCACTTATCTAGTAAGAAGAATGGGCAAAATTGAATTGAATTGAAATAATCAAAAGTTATAAACTGTGAGTAACTATGCCAGCTGAGACAGCTGTGTCATCATTTGGTTCTTTGTTCTTAGTACAATGAGGTGCAAGACAGACTGTCATTGCAAGTAACCCAATGAATTTGCAAATGGAAAAAAGACACATGAATAGATTTCTTATGCTTATAGGAAGCAAATCATGAATGAGATGATCTCATTTGATACTTCACTTTTGTATTTCTTAATCCCTCTTAAAAATTTATCAACAGCACACATTTTAATGTATCCATTTTTTTCCTCAGAATTCTTTGGGGAAGGAGAGAGTGAAGTTCCATTTATTCTAGCATATAAAACATGGGAGAATTTGAGGAGAAACATTTAACAACCCATTTCTTACATTTTGTTCAAAACGTTATATGATTATATATCTCTGCCAAATTCTTATTAAAATACTAAAGAAGGCATAAAAAGAAGGAGAAGTAAAATTAAACAGTTCTAAAAAAATTCAGGGCAATTCATAATTACTCCAAGGTCAGTGAATCTGGATGAAGAAACCCAACTAGTGACCTATACATGCTTCTCCCCTGAAATAGAGCAGCTTGAATTGCTTGATAGTAAAGAGGAAGTAGCTTCTGATCTGTGTTTTGGTAAACACTAATTCTAGAGGGAAAATAATGCAGGCCCATGTAAAGCCACTGAAGAGCAAAAGACAGGAAAGTTAATAATAAAGACTTGGAAAAATATCATGCTACTGAAAATTATCTACTACAGGCTTCTAATAAATTTTTAAGAAACAATTTGGCAACTTTTATAGATGACAAGAAAACATGGCACACTCTCTCTTTCTCTGTCTCTCTGTGTCTGTGTCTGTCTCTGTCTCTCTCTCAATATATATATATATGCATGCCAGCACAAATGAGTTTGAAAATTAATGAAAAATATATTTGATTCACAATCATAACAAAACTATATAATACCTACAAATAAACAAGACAAGAATGTGCAGGATATATGTGAGGTGAACTACAAAAGTTTTCTAGGGAAAATAAAAGACATCTTGAAAAATTAGAGTTGTGTACCATGGTCCTGGATGGGAAGACTCAATATTGTATGTCTGCCTAATCCCTTTCAAATTAGTTTGTAGGTTTAAGGAAGTAGATAATTTTGAATTTGATTTGGCAGAATAAATGGCCAAGACTTATATATAATTTTTAAAGCAAAGTAATAAGGATTGGGGAATTCAACTAGATATTAAAGCCCACTTTTAGTAGACAAGATTTAAACAGTGTGATACTAGTGCAAATTGAAGAGACATTTCAACACCAGTGACCATAACGTAACTTTTTGCCTTTCAAACTGATAAAGGTTTTGTAAAGTATAATATTTAATGCTGGCACATGTTGGGTAAGATGGCTGTCTCACATACAGCACACACAAAAAATGATACACTCTTTCTGGAGTTTAGTTTGACAAAGTATATTATAAGCCTTATAAACCTTACAAATACACATATGATCAGATGCAGGATTTCCAATTCTATAACATGTCCTAAGGAAATTACCAAAGAGAAAACCAAAGATTTATGTATAAAGTTATTTATGTGAACTTTATACATAACAACTAAACAATAAAATAATCTAAATGTCTAACAATAATGTATTATTAAATAAAATATGGTTACTTCATAGAATCTATTATGTGGACTCCATAATAAATATTAATTGAATACATGAATTAATATCAACTCAGTAAAAGTCATGTTGTAGGAAAATACTTAATGGAATGGGAAAATGCTGATTAAATAATACAAAATGAAAATATAATTATATTAAAATATAATACTACTGTACTACATACATAACATTGTATATATTCACAAGAAAAAATATCTGGAAAAATACACAAAAATTTTGTATAGTGCATTATCTTTGGTAGTAAATTATTTTTCTCTTCTTTATATTTTCTGTATTTTAAAAAGTTTATATAATTAATATGCATTATTTTCATATAAGTAAAAATAATAAACACTTAAAAATTATTCATTCTCTCACATCAAGGAATTTTTTCCCTGGGTTCTGTTCCATTATTCTGAAACTAATATATATTAGTTTTAATCAGCTTCCTATCATCGTTTACTTTGGTTTATAAATAAGGTGACTGCAACTTGTGGTTAGTCCTAATTTATGGCTACATACCTGGTGTAATTATCAATAACCCCATTTCACTTCCTAAAGCATCCCAGCTTGCACAATGAGGTATATAGTTGGTCATCCTATTTATAACAGTACTCTTGTTATCAGCACTACTAGCTACACCTCACTTAGGTTCAGCATCAGTTCACTTTTTTTTTTTTTTTTTTTTTCCCGTGTACTGCAGCATGCGGGATCTTAGTTCCCCCACCAGGGATCAAACCTGCACTCCCTGCAGTGGAAGTACGGAGCCTAAACCCCTGGACCAGCAGGGAAGTCCCCAGTTCAGTATTTTAAGGGTGGTGTTTCTCCAACATGGTTTACTGTTGGACAGACAATTAGACAGCATATAAAAATAGTGCTTTAGCATTCAAACTGAGTTTTGTCTGCTACGAAATATATGATGTACCACTTCTGAAAGCAGTTGTAAATCTATTGTTGAGAGGCAGACAGGGGTACAAATCCAATAGAAGACTGTGATAGTGTTCAAGAAGAGAACAAGGACAAGAGAAACATTCCAGATTTTCCCAACTATAGTAAAGGATAACTGAATCCAGGGTAAAGTAAGGTCTAACTTATATAAAAGTAAATGCAATCTCATGACTATAAATGCTTTCCTGAGGCCCTGTGGACCATGTTAACCTGCCTTCATTGTCCCCTGAGGTGAAGAGAAGTGATAAAGTAAAAATCTCTTTGCAAGGTAGTAATTGTTCCCATTCCAGGGTGGTAACCACAAAGAAATCTATTTTTCAATTGTATCCTATTATGTATATTTTTCTTTTTAACCTTCACTCTAACCTCAATGCACTGCTGCCTGTGTTATATCTTAAATGCAGCAAACTACTATTTTCGCTGATTTCGGCTTTCACTGCCACTTTAATTCAGCTTTCACTGTGCCATTGCTATCCTTGGGAGTTTCGCTAATGGAAGAGATGATTAAGAAGAATAAAAGCCTAATCATAAAATTACTCTTTCTCCCAAACCTCTTTCTTCATTGTCCCTTTGCTACACAACATTGGTTACCCTGCTGCTAATTAATAAACAACAAAAAGAAGGCTCTTTTATAAAGCCAAATTACAGGACATCTTTCAAAACAGTACCTGCGATGACTCAGACATCAGGTTAATAAAACTAATTTTTCCTAAGGGTTTCATATAATTTAGGGTAATTATTTTCTTCCATCATTTTCATTTACCTGGCAAGAAACAACTCAAAATGTTCAAGGTTGGTAGCTAATGGAGTACATTGAGTGAGTGACTATGATGTAATTATGAGAGCACCCCAGAGTGTTCTATTATTTAGCAAACAAAAGTAGAACATGCAGCACCCCACATAATTACTGGTCCATCTTCACTAAAGGGCCTTAGCTTCAGTCCCGTTGCTTCCTGTCAGTTCAGAATTATGATCTGCGAAATTGAAAGTCAGTTACTGAATTTCAGTGTGCTGGCTTCCTGTTACTCCCGCCTCAGAGTTGGTTGTCCTAGGAAGAAGGAAAGTGTGTTTTGTAATTCTTCTGTGTTTCTCATTGGAATCTCTTCAAAGGCTTTGAGAGAAGAACACATATCAGTACAGAAAAAGTTTCCAAACACATCTATTCTCACAAATGCTTTTTTTGTACACTAATTAAGCTAAACATATAGGTATCGCTATTGACTGAATGTTTGTGTCCTATCCTCCCCAACCCAAATTCTCTAATCCCAATGTGATGGTATTTGGAGGTAGGGCCTTTGGGAAGTAATTATGTCATGAGACAGAACTGAATGGGGTTAGTGCCTTTTAAAGAAGAGGCTGAAGACCAAGCTTCCTTTATTTCCCCTATGTAAAGATACACAGAGAAGTCGGCAGTCTGCAACCCAGAATAGGGCCCTCACCAGAACTTGACCATGTTGGCACTCTGATCTTGGACTTCCAGCCTCCAAAACTGTGGGAAATAAATTTCTGTTGTTTATAAGCCACCCAGTCTATGGTATTTTGTTATATCAGCCCAAGCTTACTAAAACAGGTATTTTAAAAGAACATAACTCCAGCTTTCCATGCCCTGGTTACTCCTCATTACCTTCCAAATTGAGCACAAACTCCACAACCTGAAATTCAAGGAACTTTTACAAGAAAATTTCAACTGCATATTTCCGGTTTATCACCACTACCCACTCAAACGCTACAGTTAAATCAAATGAAAACCACCTGGAGAATTTCTCATTTCTGTAATGACAGACTAGACCCTACCAGACAAAGTCCCCTGCAGAAAATATTTATAAAATCTGGACCTAATATAGCAAGCAACTACCTGAAGGTACTGGAGTGTCACAGAAGCAGACAGATTCTGGTAAGGAGTATATCTTCAGAAGAAGGGAGGTGGGTAGTTGTATGAAGTAAGTTCCAGCTTTTGTGAATTTTATCCCAAGAATAAGTGCAGCTGCTAATGTGGTGCGTAAGGTGGTAGAGGCACTAGTGAAAAAACCATAGTCTTTCTGGCCAAAGAATCCAGGAAATTGAAGGCATGGAAACCATGGCTGCTGATTAGAATGAGAGAATCTAAGGGAAGAGCCAGAGTGAGGATACCCAAATTCTGTCTAACCACGTTTCTGACTGACCCCTGAAGCAAGCATGCATGGCATAGAATAAAAGCTGCTTAAGCAAAGACAAAAGATTGATGTGAAACCAGATTTGCTACTCAAGAAAAAGTGTTTGATGTTCAATCCAGCCAAGATAATTACATGATAAAACGAAAGAAGAAATAATCATCATAGAAAATTAGCGGAATACAAAATCTCCACAATTTAGTATTTGTAATGTTCAGAATAAAGTTCAAATTGATATGCATTAAAAAAAACCAAGAAAATGAAACACATTATCAAGAGAAAAGAAAATCAATCAAACAAGATTTATTCCAAGATGACTTAGACTTTGGTAGTAGCAGACATGGATTTAAAAATAAGCCATTATAAAAATCCATAATTGAGTAAGAAAAAATATGTTTGTAATAAATGAAAACTCAGGATACCTCAGCAGAGATATAGAAATTATAAAAAGGAACCAAATAGAAATTCCAGAACTGGAAAATACAGTATCTGAAATTTTAAAAATTCCCTACATAAATTTGACAGCTAAATGGAGATGGGAGAGAAGAATACATGAACTGTAAAATAAAGCAGTAGAAATTAACCAATGTGGATAAAGAGAAACAAAAGATTAGAAAATAAGTAAAATGTCAGTTAACTAAAGGATAATACCAGACTTTCCAATATATGTGTAATTGGCACTCCAGAACAAAGGAGAGAGAATGGGACAGAAAAATTACTTGAGAAAATGATGGCTGAAAACAATTCAGGCTATAACATTCACCAGTATCAACAGTTACATTAAATGTTAATAGGCAAAATACCCCAATTAAAAGAAAAGTTGGGAGAATAGGCTTTTTAAAAAGACACATTTATATTCTGTCTAAAAGAGACACATTTTACATCTAAAGACAAATACAGAATGAAAGTAAATGAATGCAGAAAGATACACTATGTAAAGAGTAAGGATAAGGAGGATGGAGTAGATATATTAATATCAGATAAAATAGATTTCAACGTAAAAAGTATTACCAAAAATAAAGACGAATACTTCATAATGATAAAAGTGCCAATTCAGGAAGGTACAACTATAGTAGATGAGTGTGCATCTATTAACAGAGTTTTAAAAAATGTTAAGAAGAAATTGACAGAAATTAGGAGAAAATAGAGACTTCTGCATTTATGGTTTAACACACCCATCTCCTGGAGTTTGATAGAAAAACTAACCTCCCCCCCCAAAAAAAGTAAAGACGAAGTTCTGAACAGCACTATTAACTACATTGACATAATTGATATTTATAGGACACAGTGCCCAACAAGGGCAGAATAACACATTCTTTTCAAGGGCACACGTTATGTTGACTGGGATAGTATATGATTGATAATAAAACAAGTCTAATTAACTTTTAAAAGATTGAAATAATACAGATTCTGTTCTCTTAGCATAAATAAATTAGATTAGAAATCAATAATAATATCAAGTAGGAAAACACCAAATATTTGGAAAAGAAACAGTGTACTTATAAATAACACAAGAGACAAAGAGGATATCCCAAGAGAGTTTAGACACTATTTCTAAAAGAATGATAATGAAAATATATCGCATTAACCTTTGTGGGGTAGTGCTAAAGCAGTGACTAGAGGGAAAACCATAGCTTTAAATAATTATATTAGAAAATTAGGTAGGAAGATCTGATATCAGTGATTTCAGCTCCCATCTAAAAAAATTAGGAAGAAGAAATTAAATCCAAAGTAAAAAGATAAAAGGAAATCATAGAAACATGAGCAAAATTGATAAAATATTAACTGAACAAACAATAGAGAAAAAAATCAATGATGCCAAAAGATTTTTCTTTTTTAATATCCATCAAATTGGTAAGACTCTAGCTAGACTGAAAAAAGACAAAAAGAGAGAAGGCACAAAATACCAATATCAGGAACAAAAGAGTGGCCATCACTGCAAATTCTACAAAATTAAAGAGATAACAGGAAATACTGTGAATAATTTTAGGGCAATAAATTTGACAAACTGGATAAAATGGAAAAATTTGTTTACATTTTTTTATTGTGGCAAAATGCACAAAACACAAAATGTACTATTTTAATGATTTTTAAGTGTACAGTTTAGTGGCTCCAGTCCTTGGCAGCCACCGTTCTACTTTCTTTTTTAAAAATTTCCTCTTTTCCACCACCCCCAACTTTTGGTAACCACCGTTCTACTCTCTATTACTATGAGATCAGCTTTTATTGTTATTATTTTTTAGATTTCACATAAAAATGAGATCAGAGATTATGCAATATTTGTCTTTCTGTGTCTAGCTTATTTCACTTAGCATAATATTCTCCAGGTTCATCCATGTTATTGCAAATGGCAGGATTTCCTTCTTTCCTATGGCTAAATAATGTTCCATTGTATACCACATTTTCTTTATCCATTCATCTATGTACAGACACTTAAGTTGTTTCCATGGTTGGCTATTGAGAATAATGCTGCAGTGAACATGGGAGTGCACATATCTTTTCCAGATAGTGATTTTATTTCCTTTGGATATATACCCAGAAGTAGGATTGCTGGGTTAAATGCTAGCTCTGTTTTACATTTTTTGAGGAACCTCCACCATTATTTTCTATAATGGCTGTACCAATTTACTTCCCACCAAGAGTGTAGGAGGGTTCCCTTTTTTCCACATACTTGACAACACTTGTTATCTTCTGACTTTTTGATAATAACCATCCTAACAGGTGGTTATAACTTATAATAAGTTATAACTTATTGCGGTTTTGATTTACATTCCCCTGATAATTAGTGATGTTGAGCATCTTTTCATCTGTCTGTTGGCCATTTGTATATCTTGTTTGGAAAAATGACTATTCAGGTCCTTTATACATTTTAAAATCAGATTATTATTATTATTATTATTTTTTTACTATTGAGTTAGGTGTCTTCCTTATGTATTTTGGATATTAACCCCTTATCAGAATTATGGTTTTCAAATATTTTCTCCCATTCCATAGGTTGCTTTTAATTTTGTTGATTATTTCCTCTGCTGTACAGAAACTTTTTATTTTGATGTAGTCCCACTTGTCTCTTTTTGCTTTTGTTGCCTGAGCTTTTGGTGTCATGTCCTAAAAATCATTGCAAGATCACTGTCAAGGAGTTTTTCTCCTATGTTTTTTTCTAGTAGTTTTACAGGTTTGGGTCTTATGCTTAAATCTCCAATCCATTTTGAGGTTGTTTTTGTACATGGTATGAGATAAAGGCCCAAATTCATTCTTCTGCAAGTGAATATGTAGTTTTTCCAACACCATTTATTGAAGAGACATTCTTTCTCTGTTGTGTGTTCTTGGCACCATTGTTGAAGACCAGTTGGCCATAAATATGTGGATTTATTTCTGGAGTCTCTATTCTGTTCCATTGGTCTATATGTGTGTTTTTATTCCAGTACCATACTGGCTTGATTACTATAACTTTGTTGTATATTTTAAAACCAAGCAGTCTGATGCCTCCAGCTTTGTTCATTTTGCTCAAGATCATTTAGGTTATTTTGGGTTTTTGTAGTTCCATATAAATTTTAGAATTTTTTTCTATTTCTGTGGAAAATACCATTGGAATTTTGATAAAGATTGCATTGAGTCTATAGATGGCTTTGGTATATATGAACATTTTAATGATATAGAGTTCTCCAATCAATTAACATGGTTATCTTTCCATTTATTTGTATCTTCTTCAATTTCTTTCATCAGTGTTTTACAGTTTTAAGTGTACAGATTTTTCACTTCCTTGGTTAAATTTATTCCTAATATTAATTTCTTCTTTGGGTAGTTAATTGTTAGTGTATAGAAATACAACTGAGTTTTGAATGAAACTTTACTGAATTCTTTTATTAGTTCTAACAGATTTTTGGTGGCGTCTTTAGTGTTTTCTATATATAAAACTATGTCATCAGCAAACAGAGACAATTTTACTTAGAGACCACCAGACAGATCAGAATGCACAACCACAATCCATTGAGGACAAAGTTTACATTGTATCCTTTGGCTCTAGCTATATATGCTCTAAATCAGCCTTCAATATATGGTATTTTTTCTCCCATAGCCATGATTCATGGGTCCAGAAATCAAGGAGTGGAAATGGGAGCAGCAACATTCACTATTATACCTAATGACCCACTAGCAAAATTTTGCTCCTCTGTCCTAGAGGTCTTAATTCCAAAGGGAGGAATTCTTCTACCAGGAGACATGTCAATGATTCCAATGAACTGGAAATTAAGACTGTTATGGGGACACTTTGGGCTTTTCATGCCTCTGAATCAACAGGTAAAGAAGGGAGTTACTGTGTTGGCTGGAAGGATTGATCCTGACTACCGGGGGAAACTACGCCACTACTCCACAGTGGAGGTAAGGAAGAGTATGTCTGAAATACAGTAGATTCCTTAGGGCATCTCTTAGTATTCCCATACCCTGTGATTAAGGTCAGTGGAAACATACAACCCCATCTTGGCAGGACTATAAGACACTCTTCAGTAATGAAGGTTTGTGTCACCCTACCAGGTAAAGAACCATGACCAGCTGAGGTGCTTACTGAAGGCAAAGGGAATACAGAGTAGGTAGTGAAAGAAGGTAGTTAAAAATACCACCTAGATCATGTGACCAGTTACACAAATGATTACTGTAATTGTCATGAGAATTTCCTTCTTATTTTGTTATGAATATGTGGGTATATATTAAGCAAATATCTTTGTTTTCTTTCCTTTCTTATTCCCTTATTATGTAACATAAGGAGTATTGACTTTACATCATGTATTGAAGTATTGACTTTACATCATATATTTAAATATTGTTAATCTTACCACGTAGTATCTAAATTATTGGGTAAGGAGAAGAGCAAGCATTACTCAAGGACCTTACCTCCTCTTCTGGGTAAGGGGTTATTATGTATTCATTTGTATGCAGGATAGCTGTATTTTGTTCAGTGGAATTACGATCTTGTTATTGTGTTTATTTGGAGATTAAGTATGGGTTAAGGAGATGCATATGAGTGCCAAATTGAAAAGGTATAGAACTGCAATGGTTAATTTTGTATGTCGACTGGGCCACGGGATGCCCAGATATTTTGTCAGACGTTATTCTGGGTGTGACTATGAGGGTGTTTTTAGATGAGATTTATATTCCAATTAGTAAACTGAGTAAAGCAGATTGCCCTCCCTAATGTCAGTGGCCCTCAAGCAAGCACTTGAAAGCCTAAATAGAACAAAAAAGCTGACCATCCCATGAGTAAGAAGGAACACCCCCTGCCTGACTGGTTGAGCTGTGACATCAGTATTTTCCTGACCTCAGACTTGGACAGAAACATCAGCTCTTCTTGGGTCTTGAGCCTATAGGTTCTCAGACTGTAGCTTAAGCCAATACCTCTCCTGATTCTCAGGCTTTTGAACTCTGATTAGAATCATACCATTGGGTTTCCTGTGTCTTCAGTTTGCTGAATATGGGATTTTCAGTGTCCATAATCATGTGAAATAATTCCTTATTATGTTGCTAGCTAGCTAGCTATCTCTTGTTGGTTCTGTTTCTCTGGAGAACCTTGATTGATATAAAAAGGGATACTGCATCTGATTTCTGATTTCTGAATCTGATTCAACTGATTTCTCATTTATGGAGGCAAGGGAGCAGTGGTATGGCATATTTAAAGTTCTGAAAGAAAAAACTGTCTTTGAAAAATTCTGTCCTTCAAATCAATCCTTCAAAAATGAAGAAGAAATTAAGACATCCCCAGAT
Organism: Eschrichtius robustus; assembly: GCF_028021215.1. Lineage (NCBI taxonomy): Eukaryota > Metazoa > Chordata > Mammalia > Artiodactyla > Eschrichtiidae > Eschrichtius > Eschrichtius robustus. The sequence continues at coordinate 123,021,185 of NC_090845.1, forward strand.
AAACAAAAACTGAGGGAGCTCATTTCTAGTAGAACTGTAATACAAACAAAAAAATGCTGACGAAATTTCCTCAGGCTGAAGTTAATGGAGACTAGACAGTAACTTGAAGCCATATGAAGAAGCAAAGAACACTAGTACAGGTAAATATAATAAGCCAGTATTATTGAATTTTTGGTTTGTAATTCCTCTGTTCATTTCCTATATGATTTAAAGACAAACGCATGGGAGTGGTGTCAGCACTTTGTCTCTCCCCTTCAATCTACAACTAGTAAAACATTTATAGCTCAACAAAGGTTTTTCTGTCAAACACACCAGGATGTCAGAGAGATCCACACATCTATACATCTGGAGGCAGGTGTATTGGAACACATAGAGTAGGAGGAACTGGGGAAACAGCAGTGCCTGAGATTCCAGCCCCTGGCCATAGCAGCTAAGCCTACCAGAGGATCCAGTAGTAGCAGTGGAGATGGTGCACATGTCTCTGGACTCCATGCTGCAGCAACATCTGTCTCCAGAGGAAACTGGGCAGGAGTGGCAGCAGAACTCAAGACCCTGGCGCCTCCAGCTATAGCACCTATGACTCTGGTCTCCCCTTCCCACCTTAAATGAAACTTTAGACCAGATAGACTTAATATATAGAGAGAGAACATTCTATTTAAAAGCAGCATAGTACACATTCTTCTCAAGTGCACATGGAACATTCTCAAGAACAGACTATATACTGGGACACAAAACAAGTCTCAATAAATTTAAGAAGATTGAAATCATATCAAGCATCTTTTCTGACCACGATGGTATGAAACTAGAAATGAACCACAAGAAGAAGCCTGTAAAAGAAATAAATATGTGGAGACAAGGTTCAAATAAATAAAATCAGAAATGAAAGAGGAGAAGTTACAATGATACCACAGAAATACAAAGGATTATAAGAGACTACTATAAACAGCTATATGCCAACAAATTTGACAACCTAGAAGAAATGGATGAATTCTGAGAATCATACAACCTTCCAAGATTGAATCATGAATAAATAGCAAATATGTTCATCTTTATAAAAATGGTCTTTACTAGTAACTCCTAAAGTCTAAACTTTGGCCTGGGCAACTAAAACACAAAGTAATTAGGTGGCATAGTACATTTATTGATTTCCTGAGATGAAAGTTATATTTTTTCCCAGTTTAAAATGAGAGAAAATTAAGGTTCTGTGTATTTCTGAAATACAGCAAAATCTGTAAATAAATTAGATATTTGCCTCTTAAGACTTTTACAAATTATAATTTTCAAGTTCTGAAGTTATGAACACAAAGTTTATGACTCATGATGGTCATTATTAATATATGTGAGGTTATTCACTACTAACTCTGGAGGGTTTGGACAACATTGAGTATACATCTTTAAATTTTTCAGTTTCCTGGAAACATTGTTGAAGTATTTGAGTACCAACAATATGCCAAGCATTACAGTGTGCTGAGTGCTGGAGATATACCACTGATCAAAAAGAGACATTAATTAAATTGTACCCAAAGATGTATTATTACAGCAGTGATGAATGCTCTGAAGGGATAGTAAAAGTGTTAGGGAGGATATGAACTAACCAGGGAGGTCTAACTAGGCTCTCTTGGTAAAATGATCAATAATATCAGAACTCAAAAATGAGTAGGAAACTCAGAGTACAGAACAATTTGTAACTAACAGTTAAGGTGGAACATTAGATTACATAGGTAGTCCTATGACTTAGAGAGTAGTAGAAACATATCAAAACCATAAATAAGAGCCAATTCAAACTTCCAGATATGAGAAAAACAAATGAAAAAAATCACACACTGGATGGCATTATTAATGGATTAAAAACTGCAGAAACAAAGATCAGTAAACTAGAAGGCATAGCAATAGAAACTAAACAATCCCAAACGAAAGCACAGAAAAGGAAAAAACAAGCTGAAAAAAATGAAGAGACATATGAGTTAGGGACAATATCAAGTTTTATATGTTTCTTTGGAGTTCCCTAAAAGAAAAAGAAACAGGAATAAACATAAAAAATATTTGAAGCGGATGATCAAACTTGGTTACATATTTTTACTCTTTGCCTCTGGCTGAAAAGGTATGGTTTTGAAGTAATGAACTGGTTTATTCGTGTGGAGACTGACTTGACATGAATTTCTAAAGAGCAGTTACAGATAGCTTGAGTGTTGGAAACAGTATTAGAAAATGAGTACAGTTTCCCTAAAGACCTACTCTGAAGTAGATAACACACATTTAACATTAATATGAGATCTCATTCACTTGTAAAATATCAGTAATATTACTTACATGTGAGGAAAAGAGGGGGCATGGTCGAAGAGGGAGCATTAAGCAAAGAAGGTAAGCATTTATGGAGTACCTATATTTTTATATGTAGGGTACCTATATCTATAAATTATCTCATTTAGCCATCATAACGTTCTCATATGTTAAGTCATGCCATTTTTAAATTACAAATGGGGAAATAGAATCAAAGATTTACTCTGAATCACTTATAGTAAAAAGCAGTGTTGGGATTCAAATCCGTGTCTGTCTGGCTAAAATATAAAAATAATAAGGAGAAATTTACTGTCCTAAAAAATTATACCAGCATCAAATCTATGTAGTCAAAGACATTAGGATTTGAGTATTATTCCTCACAACGCTTCATTTTGATGGTTTATCTTCAGTTAATGACAATTCAGACACAGTAAATCTGAAATTAATGTTTCAGTCATTCGAAACAAAGTAAAGAACCTAAGGATGCATTTGCTCTAGGAGTACATCCAGAATCTTTTTCATGTAACCTTTTCTCTTAAACAAAGATCCTCTTTTCTACTTCTGTCAACAAGAAGAGACTGAGGATCGAACGAGAGAAGAGACTTTCGTGAAAACTTGATGGGAAAAAAAAGAACAGTGGCACAAATTGACTTTTAAATATGTCATGATAGAGGAGATCTTTTCATTTCTAAGAAAACAGTACAAGCAGCCTGTTAGCCATGATTTCAGCATGTTTTGTAAATTAATCTGGCTTCCCAATTATTCTTCCATTTAAGGAAACAAAATGAAGATGATAATGCTATTTGCTGCCACTTCAAATTTTAAATCAGTAACCAAAATTAGCAGCGTATCTTTTGTGAATTTCATCCACTAGTCATTATTATTATTTCTCCACGTAACCTAATTTTTTCCAACATCATCTCTGTTCAAGGTCATTGAATTTCATGATTATATATTCAGAATTGATGCTGTTGTACTAAACACTATTCTATTATTTTACAAATTAATTCAGATATAGTCTAGGTTTACAATCAAGTTCACCTTCACATTCCAATTTGTTTTGAAAATTATTTAGTCAACAAGATATTTTATTGTAATCCACCAACAGTGATATGGGTAATAATTGACCAATTAAAATAACAATTTAGGAGCCCCTGGAGGAAACTGAACTCTATCTGAACCTGATGGCAGAAGGCACTTGAGCTACCATTGCAACCTACCTTGCATCTCCAAACAGAAGAGAAAACTATAAAGTAATCACTGCTTATAGCAATAACCTTTAACAAGATACAGAGCCAGCAGGAGGATGGGAGTAGGCCATGGAGATGCGATGATTTCAGGGCACCCCCCAACACCATCCACAAACACCTCCATTAACCAATTACTGAGTCCTGAAGTTCTGCTATTAGAGAATTTCTCCTTTAGTATAAGACTTTGGAGCCTTTTAAAATACTAATCCTTCTGAAAGAAGTCATGCTTTATGTTCTTTAAAAAACTATAATTTGGTATTTTAATGTACTTCTTTTTCATGAAGATATTCCCTGACAACTAAAACTAACAACTCATTCCTCTGCTATGCACAGCAGTAATTTTTTCCAGCTTTACTGAGATATAACTGATGGGATGTATAACACTGTGTAAGTTTAAGGTGTATAAGGTGATGATTTGATATATGTTTATATTGCAAAATGATTACCAAAATAAGATTAGTTAACACATCCATCACCTCACATACTTACCAGTTTTTGTGTGTGGTGAAAACATTTAAGGTCTATTCTCTTTAAGCTTATTCATCCTGATAGTGTTAATTATATACTACCCTGAAGAAAGGACTGGGTAGAAAAAGAGAAGTGAAAAACTGTAAGCACGTTGAGATCCAAATAAAGGAGACAAGGTCCAAAAAGTAAATGGGAAACCAGAGATGCCAGAAACAAGCCTAATTTTTACTTCCAAAAAAGCCTTTTCTCAAAAGAAGAATCAACAAGTCATAGAGTGAATTTCATTTGGGGCCAAGTCTAGTGCTGTGGATTTGCCTTGAGAATGAGGAAGTGGAAGAGACCTAACTCACACTGAACACCTAAAGCATATCAAGTATTGTGGCTGGCACTTGATGGTAAAAAGGTTACCCCTAGAAGCAAAATGGAGAAAGACCACTTAGGAAGCTACTGAAATAGTCCCTGACAAAAACAATAAATCAACAAAGAACAACAGCAGCAACAACAAAACCCACACAAGAAATGACAACCTTCTAAAGTATGGCAATGGTAGTAAATGACTGATTTCAATTTGATCTAACTTGGTGACTGGTTGGATGTAGAGAGATCAAAAAGGAGGAAACAAGGATGGGTGAAAGGTTTGGTTTGGAAGACTGAGTGAGAAGAGCTGGCAAGCTTAACCCTGTGTGAATTTTAAGGGTCAGTGTGTGTTATCTAGGAAGTAGTGAATTCAGAATTGAACAGATTCAGTTTCAGTTACCTGTGTGATAGTCATTTGGAGATACCTGGAGACTAGAAGAGAGATCTTAAATTAAGATAGAGATAGTTAAAACTTGGGAAATAGATCATTTGTGAAAAAGAATGAATAAAATGTGGACTGCAGTCCAACCTCTAGGAAACAACATTTTAAAAAACGAGGCAAAGGAGGGGATTCAGTGAAAGAAATTGAGGAAGAGCATGCAGTGATATAAGAGGAGTAGAGGAAGAGAGTAATATGTAAGCCAAAGGAAGAGCGTTTCAGGAAAGGAATGATATACAGTGACATTTGAGAGAACATTACCAGGAGAGTGATGGGAGAAGAAGCCAGATTTCAATGAGTACATGAAATGAGAAAAATGGAATAATCCTCTTTGAATGCTTGGCTGAAAAGGGAAGGGGAAAGGTAGGGTAGTTGCTAGATGGAAGATGTTAGGTCAAAAGAATTTTAAAATTTGTTTTTAGTTTTTTTGTTGTTGAGTGGGAAAACTGGCATTTTAAAAGAAGGAGAAAAGAAAAAAGTCTAAGTTGAGTATGTGGGAGAGAGAAGAGATAATTGATGGTTTCCAGAGGCGTGAGAAGGGAATGGAATTCAAAGCACAGGTTGAATGTTGTATCTTAATCTGAGACTGGAAGAAAAGAGAAAATGGTTGGTAAGTGTGGATACAGAAATTTGTAGGTGGAAAGTCAGGAATTGAAAGATTTTATTCCAGATAAGTAGAATATAGTAAGCTTGAGAATGATAAAGAACATTTCAAATAGTATCAAAGATGGTGAGAGATTGACTTGTCAACTTCAATCTTCACCTTCCCCTGCATCCACACTTTTGTTATGCCAATAATGAGCATAGAAGGTACTTTGCCACACCTTGTTTTTTGACTTGGCCAGGTTTGGCCTTGTAACTTGTTTTAGCCAAGAGAATGGGACAGAAGTAACAATATGCCTGTTCTGACCCTATAATTTAAGAGGACTCATGTTTGTGCTTCCCCTCCTCTGCGTCTGCAATGACCATGAGAACTATCCTAGCTATCCCAGGATAGCTGTTCACCCTTTAACCTAGGCACTGGCAGGAAACACATGGGGCAGAACACCTCCAATGGCTATACTGTTGAAGTAGAAACACCCAGCCAACCCAGAGATTTGTGAGAATAACTTTAAGGCACAGAGTTTGGACGATGATTGTTACACATAATTATAGTGGCAATATTTAACACACCCAAGGGGTTGACCAAAGATAAGATGACAGATACCTCTTATCTCTTCCAAATGAGTTAAGGAAGAAGAGAAGTAGAAAAGAAAAAGGAGGGCATTGAGGCTCAGAGAACCTAAGAAACTTGCCCAATGTTATAGAGAAATTATGAAACTAATACTGGAACTCAGGACTGACTGATTTCAACTCCAGGTTGTTTTTGCTGTAAGTCTGCATGCCTGAGAAGGACAGTCTCAGAGGAGTCAACCTCACATATCTGAAGAGTTCTGGATGGAGAGGAGCTCAGATCAGTATGAAAATTTCCAGGCATCAGGAACGAAAACTTATATTCTAAGACTTGTAATGTATGAAGAAGTACAATTTTATATCACATACTGGCTTTCTAGGGGAATTCTAAGTTCTCCTTTTAGGCATGATTTTTAAAAAAAATAAAGGTAGTATGAAAGCATCAGAAAGAGTCTTTGCAATCAGACTAGGTTTGAATCCAGATATGCAATTTACTTGCTATGTGAACTTCAGTAATTCACTTAAAACTCTCTGCACTTCAGTTTTTTCATATGTCTAATGGACAAAATTTACCTTGCTGGTTTTTTTCAGGGGATTTATAAACTTAGTTAGGCACCTTTCCCATAGTAGTTACTCAATAAAGGTTAGCTCCTCCTGCTTCTAATCACAAGGGCACTGCCATTTACACTTAATGCACCCTCATACGTAGGAATTACTCAACAACAATAGCAGCAACAAAGCAGGCTTCCTCCAGAGTGAATTCTTCCGAAGATTTTATGTAGCAAATATTTCTTTCAAGAGTAACAAAAAGATGCAGCCTACTTGCTTCATTGTAAACTTATGTATTTTGTCCCTCTCTTCCCTTTCATTTTTTTGCTCTAAATGTAGTTTTACTCTGTTTCCAATTCCATTATGAATTCATGTGCGACTTTCCCTACTACTCCACAGTATTTCTGTCCAGGCTGGACAAAGGGCAATATGACTCAGGGACTAGGAAATGATCCCATCTCTTCTGCCTCCTAAATCCTGCCATATACCCAGCCTAAGGGATGAATTCAGACAGTAGGGGATGAAAGTGAGGAAGAATAAATTTTATTGATCTATTCTGTCAGCAAATTTCTTTCTCCCTTCAGTTCAGCAGGGGTCATGTTGAGTGTAAGGATAGAAGAATAAATGGTTTCACTCTGTGATCTATTTTAAAACAATATATCATCTCTATACTCCTCTATTCCCCTCTGTTTTTACCAGGTTTCCAGAAGAGATGCAAAAGTGACAAGATTAGTATAGTGAACTGTGAACTGTGTGTCAAACATAGAAAATAATAATGATTCTAGGTAGACTAATAATAATAGCTACCTTTTTTTCATGTTCTTACAATGTATCAGACAGTATCTAATGACTTTATATGTGTTAATTCATTGAATCCTCCTACTCACCCTATTGAGTAGGTACTAGTATTATTGTTATTTTAGAGAAAGGAAAACTGTCTCCAACTATAGTAGTGGATTCATCTATTTCTCCTTGTAGCTCTATCAGTTTTTGCCTGATGTATCAAGGTGCTCTGTTGTTAGAAACATACCCATTAAGGATTGTTATATCTTCTTGGAGAAATGAGCACTTTATCATTATGTAATGCTCTTCTTTATCCCTGATAACTTTCCTTGCTCTGAAGTTTGCTCTTCCTGAAATTAATATAGCTTTCTTTTCATTAGTGTTAGCATGGTATATCTTTCATTACCTCTTTACTTTTAATCTATATGTGTCTTTATATTTAAAATGGGTTTCATGTAGAAAACATTTAGTTGGGTCTTGTTTTTTGATCTACTCTGACAGTTTTTGACAATCTGTTTTAATTGGTGTATTTAAACCATTGATGTTTAAAGTCATTATTAATATAGTTGGATTAATATGTACCATATTTGTCACTGTTTTCTATTTGCTGCCCTTGTTATTGCTCCCATTTTTGTCCTCCATACTTTGTCTGCTTTTTGTGGTTTTAATCAAGCATTTAATATGATTCCATTTTCTCTCCTTTCTGAATATCAATTATACATGTTTACAAAAATTTTAATAGTTTCCTTAGAGTTTGAAATATACATTTACAACTAATCCAAGTCCACTTTTAAATAATACTACAGCACTTCATGGGTAGTGTGAGTACCTTATAGTAACAAAATAATTCTAATTCCTACCTCCTTTACCCTTCCCTTGAATCATTATTGTCATTCATTTCACTTATATATAGGGGCACATAAATAAATAACTTCAAATACATTGTTGCTATTATTTTGAACAAACTGTTATGTGAGATCAATTAAGAAAGAAAAGTTATGATTTTACCTTCACTTATTCATTCTCTGCAGCTCTTCCTTTCCCTGTGTGAATCCAACTCTCTTTCTCAAATAACTCTCCTTCTCTCTGAAGAACTACTTTCAACATATCTTGCAAGGCAGGTCTACTGGCAATAAATTCCTCAGTTTTTATTTGTTTGAGAAAGTCTTTATTTCTCCTTCACTTTTGAAGGACAATTTTGCAAGGTACAGAACTGTATGTTGGTTGTGTTTTTTTGTTTGTTTTCTTTATCTCAACACTTTACATATTTTATTCCACACTCATCCTGCTTTCATGGTTTCTGAGGAGAAGTCACATGTAACTATTATCATTACTCCTCCATAGGTAATGTTTCTTTTTCCTCAGGATACTTACAAAGACTTTATCTTTGATTTTCTGAAGTTTGAATATGATATTGCCTAGATTTAGTTGTTGTGTTTTTGTTTTTGTTTTCTTTTTGCCATTTATCACCTGCTTGGTGATCTCTGAGCTTCCAGTATCAGTTGTTTGGTGTTAATTTGGGGGAAATTCTCAGTCATTATTGTTTCAAGTTTTCATCTTCTTTCTTTCCTTCCTTCCTTCCTTCCCTCCCTCCCTCCCTCCCTCCCTCCCTCCCTCCCTCTTTCTTTCTTTCTTTCTTTCTTTCTTTCTTCCTTCCTTCCTTCCGTCCTTCCTTCCTTCCTTCTTTCTTTCTTTCTTTCTTTCTTTCTTTCTTTCCTTCCTTCCTTCCTTCCGTCCTTCCTTCCTTCCTTCTTCTGGTCTTTGCATTATGCATATTTTATAGCTGTTATAGTTTTCCCGCAATACTTGGGTGTTCTACTTTGTTTTTTCCATCTTTGTTTTGTTTGCTTTTCAGTTTTGGAGATTTTTATATCCTCAGGCTCAAAGACTCTTTCCTCAGCTGTGTTCAGTCTACTAATAATCCTATGTAAGGCTTTCTTCATTTCTATTAGTGTATTTTGATCTCTAGCATTTCTTTTTGTTCTTTCTTAGAATTTCCATATCTCTGCTTACATTGCTCATCTGTTTTTGTATGCTGTCTACTTTATCTGTTACTTAACATATTAATCATAATTGTTTTAAATTCCTGGTCTGATAATTCCAATATATCTGTCATATCTGATTTTGGTTCTGGTATTTTCTCTGTCTCTTTGTTTTTTCGTTTGTAGTATGTCTTGTGGTTTTTCTTGATAGCCAGACATAATGTACTAGGAAAAGGGACTTCTATAAATAGGCCTTTAGTAATGTGGTGGTAAGGTGTAGAGGAAGGGAAGCATTCTATATTCCTATGATTATGTCTTAGTCTTTTCGTGAGCCTTTGCCTTTGGACTATGAACTCCAGAAGTGTTGCTTTTTTTCCCCTTTATGTGGTACAGGATGGCTAGAGGGGGGCTGGAATTGGGTGTTTCCCTTCTCCTAGGAAGATTAGCCTCTGATAAAACCCCAGCAGGTTAAGTTCTATTAAAATAGCTTCTTAAGAAGGCAGACTTTGTTAAGAAAAACAGAATGCTCTGGTGCATTTTCCAAGTGGTTCCTTTATCCCTTTCCCTGAAGGAAGCACAAGAAGATTTTTCTCTGATATTCACTGTGAGGGCCTGATAGAGTTCTTAGAGGTAAAACTTAGAAAAGTATGGAGACGCCCTTATTATGGAGCCCCTTGGATTTTTAACTCTCAGAATTGTCTACTCAGAGCCTCTGGTAATTTATCAATTAAAGTTTAGGTTTTCCTATTCTTGCTCTGGTTCCCATAGAGATTTCTGGACATGAGTTTCTGCTCCTATAAGTTGTGATTTTTCTGTATTTCCCTTTCTGTATTCTTGGGGAAGTGTTTTGCCCTATGACCTCACTCCTTTGATGAATCTAACAAGAGGTGTTGATTTTTCAGTTTGTTCAGTTTTATACATTTTTTAGGATGTGGTAGCAACTTCAATTTCCTTACATGCTGGACAGGGAACTGAAAGTGGTTGAAAGGAAAAATGAGCACAGAAAGATAAAAGAACATATACAAGGTCATAAAGCTAAGAAGTCATCAATCTAGACTTAAATCCAGTACCAGAGTCCACTCTTACAACCACTGCCCTAAACTGCCCTTATATCACTCTTCAATACTTAAGAACTGCATATTTTAAAAAATTTATATGGGCATTTAATTAATTAATTATTTAAAATGGAAGAGTAGTTGATTTATAGTATTATATTAGTTTCAGGTATACAGCATAGTGAATCAGGATTTTTACAGATTATATTTCATTATAAGTTACTACAAGATAATGGCTCTAATTCCCTGTGCTATACAGTACATCTTTGTTGCTTATCTATTTTATACATAATGGTTCGTACCTGTTAATCACATACCCCTAACTTATGCCTCCCCCCTTCCCTCTCCCCTTTGCTAAGCACCAGTCGGTTTTCTTTCTATTATTGTTATTTTTTTTTTAAATAAATTTATTTTTATTTATTTATTTTTGGCTGCGTTGGGTCTTAGTTGCTGCACGTGGGCTTTCTCTAGTTGCAGTGAGCGGGGGCTGCTCTTTGTTGTAGTGTGCAGGCTTCTCATTGCGGTGGCTTCTCTTGTTGTGGAGCACGGGCTCTAGGCTGGTGGGCTTCAGTAGTTGTGGTGCACAGGCTCAGTAGTTGTGGCACACGGGCTTGGTTGTTCCGCGGCATGTGGGATCTTCCCGGACCAGGGCTCGAACCCGTGTTCCCTGCATTGGCGGGCAGATTCTTAACCACTGTGCCACCAGGGAAGCCCCTCCAGGTGGTTTTCTATTTCTTTTATTTTTATTCTTCCGTTTTTTTTTTTAAATTGGAGTATATCTGCTTTACAATATTGCGTTAGTTTCTGCTGTACAGAAAAGTGAATCAGTTATACATATATATATATCTACTCTTTTTTAGATTTCCTTCCCATTTAGGTCACCACAGATCATTGAGTACAGTTCCCTGTGCTATACAGTAGGTTCTCATTAGATATCTATTTTATACATAGTACTGTATATATATGTCAATCCCAATTTCCCAATTCGTCCCACCCACACCCTTCCCCCCCTTGGTAACCAAAAGTTTGTTCTTGACATCTGTGACTCTTTCTGCTTTGCAAATAAGTTCACCTGTACCATTTTTCTAGATTCCACATATAAGCAGTGTTATACGATATTCAGCGTATAACACGAGCAGTGTTTTTCTCTTTCTGACTTACTTCACTCTGTATGACAGTCTCTAGGTCTATCCACGTCTCTGCAAATGGTACTATTTCATTCCTTTTATGGCTGAGTAATATTCCATTGTATATATGTACCACATCTTCTTTATCCATTCCTCTGTTGGTGGACATTTAGGTCACTTCCATGTCCTGGCTATTGTAAACAGTGCTGCAGTGAACATTGGGGTGCATGCATCCTTTCAAATTTTGGTTTTCTCTGGGTATATGCCCAGGAGTGGGATTGCTGCATCATATGGTAGCTCTATGTTTAGTTTTTTAAGGAACCTCCATGCTTTTCTCCATAGTGGCTGTACCAATTTACATTCCCACTAACAGTGTAGGAGGGTTCCCTTTTCCCCACACCACTCCAGCATTTATTGGTTGTAGATTTTTTGATGATGGCCATTCTGACCAGTATTAGGTGATAACCTCATTGTAGTTTTGATTTGCATTTCTCTAATAATTAATGATGTTGAGCATCTTTTCATGTGTTTCTTGGCCACCTGTATGTCTTCTTTGGAGAAATGTCTATTTAGGTCTTCTGTCCATTTTTTGATTGGGTTGTTTGTTTTTTGATATTGAGCTGCATGAGCTCTTTGTATATTTTGGAGGTTAATCCCTTGTCAGTTGCTTCATTTGCAAATATGTTCTCCCATTCTGAGGGTTGTGTTTTTGTTTTGTTCATTGTTTCCTTTGCTGTGCAAAAATTTTTCAGTTTAATTAGGTCCCATTTGTTTATTTTTGTTTTTATTTTCATTACTCTAGTTGGTGGATCGAAAAAGATCTTGCTGTGATTTATGTCGAACAGTGTTCTGCCTATATTTTCCTCTAAGAGTTGTATAGTATCTGGCCTTTCATTTAGGTTTTAATCCACTTTGAGTTTACTTTTGTGTATGGTGTTAGGGAGTGTTCTAATTTCATTCTGTTACATATAGCTGTCCAGTTTTCCCAGCACCACTTATTGAATAGGCTGTCTTTTCTCCATTGTATATTCTTGACTCCTTTATCAAAGATAAGGTGACCATATGTGTGTGGGTTTATCTCTGGGCTTTCTATCCTGTTCCATTGATCTGTATTTCTGTTTTTAATGCCAGTGCCACATTGTTTTGATGACTGTAGCTTTGTAGTATAGTTTGAAGTCAGGGAGCCTGATTCCTCCAGCTTCATTTCTCTTTCTCCAGATTACTTTCACTATTTGGGGTCTTTTGTGTTTCCATACAAAATGTAAAATTTTTTGTTCTAATTTTGTGAAAAATGCCCTTGGCAATTTGGTAAGGATTGCATTGAATCTGTAGATTGCTTTGGGTAGTATAGTCATTTTCACAATGTTGATTCTTCCAATCCAAGAACATGGTATGTTTCTCCATCTGTTTATGTCATCTTTGATTTCTTTCATCAGTGTTTTATAGTTTTTAGAGGGTAGGTCTTTCACCTCCTTGGTTAAGTTTATTCCTAGATATTTTATTCATTTTGATGTGATTTTAAACAGGATTATTTTCTTGCTTTCTCTTTCTGATAGTTCATTATTAGTGTATAGAAAAGCAACAGATTTCTGTATATTAATCTTGTATACTTCAACTTTGCTCAATTCATTTATTATTTCTAATAGTTTTTGGGTGGAGACTTTAGGGTTTTATATATAAAGTATTACATCATCTGCAAATAGTGACAGTTTTACTTCTTCCCTTCCAGTTTGGAAGCCTTTTATTTCTTTTTCTTATCTGATTGCTGTGGCTAGGACTTCCAATACTATGTTAAATAGAAGTGGTAAGAATGGGTATCCTTGTCTTTTTCCTGAATTTAGAGGAAAGGCTTTCAGCTTTTCACCATTGAGTGTGATGAAGAACAGCATATTGTTTATGTGTAGGCTCTAGAGCTAGATTTTCTACATACAAATTCCAGTTCCTTTGTTTTTACTACTGTATGACTTTCTGCATAGGAATGTTGTAGGCGTTAAGTGAGTTAATGTATGTAAAGCACTTAGAAAAGTGACTGAAAATGAGGATGCACTCACTAAATGATGGGGGCATTTGTTATTACCTGGAACTGCCAACAGTTTCATTGCTCACCTACCATAAAAAATACTCAGGTGTGGAGGGGTGGATTTATAGCATTTCTCCTGTAAATTGCATATGGAAGAGATTGCCAAAACACCTGTTTCATTGAAATGCTCCACCCCATGTAGTCCCTTGTTCCACAAAGCCAGCTGCATGGAACTAGCAGCATTGGCATCTCCTGAGAGCTTTTTAGAAATGAATATCTTCAAGTCCCACTCCAGACCTACGGAATTTGTATCTGCATTTTAACAAAATTCCCTGGTGATGAAGTGGCACATTATATAGTTTGAGAAGCTCTGATATAGCACAGTGGTTAATAACATAGGCTTTGTATTCAGACCCATGCTAAGTTCTGTTGATTATAAATTCTGTGATCTTGGAGCAGGTTCCTCAACTGTCTGAGCCTTATTTCACCAGCTATAAGAAAATGGAATAATAATAATACCTATCTCACTGTGCTGTTGAGAGGATTGGCACATGGTAGGTGCTCAGTAAACAAATGTTAATAGTTATATTGTTACAATTATCATCAGAGTGTCCAGCAAGGCTGAGACAGGCCAGATGGAAAGCTGTCTCCATGGAGTCAGCATATGAGAGAGAGAGCACTTGGGGATGGATCAAGCCTGAAGAGTCACAACCCAAGGTATTTTATTGAACTACACTGGAGAGAAGAGTGTTATCATGGGGAAAGCCTAGATCCTAAGCAGAAGAGAGAACAAAAGGGGTGTAACATTGAATGGGCAAGGCAAAAACATCATGGTAAGAACAAGTTGAAGATTCGAAGCCAGGAGAAACAAGAAGTAATTGAGTGTGGAGTGTGACTCCTGGTGCCGAGAGGAGATCTCGTCTCCAACACTGGGCATGTATGTAGCAAGAGTTTGCTGTTATGTACTTGGCTGACTTGGCCAGAACAAATGTACCTTTTTTTAAGGCACTGTATGGGCTCCACATGCACCACTCCTAGGACATCATGAACCTGGGTCTGGTGAGCCCCCAAACACATCTACTGTGTATTTTATTTCTTCCTAGGATCAAGCACATAAAGTAGTGTTTCACCAGGTGCAGTTCTTTTTACCCTACTTAGATCAATGTTTTCAGAAAGGCTTTCTGTACTCACCTAATCTAACTAGCACCCCCTCCATCTCTGTCTTTCTCAATACTTTATTTTAATTCTCTGTGTGTTATTTATGGTTACAGCATGTTTTCTTGTTTATTTATTTGTTTTGTTGCGTGTCTCCTCTGATTAGAATTTACGAAGCTCCATGAGGTCAGATCTTTGGCAATCTTGTTTGTAACTTGTCCTCCAGGTGTAGAACAGTGACTGGTGTGTAGTACATTCTAGTTTTCAGAAATTGTTGAATGGATTAATATATTTCCTGAATTTGTTCTGTACTCTCATTTTCATGTCTTATCTCTGGTTGTTCCCTTTTTCTGACATTTATTTGCCCCCTCATATTTTTCTGTGGATATCGTTTTCATTCTTTCTTGAAAGCCTCACTCAAATCTCACTTCCTCCATAAGAATTCCTTTATTCCCAAGTCAGAAACAACTACGCCACTTAATGTTTTGTTTGAAATAGTCATTTTTGTTCTAAGAGAACAATTAGGGGCAAACAAGGGCATCAGTTTTGACAATTATTGCATTCTGCTTTGAGTCACAAGTATCGATTCCAGTATCTCTCATAACCACAAAATTGGAAGTTCTTAGAGAAATATGCGGTATCATCTCAGTGTCCTCTGTAGCACTTAGCAAATGACATGCTCATAGGAGGCAGTGGAGTATGCTTGTTAAACATTTAGGTGGTGGAATTAGACAGTATGGGTTTAAATCCCACTTGGTAACTGTTATGATCTTGTATGAAATATTTAACCTCAGTTTCTTCCTTTGCAAAATGGGGGCAGCTAATGGTGCCTACCTCATAAGATTATATTCAAGGATGTACATGATCATACATATGAAACATTTATCACAATGTCTATACTATAATGGGTACTCCATAAATTTAGCTTTCATTATCATAGTCATAATTACTAATATTATCGTTAGGGATGCAAATGGTTTATTAAATTTATTGGAAAAGCACTAAGATTTATAAGGTATCAGGTTTTTTTTCCTATTCAAATATTAAATTCAATCACTTATCTGAATGTTTGTATAATTATCATATTTGAAAAAAAAAAAGCTTTATTTCCTAGGTGATATCTGTGTGTTTCTTACTGGTTATTCCCAAATGGAAAGAAAGTGCTTTATAAAATTGCGATGTCTAGATAACAATCTATAATTAATTGCATTTTGGCATCAGATTACTTATATTCTATACCCTTTGAAAATAAATATAAAATCCATTTGCATTATATAGCATCTTTAAAGGCTATACTTTGTAGTAATTAATAAAATATTGTATATTTAAAAGTGACAACTCCCTTTACTACAAAATACATGTATTTTAAATGGCTTACGACCACATTTCATAGAAGTTTGTAAGAACATAAGGCTTGTGTTTTAATTTTGAAGGTTCAGTATTAATCACAGAACTTCACTTGGGTTTCTCTTTTAACATAACTCAGTCATGATTTAAATGGTAAAATTATTACATATTTTAGCATGGCAAATAATTTTAAGTTTTTCACTACTAATAACAGTTATGATTATCTGACTCTTCTATAATACCCTAAAACTTTATAACATGGCTATATGTTTCCTGAAGTTTATGAGTAGTAGTCTGTTCTACAAAGTCTATACTAAAAATGGCCTTAGTTTACCAGACTATTTGTAGAAATAATCTAGTTTAGAAAATTTAGCTTTAATTATTAAAAATTTTCCAAAATGATACTTCCATAAGAAATCAGTTTTGGCTACCTTAAATTTATGAGCATGAGATGATTGTGTGTGTGTGTGTGTGTGTGTGTGTGTGTGTGTGTGTGTGTGCATGTGCTTGCATGCATGTGCATTTGTACTCCTGTATGCCCACATGTATAGTCACACATTAAGTTTGATTTTGGGAGAAGCATCCATTTGCAAATAAACAAGCGTGCATGTAAAACATAACACTTTATGAAGATATGCTTACAAAGAGCTAAAAAATGTGACCGCCTTTCGATCATGCCTTCTTGCCATTCAGCTCTCTTTTTAGATCAAATGTTACCTCCTTTCAGAAGTCACCAGTCACAGATCAAGAGTACTTCCCACACCATGCCGCATGCCCTGAGCCACTCTTTCCAGGAATCAGTTTCTGCTAGATGGTACATAATAGGTACTCAATAAATATTTATTAAATGAATTAATATCTGCTACTCACAGATGAGATTTAGCAGGCAATGCCCTCATCCAGTGTTTCTCAAACTTCGCTACGGATCAGAAATTACCCAGGAAACTTTAAAATCCTCAGTTATCAGGAACTCAGTCCTGGAGATTCCATTCAAAAGGTCTGCTTTGTTTATTGCTGTTTCCCTAGCATAGCAAGTGGCATATAGTTAGAGTTCAAGTAAGTAATGGTGTAATCATTACTCATATTATTATGAGTGTTTTACTTATAATAGCCTTCAGTCTGATTACCTGCCTCCAGTTGCTCCTCTATCTCCATGTTCTCGTACCCTTCCATTTCATTTTCCATCTCACTCATGGAGTGCTGCCCTGAACTAGCAAAACTGAACATGGCACCACCCTGAATAAAATTCATCATTCTCTATTTTCTTCAGGATGAAATCCAAAATCCTTACCCAGTGAGCAGGACCTTTCACAAACTGATTCTAGCCTACCTTTCTAACCTTTTCAACACTGAACTTCTCCCCGTATACCACGCCTTTTCATGTGCTATTTCATTGGTCTGGAGTGTTTTCCCTTTTTCTATATCAAATCCTTTTGTTTACTTTAAGACACAAATCTAATGTCACTTCCTCCAGGAAGCCCCTCCTGAATTTCCTAGGCTTAGTTAGCACTTAGCACAAAACCTGTTCTATATTTAGAACATAAAGGCAAGCATTATTATTATCCAATCATAGTATCAGCTGTGGTTATTTTCAACTTTATTTTTGAAAATGAGAAACTAGAGGCAAAAGCTTTGAGTGAAGCTAAGGTAAAACTTTAACTACTGGGCAAAGGAATTTCCTTTGCTGTCTTATCTTTGTACTGACTCTCCAAGGATAAGATGAAACTTTGAGGAGATATTTGTTTCAGAGACAATCTCTATGTCCTTCAGGTCAGTCTGTTGTCAGAAGCAGCATCGTGACATATCACTTCAGGATTAAAATGGAGTTTTTGCAAGTACCATATGCTAACACATATATATGGAATCTAAAAAAAAAAAATGTTCTGAAGAACCTAGGGGCAGGACAGGAATAAAGACGCAGACGTAGAGAATGGACTTGAGGACACGGGGAGGGGGAAGGGTAAGCTGGGACGAAGTGAGAGAGTGGCATGGACATATATACACTACCAAATGTAAAATAGACAGCTAGTGGGAAGCAGCCGCATAGCACAGGGAGATCAGCTCGGTGCTTTGTGACCACCTAGCGGGGTGGGATAGGGAGGGTGGGAGGGAGACGCAAGAGGGAGGGGATATGGGGATATATGTATATGTATAGCTGATTCACTTTGTTAGACAGCAGAAACTAACACACCATTGTAAAGCAATTATACTCCAATAAAGATGTTAAAAAAAAAATGGAGGTTTTGAAAGGGTTCCTGACTAGCTGTGACCTTGACATGAGGCAGCACATTCCCTGTGGAGCAGAATGCTGTGGGCACACCTTTCCGGGAAACAGCGTAGGTTTGAGTCACAGTTCTTTTGCTTACTAGCTGGGTAAGTCATTTGATATCTCTAAGCCTCTGTTTTCTCATCTATAAAATTAGAATAATGAGTAAATAACTGCTCTACATGCTTAAAGAGAATTTTGTTTTCAGACTCCAAGCTCTCCACTTTGAACCCCATTTTAGAGAAGGCTTTTTTCCAATGGTAGTCTGATAAAGGTTAGATCAGAAAAACATTTGTATGGCTTAAAGATGCAAGAGAATCCCCAGGGACTGGGGAATTACATTCATTGCAGTGATTTGAAACTTCTTCCACGCAGAGGAATGAGACTGTATACCTTGGCTGGACTTACATATGGCCTGATGCAGCAGATGTAAGCCCCAAGCTTTTTGAAGATTTTCATTATTTTACAAAATACATGATTTAAACATTTATCTCACAATATGTCTATTTTTATTTTAATATACAAATGCCTTTCCAATCCAAATCTTCAAGTTAATGTAACATTCTAGGAAGTTACTCCATGTATACCTTTGAGGGCCATGTCTAGGCATACAAGTGTGAGAGGCCTGGCTTTAATGTGTGTGTTATCATTAGGGGGTGATGTAGAGAAGAAAAGGGCTTCATGTAATTACCTTGAGCTGGATTTCGGCAAATTGTGTGTGCTTAGACTGTGTGCTGTGTTTTCCCTTGCTCATTCATTTTTATTGATTCCTTTTAGAGCATCTAAATAGGTCTTCCCTTTGCCCTTAATAGGAGAAGGAAAAAGCACCATGCTAAGTCTGTTTGTGTTCTTATGTGGAGAATGCTGCATGTTTTATCAAATTTGGTTTTATAGCTGGTTTTATGATCTGAAAACTCAACATGAATCCTTATCTCTCTGGGGCTGACATTTATTTTATTTTATTTTAAAAATTTTTCTTATTTAAAAAATTTTAATTTTATATTGGAGTATAGTTGATTTACAATGTTAAGTTAGTTTCAGGTGTACAGCAAAGTGATCCAGTTATACATATACAAGTATCTATTCGTTTTCAAATTCTTTTCCCATTTAGGTTATTATAGAATATTGAGCAGAGCTCCCTGTGCTATACAGTAGGTCCTTGCTGGTTATCTATAAGTATAGTAAAATAGTATACTATTTTAAATGTAGTAGTTTTCCACCCCTCCCCCACACACTGCCTACCCTTGCCACTGCCTTGAGTGGCAGGACAGAGAAGTTTGGTAAAGCAATTTTTCAGTCTCAAACTCCAAAATATAAATGCTGATATTCACGACACAAAGACTTTCCACTGATCTTCCATTAAAGCAAAGACCAACTGCCACTCATGAAAGACCTTGGCAAAAGTGTATAAAATCTTCTTAAAGTAAAAAACAAGTCATCTATTCCACTTTCTCAGGGTCAATGCAAAGCAGCTCTCAGGGAGGCATTTGGGCTTCAAATAGTGCTTTGCTTTGTAAGTGGACGTTTCTCTACTAGTGGTGCCGAAGTCTCCACATCTTGGTGAGGGCATGGGATACAAAATTAATAAAGAGAACCATCAGGGAGAATCTTTGTCTGCACTAATGAAATGAAAGGTTTCTTTCTTGGAATCTCCCTTTCAAATTTGCATGCTGTAAGCAACCGCTGGGCCCTGGAGCTGGCTGGCTCTGAAATGTTTTGCATATTCAGTAGCACATGTTCCTATGTGCAGCTCAGGAAGGCAGGTGTACCCGTCTCTATATGGTAAGCAGCCATCTGTTAGGTACATTTTTGGATGTGGTGTGAGGAGGCAGCTACATGATGGCTGATCATCTTGCTGATTGGAGTGCTGTGCTCCTGCTATTTGACTGTGTCTGAGGGACTTTTGGTCACGCTGGACCAAGTATACTGCTGAGGCGTGACTCTCTGTCCTGTTGCTTCCTCATGGCCCGTCAAGATGTTCACTTGAGGACTGTGAAAAGACTCTACAGATTCCCAGATGAGCTTTTCAAATGTGGCCTATTTGCAAAGGTGACAATTCTCAACCCGTAAACAGAGCTTTAGGTGGAACAGTTGAAGAATGAATAAAACTTATCCATGCAAACTTAGAATCTTCATTCCCTTCCTTAAATGCTGTTCAAAGATCATTCCTCCCAGAAACTGCCATTTTCTTGTTCCATACATGACAAAGCCAGGGGTCCAGACAATAAGAGATGAGAAACAATACAGAAATGCTACGTTAAGCGTGCATCCTGAATTCTCTCGGCATAGGTGTCAAGTCTGGAACCAGGCCCAACTGATTGCTAGTCTAACTAGACTTCACATGATGACATTTCCACAGAGTTTTAAGAAGCAGTCTGTGTAAAGAAAAATACAAGGTTTTATTTCTAATTAAAACTAAAGTAATTCTGCCTTACACTCAATGTTCTGATTTGTTTGTTTGTTTGTTTGTTTATCTTAAAGGATTGCCAGGCTACTTCAGTCCTGGGCTAATGCAAGAGCCTCCCATATGTACCAGTTTCCCCTGACTCTCCCCATCCCCTGGCAAGCAAATTCGCCTTCATCAACACCACTACTGGTATAGTTGACCCTTGAACAACGTCAGGGTTAGGGGTGCCACCTTTCCATGCAATGGAAAATCCGAGAATAATTTAGAGTCAGCCATCCGAATCCATGGTTCCCTCATATCCATACTTTCATATCTGTGGATTCAACCAATCACGGATCGTGTAGTACTGTAGTATTTAAAACTGAAAAAAAATCTGTCATATAAGTGGACCTGTGCAGTTCAAACCCCTGTTGTTAAAGAGTCAACTGTAGTGGTGAGCCACTGCACTGAGCCAAGTGTCAACGATATGGTTCTTGTTGCCTGTCAGGATAAAAATGGAAGTCCTGAGCTTGGTACTTGCGACCATAGCTAGTTGGCTCCAGCCTACATTTCTAGCTCTACTCCCTTAATCTCTTTTACTCAGTGACCCTTACTAAAAATTCAGCCTCCTTGCTTTTGTTCAAAATTTTGGAAAATGTGACATGGGAAGGTGTCTGACATGGCACCTGGCACATAGCAGGCATTATGTGAATGTTCTCAAACATTGTTACCCTCATCCTGCTCATCTGGCCCATCCGTCAATTTCTAATTCAACTGCTACCTCCTGCATGAGGGCCTTCTATCACTAATAAAACCTGTATAGCTCCCAAGGTTATAAAATAGTAAAACATTAGTTTTATCCTCATGAAAATCCTAAAGGTTTTCTTGCTTTCTGTATTTTACTCAAGAGGAAACTCAGGTACAGAGAGTGAATTAACTGGCCACACTCATATACCTAGTAAACTGCATAGGTGAAAATTGATTGAGTTTGTCTAATTAAAAAAGAAGAAGAGGAAAAGTTATTTATAGTCAGTGTTCCTAAGAACTACTCAGAACTTAAGGATAAAGGTTTGATTTTGAGTTCTTGCTTTACCTCACACTGAAATGAGTGTGATGTATGTTTTTAAAAAATTAAGAAACTCCTAGATTATTTTTAATGAACTGAAATAAGCTTTTACCTCTTTCGCACTGAGAAAATAATTCAAGTCTAGACTCTAAGAACCAAAGAAGAGGTCACATCATATCACATGACTTGTTTTTTTTCTTTTGTTCTTTTTTGTTTTTTTCTTTTTTTAAAAAATTTTTGAATTTTATTTATTTTTTTATACAGCAGGCTCTTATTAGTCATCATTTTTATACACATCAGTGTATACATGTCAGTCCCAATCGCCCAATTCATCACACCCCCACACCCCCCCTCCGCGGCTTTCCCCCCTTGGTGTCCATACGTTTGTTCTCTACATCTGTGTCTCAGCTTCTGCCCTGCAAACCAGTTCATCTGTACCATTTTTCTAGGTTCCACATACATGGGTTAATATACAATATTTATTTTTCTCTTTCTGACTTACTTCACTCTGTATGACAGTCTCTAGATCCATCCATGTCTCAACAAATGACCCAATTTCGTCCCTTTTTAATGGCTGAGTAATATTCCATTGTATATATGTACCACTTCTTCTTTATCCATTCGTCTGTCGATGGGCATTTAGGTTGCTTCCATGACCTGGCTATTGTAAACAGTGCTGCAATGAACATTGGGGTGCGTGTGTCTTTTTGAATTATGGTTTTCTCTGGGTATATGCCCAGTAGTGGGATTGCTGGATCATATGGTAATTCTATTTTTAGTTTTTTTAAGGAACCTCCATACTGTTCTCCATAGTGGCTGTATCAATTTACATTCCCACCAACAGTGCAAGAGGGTTCCAATTTCTCCACACTCTCTCCAGCATTTGTTGTTTGTAGATTTTCTGATGATGCCCATTGTAACTGGTGTGAGGTGATACCTCATTGTAGTTCTGATTTGCATTTCTCTAATAATTAGTGATGTTGAGCAGCTTTTCATGTGCTTCGTGGCCATCTGTATGTCTTCTTTGGAGAAATGTCTATTTAGGTCTTCTGCGCATTTTTGGATTGGGTTGTTTGTTTTTTTAATATTGAGCTGCATGAGCTGTTTATATATTTTGGAGATTAATCCTTTGTCTGTTGATTCGTTTGCAGATAGTTTCTCCCATTCTGAGGGTTGTCTTTTTGTCTTGTTTATAGTTTCCTTTGCTGTGCAAAAGCTTTGAAGTTTCGTTAGGTCCCATTTGTTTATTTTTGTTTTTATTTCCATTACTCTAGGAGGTGGATCAAAAAAGATCTTGCTGTGATTGATGTCAAAGAGTGTTCTTCCTATGTTTCTCTCTAAGAGTTTGATAGTGTCTGGTCTTACATTTAGGTCTCTAATCAATTTTGAGTTTATTTTTGTGTATGGTGTTAGGGACTGTCCTAATTTCATTCTTTTACATGTAGCTGTCCAGTTTTCCCAGCACCACTTATTTAAGAGGCTATCTTTTCTCCATTGTATATCCTTGCCTCCTTTGTCATAGATTAATTGACCATAGGTGCGTGGGTTTATCTCTGGGCTTTCTATCTTGTTCCATTGATCTGTGTTTCAGTTTTTGTGCCAGTACCGTATTGTCTTGATTACTGTAGCTTTGTAGTATAATCTGAAGTCAGGGAGTCTGATTCCTCCAGCCCCGTTTTTTTCCCTCAAGACTGCTTTGGCTATTTGGGGTCTTTTGTGTCTCCATACAAATTTTAAGATTTTTTGTTCTAGCTCCGTAAAAAATGCCATTGGTAATTTGATAGGGATTGCATTGAATCTGTAGATTGCTTTGGGTGGTATAGTCATTTTCACAATATTGATTCTTCCAATCCAAGAACATGATATATCTCTCCATCTGTTGGTATCATCTTTCATTTTTTCATCAGTGTCTTATAGTTTTCTGAGTACAGGTCTCTTACCTCCTTAGGTAGGTTTATTCCTAGGAATTTTATTCTTTTTGTTGCAGTGGTAAATGGGAGTTTTTCCTTAATTTCTCTTTTAGATTTTTCTTCATTATTGTATAGGAATGCAAGAGATTTCTGTGCATTAATTTTGTATCCTGCAACTTTACCAAATTCATTGATTTTCTCTAGTAGTTTTCTGGTGACATCTTTAGGATTCTCTATGTATAGTATCATGTCATCTGTGAATAGTGGCAGTTTTACTTCTTCTTTTCCAATTTGTATTCCTTTTATTTCTTTTTCTTCTCTGATTGCCGTGGCTAGGACTTCCAGAACTATGTTGAATAATAGTGGTGAGAGTGGACATCCTTGTCTCGTTCCTGATCTTAGAGGAAATGCTTTCAGTTTTTCACCATTGAGAATGATGTTTGCTGTGGGTTTGTCATATATGGCCTTTATTATGTTGAGGTAGGTTCCCTCTATGCCCACTTTCTGGAGAGTTTTTATCAGAAATGGGTGTTGAATTTTGTCAAAAGCTTTTTCTGCATCTATTGAGATGATCATATGGTTTTTATTCTTCAATTTGTTAATATGGTGTATCACACTGATTGATTTGCGTATATTGAAGAATCCTTGCCTCCCTGGGATAAATCCCACTTGATCGTGGTGTATGATCCTTTTAATGTGTTGTTGGATTCTGTTTGCTAGTATTTTGTTGAGGATTTTTGCATCTATATTCATCAGTGATATTGGTCTGTAATTTTCTTTTTTTGTAGTGTCTTTGTCTGGTTTTGGTATCAGGGTGATGGTGGCCTCATAGAATGAGTTTGGGAGTGTGCCTTCCTCTGCAAATTTTTGGAAGAGTTTGAGAAGGATGGGTGTTAGCTCTTCTCTAAATGTTTGATAGAATTCACCTGTGAAGCCATCTGGTCCTGGACTTTTGTTCCTTGGAAAATTTTAAATCACAGTTTCAATTTCATTACTTGTGATTGGTCTGTTTATATTTTCTGTTTCTTCCTGGTTCACTCTTGGAAGGTTATACTTTTCTAAGAATTTGTCCATTTCTTCCAGGTTGTCCATTTTATTGGCATACAGTTGCTTGTAGTAGTCTCTTTGGATGCTTTGTATTTCTGCGGTGACTGTTGTAACTTCTCCTTTTTCATTTCTAATTTTATTGATTTGAGTCCTCTCCCTCTTTTTCTTGATGAGTCTGGCTAATGGTTTATCAATTTTGTTTATCTTCTCAAAGAACCAGCTTTTACTTTTATTGATCTTCGCTATTGTTTTCTTTGTTTCTATTTCATTTGTTTCTGCTCTGATCTTTATGATTTCTTTCCTTCTGCTAACTTTGGGTTTTGTTTGTTCTTCTTTCTCTAGTTCCTTTAGGTGTAAGTTTAGATTGTTTATTTGAGATTTTTCTTGTTTCTTGAGGTAGGCTTGTATAGCTATAAACTTCCCTCTTAGAACTGCTTTTGCTGCATCCCATAGGTTTTGGATCGTCGTGTTTTCATTGTCATTTGTCTCTAGGTACTTTTTGATTTCCTCTTTGATTTCCTCAGTGATCTCTTGGTTATTTAGTAACGTATTGTTTAGCCTCCATGTGTTTGTGTTTTTTATGTTTTCTTCCCTGTAATTCATTTCTAATCTCATAGAGTTGTGGTCAGACCAGATGGTTGATATGATTTCAATTTTCTTAAATTTACTGAGGCTTGATTTGTGACCCAAGATGTGATCTATCCTGGAGAATGTTCCATGCGCACTTGAGAAAAAAGTGTAATCTGCTGTTTTTGGATGGAATGTCCTATAAATATCAATTAAATCTATCTGGTCTATTGTGTCATTTAAAGCCTCTGTTTCCTTATTTATTTTCATTTTGGATGATCTGTCCATTGGTGTAAGTGAGGTGTTAAAGTCCCGCAGTATTATTGTGTTACTGTCGATTTCCTCTTTTATAGCTGTTAGCAGTTGCCTTATGTATTGAGGTGCTCCTATGTTGGGTGCATATATATTTATAATTGTTATATCTTCTTCTTGGATTGATCCCTTGATCATTATGTAGTGTGCTTCGTTGTCTCTTGTAACATTCTTTATTTTAAAGTCTATTTTATCTGCTATGAGTATAGCTACTCCAGCTTTCTTTTGATTTCCATTTGCATGGACTATCTTTTTCCATCCCCTCACTTTCAGTCTGTATGTGTCCCTAGGTCTGACGTTGGTCTCTTGTAGACAGCATATATATGGGTCTTGTTTTTGTATTCATTCAGCAAGCCTGTGTCTTTTGGTTGGAGCATTTAATCCATTCACGTTTAAGGTAATTATCGATATGTATGTTCCTATGACCATTTTCTTAATTGTTTTAGGTTTGTTTTTGTAGGTCCTTTTCTTCTCTTGTGTTTCCCGCTTAGAGAAGTTCCTTTAGCATTTGTTGTAGAGCTGGTTTGGTGGTGCTGAATTCTCTTAGCTTTTGCTTGTGTGTTAAGCTTTTGATTTCTCCATCGAATCTGAATGAGACCCTTGTCGGGTAGAGTAGTCTTGGTTGTAGGTTCTTCCCTTTCATTACTTTAAGTGTATCATGCCACTCCCTTCTGGCTTGTAGAGTTCCTGCTGAGAAATCAGCTGTTAACCTTATGGGAGTTCCCTTGTATGTTATTTGTCGTTTTTCCCTTGCTGCTTTCAATAATTTTTCTTTGTCTTTAATTTTTGCGAATTTGATTACTATGTGTCTCGGCATTTTTCTCCTTGGGTTTATCCTGTATGGGACTCGCTGCGCTTCCTGGACTTAGGTGGCTATTTCCTTTCCCATGTTAGGGAAGTTTTCGATTATAATCTCTTCAAATATTTTCTCTGGTCCTTTCTCTCTCTCTTCTCCTTCTGGGACCCCTATAATGCGAATGTTGTTGCGTTTAATTTTGTCCCAGAGGTCTCTTAGGCTGTCTTCATTTCTTTTCATTCTTTTTTCTTTAGTCTGTTCCGCAGCAGTGAATTCCACCATTCTGTCTTCCAGGTCACTTATCCGTTCTTCTGCCTCAGTTTATTCTGCTATTGATTCCTTCTAGTGTAGTTTTCATTTCAGTTATTATATTGTTCATCTCTGTTTGTTTGTTCTTTAATTCTTCTAGGTCTTTGTTAAACATTTCTTGCATCGTCTCGATCTTTGCCTCCATTCTTTTTCCGAGGTCCTGGATCATCTTCACTGTCATTATTCTGAATTCTTTTTCTGGAAGGTTGCCTATGTCCACTTCATTTAGTTGTTTTTCTGGGCTTCTATCTTGTTCCTTCATCTGGTACATAGTCCTCTGCCTTTTCATCTTGTCTATCTTTCTGTGAATGTGGTTTTTGTTCCACAGCCTGCAGGATTGCAGTTCTTCTTGCTTCTGCTCTCTGCCCTCTGGTGGATGAGGGTATCTAAGAGGCTTGTGCAAGTTTCCTGATGGGAGGGACTGGTGGTGGGTAGAGCTGGGTGTTGCTCTGGTGGGCAGAGCTTAGTAAAACTTTAATCCACTTGACTGTTGATGGGTGGGGCCGGGTTCCCTCCCTTTTGGTTGTTTGGCCTGAGGCAACCCAACACTGGAGCCTACCTGGGCTCTTTGGTTGCGCTAATGGCAGACTCTGGGAGGGCTCACGCCAAGGAGTACTTCCCAGAACTTCTGCTGCCAGTGTTCTTGTCCCCACGGTGAGCCACAGCCACCCCCCGCCTCTGCAGGAGACCCTCCAACACTAGCAGGTAGGTCTGGTTCAGTCTCTCCTGGGGTCACTGCTCCTTCCCCTGGGTCCCGATGCACACACTACTTTGTGTGTGCCCTCCAAGAGTGGAGTCTCTGTTCCCCCCAGTCCTATCGAAGTCCTGGAATCAAATCCCACTAGGCTTCAAAGTGTGATTCTCTAGGAATTCCTCCTCCCGTTGCCGGACCCCCAGGTTGGGAAGCCTGACGTGGGGCTCAGAACCTTCACTCCCGTGGGTGGACTTCTGTGGTATAAGTGTTCTCCAGTCTGTGAGTCACCCACCCAGCAGTTATGGGATTTGATTTTACTGTGATTGCGCCCCTCCTACAGTCTCATTGTGGCTTCTCCTTTGTCTTTGGATGTGGGGTATGTTTTTTGGTGAGTTCCAGTGTCTTCCTGTTGATGATTGTCCAGCAGCTAGTTGTGATTCTGGTGTTCTCACAAGGGGGAGTGAAAGCGCGTCCTTCTATTCCGCCATCTTGGTTCAGGCCCTGGAAGACTTATATCCTTTTTTGTTTTTTTCATCTGCTCATTCTTCTCCCAGATTGCCAGCCAGCCTGTTTGCAGTGTTGGATAAGCATGTTTGCTGCTTATGTTATCAAATAAAAACAATTAAAACTTTTAGAAAAGGAAGCTTTTACAATGCACTCACAGTCTCTCCTCAAGAAGAAAAACATTGTGTATCATGATTGTCATTGGACAAAGAAAGAGTCAGGTTGGCCTTGGCAGCACTAGTGTCCAGCATGCATAACCCCTTTAGAGATCAGGATGTTTGCCCAGTCTGATCATTAGCTCCCTTCTGTTTCATAGCAGACAAAACCAGGAAGACATATAATATAAACTCATCAACGGAAAATGAAAAGACCAATAAGAGGTAAACTACTCCACTACAAAATATAAATGGAATAAAGTTAGAACTTCTGGAAAATGATGCAAATCTCTAAATCCAGGAGGAAAAAAACAAAAGAAAACATTAATGTGCAAAACAAATTTCTAAGAAATAATTGAGCAATTTGCAGTACAGAGGTGCTAGAAAATCAGAGGAAAATCTTCACTATTCATTTTCTGAAAGTTTCAGAGGGAGCTAATTACAAAATATGACATAGTTCTTTGTGAAATTCTTGAAAATATTGGGGCTGAAGATGACTTTTTTAAGCAGGGGAAGCATTTAGCAGTGCTTCTAAGGAAAGGAACTCAGTCCAAGATTACTGGTCATGATCATGTTCTTCATCACCATATATTTTTGTAGTGACAAAATTTAATAAGTCAAAATATATTTATTTCCAGTCAAGAAATTCAGGATATTTTGGGAAGGGGTTGGAAGTAAAGAACTCCAGAATTTTAACAGAGTTGCATTTTGGCCTAATAACTAGTTGTCACAGAAAGAGTTGGAATGTGAATATATCTATAAGAACCAACTAATATGCAAGTATTTTGCGATCCTTGTTTAGATTGACTTGAGTTGTGTATTTACTGACTTCAGAGGTAATTTTCCTTACTTAGGAAACAGGAAGCTAATATTCTAATTTAATATTCACAGCAACCTGTTGTGATTAAGGGAACTCTCATTAATATATCCATTTTAAAGTTGAGGAAACTGAAGCTCACAGAGGGTGAGCTATTTGCCCTGGTCCCACAGTTAATTTATTCAACAAACATTTTTGAGCCTCTAATATAAGAAACTGTGATATGCAGATATGAAGATGAACGACTCCAAAAAGCCTAGACAGAATGCTTAAAATGCTTGTCCTCAAGGAGATCGTCTTCTATTGGGAAAGATACAAGTAGAAAAGTAATTGCAATACAAAGATGCTATAACAGAGATATAATATACAGGGAGCAAAGAGAAATGGGAGTACTTAGCTCTATATTTGGGGGAAATTAGAGGGATCTTTAAAAAGACTTCACAGGAGAAATGAAAACTGAGCTAAATTGTAGAGAATAAGAAGACAGTTGTCAGGAAGACATAATAGGGAAGGCATAATAGATGGAATAGCCCAAGAGATCTGTGCTGCTTAAACTTTAATGTGCACATGAATTACCTGTGGAGCTTATCAAAAAGCTGATTCTGAGTCAGTGGGTCTGAGGTAGGGCCTGAGATTGTGGATTTCTAACAAGATCCCAGGTGTTGCTGATGCTGTCTGTACTGGGAACCCACTTGGGAATAACAAGACACTAAAGCACAGAGGTGGACTTTAGAAGTCCTCAGAAAGTTTTAGCCTAAGATCCACCAGTGGTAGACCTCTGCATAAGGACAGAACCCCAAGGAAGACTAAAATGTAAGGTTTGAGATGAAGGAAAAGACATTAAGAAGCAGTAAACAGGTAGAAGAAAAACCAAAAAGCAATGGTGTTTTAGAAGCTAAAGGCAGAGAGTTTCAAGAAGGAAGTAGTTAACTGTCTTAACTGTTCTATAACATTCAGTAAAGTAAGAATACTAAAAATGCCCACTGGAGAATTCCCTGGTATCCAGTGGTTAGGACTCCAGTAAGAATATTAAAAATGCTCACTGGAGAATTCCCTGGTATCCAGTGGTTAGGACTCCATGCTTTCACTGCCGAGGGCCTGGGTTCAATCCCTGGTCGGGGAACTAAGATCACACAAGCCGCACAGTGTGGCCTAAAAAAAAAAAAATGCTCACTGGATTTAGCATGTAAATAATCAGTGTTGACCACCTCAAACACAGTTACTGTGGAGTGCTCTTAGCCTGTGCTGCCCAGTACAATATCTCTCTGGTAATTTTGATGCTGATTACATGCTAAAATGACAATATTTTTGATATATTGGATTAACATATATTAACCGTAATTTTATTTGTTTCTTTTTATTATTTTAATGTGGCTATTGGAAATTTTAAAAATGGCCATACTACCCAAAGCAATCTACAGATTTAATGTGATCCCTAACAAATTACCCATGACATTTTTTTCACAGAACAAGAACAAATATTCCTAAAATTGTATGGAACCATAAAAGACTCAGAATTGCCAAAGCAATGCTGAGGAAGAAGAACAATACTGGAGGTGTAACCCTCCCAGACTTCAGACAATACTACAAAGCTACAGTAATCAAAACAGCATGGTACTGGCACAAAAACAGACGTATGGATCAACGGCACAGAATAGTGAGCCCAGAAACAAGCCCACACACCTACAGTCAATTAATCTTTGACAGAGGTGGAAAGAACATACAGTGGAGAAAAGACGGTCTATTCAGCAAGTGGTGTTGGGAAAGTTGGACAGCAGCATGTAAATCAATGAAGTTAGAACACACCCTCACACCATACACAAAAATAAACTTAAAATGGCTTAAAGACTTAAATATAAGACATGACACCATAAAACTCCTAGAAGAGAACACAGGCAAAAGATTCTCTGACATAAATCATGGCAATGTTTTCTTAGATCAGTCTCCCAAGGGAATAGAAATAAACAGGTGGGACCTAATCAAACTTACAATCTTTTGCACAGCAAAGAAAACCATAAACAAAATGAAAAGACAACCTACAGACTGGGAAAAAATATTTGCAAACAATGTAACCAACAAGGGCTTAATTTCCAAAATACACAAACAGCTCATACAACTCAATAACAACAACAGCAACAACAACAAAAACAAGCAACCCAATCAAAAAATGGACAGAAGACCTAAATAAACATTTCTCCAAAGCAGACATCCAGATGGCCAGTAGGCACATGAAAAAATGTTCCACATCACTAATTATTAGAGAAATATAAATCAAAACTACAATGAGGTATCACCTCACACTGGTCAGAATGGCCATCATTAAAAAAAAACTACAAATAATGCTGGAGAGGGTGTGCAGAAAAGGGAACCCTCTTGCACTGTTGGTGGGAATGTAAATTGATACAGCCACTATGGAGAACAGTATGGAGGTTCCTTATAAAACTAAAAATAGAACTACCATACGACCCAGCAATCCCACTCCTGGGCATATACCCTGAGAAGACCATAATTCAAAAAGATACATGCACCCCAATGTTCATCGCAGCACTATTCACAATAGCCAAGACATGGGAACAACCTAAGGGTCCATGGACAGATGAATGTATAAAGAAGATGTGGTATATATACAATGGAATACTACTGAGCCATAAAAAAGAATGAAATAATGCAATTTGCAGTAAAAGGGATGGACCTAGAGATTATTATACTGAGTGAAGTAAGTCAGAGAAAGACAAATATCATATGATATCACTTATATGTGGAATCTAAAATATGCTACAAATGAACTTATTTACAAAATAGAAACAGACTCACAGACATAGAAAACAAATTTATGGTTACCAAAGGGGAAGGTGGGCAGGGGGAGGGATAAATGAGGAGTTTGGGATTAGCAGATACAAATTAGTATATATAATCTCTATTTTTTGGCTGCACCATGCGGCATGCAGGATCTTAGTTCCCTGACCAGGGATTGAACCTGTGCCCCCTGCACTGGGAGCTTGGAGTCTTAACCACTGGACCATCAGGGAAATCCCACAAACTACCATATATAAAATAGATAAACAACAAGAATCTACTGTATAGCACAGGGGACTATATTCAATATCTTGCAATAAATTATAATGGAAAAGAATATGAAAAAGAATACACACACACACACACACACACACACATTGGGTTGGCCAAAAAGTTTGTCCAGGTTTTTCCATAAGATCTTACAGAAAAACCTGAACGAACTTTTTGGCCAGCCCAATATATAACTGAATCACTTTGCTGTACTCCAGAAACTAACACAACATTGTAAATTAGCTATACTTCAATAAAAAAAGTACATGTGTGGCTCACGTATGGTTCACATTATAATTATATTGGACAGTGCTGATCTAGGCAGATAAAAATTGGTCTAGGAATAAAAGTAAGCAAGGATGTGGATACAGTGAAGAGAGTGAAATGTAGGATCAATGTAGGAAAGCATTTTTATATACAAAGGAATTCAATGTATTTATATACTAAAAGTAAAGTGCTAATATAGGGAAAATGTTAAAGACAAAGAAGAAAGTTTATCATTGATAAATGATAGAGTGGTTATAGAAAAGCATAGACATGGGAATACATTAGACTTAAGGCTTAATTCCTGGCTCCACTACTTCTTAACTCTGTGACTTGGGCAACTTTACTTAACCATTCTAGGATTCATTTTCCTTACCTGTAACTTGGAGATGATAATAGTTCTTAAGCCATAGGGTTGCTGGAAGGAAGGATTAAGTAGATTAATAAACATTAAGCATTTAGCACAGTGCTTGGCACACAATAAGTACTTAATAATTGTTAGTTATTATTAATGATACACTTTAAAGACAGAATATCTCAGGTGCAGGAATTTATCTTGGACTAGAAGAAGGAATTCTAAGTTTAGGACTTTTTATGTCTGATGACTAATTACTTCCAGTTGATCAGTGAAGTAAGAAATAAGGTCATTTGCTGAGAAAGAATGGTAGACAACGATACTGAGAGATCTGATCAGGGACATGCTTCCAAGTAGTGTTGGTGGCCAGCTAAGGTTGGAGACCATGGGTTTGTGGTGGCACCTAACTGTAAAGTGCAGGGTTTGTGTGTGTAGGGGCAAAGAGGGCAGGTGGTTGAATTGGTTTGGATTGGAGGTTTGCTGAATAGGCACAGTACCAGCACAAAGAAATAGAGTGGAGTATGCTAGCAAATAGTGGTTTAAGTGATACACAAAAGGGTCTAGGTAAGTTAGATAGTGAAAGAAGTGTGATGAGGGAAGAGATACAAGCACTGGAGGAAATAGAAGAGGGTAAGGAATGGAGGAAATGAAGTTAAAGAACGAGTAGAAAGGGAGCATTGGAATAAGAGAGTAGGAGTGGTAGAAAGTAATGGTTAGAGAATCACATATTTGAATTTAAGATGTCAGCAGTGGACCTTTTCCAGATGATGACAAAGTCTAGAGTGTGAAGTAAAGGTAAAGATTACTGGAATCAAGGAACCAAGACCATGGTGTTGGTTGATTTCTTCCTCCAACTTCCAGACCAGTATTAAATAGAAATAGAGATAGTGATGCTCTTTTCTCATCATAACTTTAATAGTAATCTCTCAACTGTTTGATCACTCAATGTGAAGTTAGATGTGTGTTTGACCTAGGTATTTTTAAGAAAAATATGGTAAGAAATTGTCTTTCTTTACTACATATGAACAGACATTTTTTAATCAGGAAGGGATGTTAGATTTTATCAAATATTTGAATTTTTATCATATTGGCATCCATTGAGATGATGATATGGGTTTTATCCTTTGACCTATTACTGATATAAAATAAACTAAGAAATTTCTTAATATTGAACCATTCTCAATGTAATAATATTGAGGGAAATTTATAGCAGTACAGGCCTACCTCAAGAAAGAAGGAAAATCTCAAATAAACAACCTAACCTACCATATAAAGGAATTAGAAAAGGAAGAATAAAGCCCAAAGTCAGTAGAAGGAAGGAAAAAATAACGATCAGAATGGAAATCAAATGGAAAAATCAGAAAAAAACTACAAGTAAACAAAGTAAACAATAATTGGGGCTAGAGTGACATATCCTAGCTAACTCCTCCTGGAGGGAAGTAGGAGAAAGGAGTTTTGGAGAGGTACATAAGGCAAAAATAAATGATATCATGAGTAGGTACTTAATAAAGAGTTTACCTGGGCTTATGCTTCTGAGAGGACGTCCACATACTTAGGGGACTGTTGCTTCTCTCTCTGATTTTGCTAGAATCCGTGTTAGGTAAAAATTATACGATTATATATCTGCATTTTGTCACTGGCCTACTCTGGCACCACTACTTGGGAAGAAACTCGAGAAACTAGAGAACTTGGACTAGGAAAAGAGATGCTCACTCTCCTGATACACTGCATGGAGGTCACAAAGTTTAGTCTGCTCTCCATGACTATCATCACCCTGGGTCAGGCCATCCAAGCAGGAGAGTGAGGAGTAGAATAGGAAATATACACATATTTTTCAATTAATCTTTGTATAAGACTGTTCAGAAGGCTGGTGCTATTCAGGTACCAGTAGAAATACATGTATGCAATTCAATGGGGAGAAAAAGAAAAAAATAGCTAAAAGAAATTGAAGTACAACAGAGCATAGATAAAGTGCTAATACATAAAAATCCAAAATGGAATTCATTGGGGTTCTACCCCATGATGTTATAGCAACATTGCCATTGTAGGCACAGATTCCTATATCTAGCAATGTATTTATTCCTTAAAAACTGTATCTCAGGACAACAAATGATTAGTAGAGCTTTTCCTCTCTTTATTCAGCATTCTTTTTAGCTAGGGGAGAATACCACACCTATACACAATAATTACTATCAATCTGGAGGAAAAAAACCTAGTTTAATCCATCAAGAGTAAATAATAATTGCAAATATACATGCACCCAACATTGGAGAACCTAAATAATAAAGAAAAGAAAATATTAACACATCTGAAGGGAGAAATAGGCAGTATACAGTAATAGTGAGGTACCACAATACCCCACTTTCAACAATGGATAGGTCATCCAGAAAGAAAGTCAACAAAGGAACATTGGATATGAACCATACTTTAGACCAAATGGAACAGATATATACAGAACATTGCATCCAACAGCAGCAGAATACACATTCTTCTTAGTGCCCATGGAACATTCTCTTGGAGAGATCAATGAAAGGTCACAAAACATGACTTAGCAAGTTTAAGAAGATTGAAATCATACCAGGTATCTTTTCCAATCACACTGGTATTAAACTAGAAATCAATAATAGGAGGAAAGCTGAAAAATTCACAAATATGTGGAAATTAAACAACACACGGCTGAACAACCAAAGGGCCAAAGATGAAATCAAAAGGGAAATGAAGAAATATCTTGAAACAAATTAAAATAGAAGCACAGCACATCAAAACCTATGGAATGCTGCATAAGCAATTCTAAGAGGGGATTTTATAG
Source organism: Eschrichtius robustus (assembly GCF_028021215.1). Classification (NCBI taxonomy): domain Eukaryota; kingdom Metazoa; phylum Chordata; class Mammalia; order Artiodactyla; family Eschrichtiidae; genus Eschrichtius; species Eschrichtius robustus. Next base: position 123,056,493 of record NC_090845.1, read on the forward strand.
CAATAAATGCCTACATTAAGGAAGACCTCAAATAAAAAACCTAACTTTAAACCTCAAGGAACTAGAAAAAAGAACAAAGTCCAAAGTTAGCAGAAGGAAGGAAATAACAAAGATCAAAACAGAAATAAATGAGAGAGCACAAAAACAATAGAAAAGATCAACAAAACTAAGAGCTGGTTTTTTGAAAGAATAAACAAAATTGACAAACCTTTAGCTAGATTAGCTCTGAAAAAAGAGAGAATACTCAAATAAAATCAGAAATAAAACGGGAGACATTACAACTGATACACAGAATTACAAAGGATCTGAAGAGATCAGTATGAACAGTTATACACCAATGAATTGAATAACCTAGAAGAAATAAATTCCTAGAAACATACTAACTCAGTAAGAGTTTTTTCTGTCATGAAGAAGTAGAAAATCTGAACAGACCAATGGGAGGTGATTGAATCACTAATCAAAACCTCCCAACACAGAAAAGCCCAGGATCAGATGGTTTCACTGGTGACTTCTACCAAATATTATGGAAGAACTAACACCAATCCTTCACAAATTCCTCCCTAGAAATGGAAGAGAAGGGACCACTCTCAAACTTATTTTATAAGGTGATCATTATCCTGATACCAAATCCAGATATGAACACTGCAATAAAACTACTAAGAATAAGTAGTAGAATATCTCTAATGAATGTAGATGCAAAAATTCTCAACAAAATATTAGCAAAGTGAATTCAACAGCACATTAAAAGGATTATAAACCACAACTAAATGGGACTTATCCATGAAGCAGGGATGCTTCAACATATACAAATCAATAAATGTGATACACCACATTAATAGAATGAAAGATAGAAATCATATGACCATCTCAATAGGTGCAGAAAAAGCATTTGACAAATTACAACATCCTTTTATGAAAAAATGTGCAATAAATTGGGTATAGAAGGAACATACCTCAATATAACAAAGGCCATATATGACAAACTCACAGCCAAAATTGTACTCCATGGTGAAAGTTTGAAAGCTTTTCCTCTAAGATCAGGAACAAGACAAGAGTGCCCACTCTCACCACTCCTGTTTAAAATAGTACTGGAAATACTAACCAGAACAATTAGGCAATTATTAGAAATAAAAGGCATCCAAATACAAAAGGAAAAAGTAAAATTGTCTTTTTTGTAGTTGATATCTTATATATAGGAAATTCTAAAGACTCAACCAAAAGCCATTAGAACTAATCAATACATTCAGTATAGTTGCACAGTACAAAATCAACATACACAAAATTAGTTGTATTTATATACATTAACAACAAAACATTTGAAAAAGAAATGAATAAAACAATCCCATTCACAATAGCATCAAAAAAGTAAAATACTTAGAAATAAATTTAATCAAGGAGGTGAAATATCTGTACATTAAAAACTATAAGACTTTGATGAAAGAAATTTAATAAGACACAAACAAATGGAAGGATATCTGGTATTCATGGATCAAAAGAATAATATTGTTAAAATGTCAGTACTACCTAAAGCCATCTATAGATTCAATAAAATCTCTATCAAAATTTCAAGAGCATTTTTCATAGAAATAGAAAAAACAATCCTAAAGTTAGTATGAAGTCACAAAAAACCATGAATAGCAAAAGCAAGCTGGAGAAAGAACAAAGCTGGAGGCATCATACTTCCTGGTTTCAAACTATCCTACAAATCTATAGTAATCAAAAGAGTATGGTATTGGCATAAAAACAGACACATAGACCAATGGAACAGACTAGAGAACCCAGAAATAAACTGTTGTATATACGGTCAACTAACATTTGACATGGGGCTCAGGATACTCAGTTCGAAACAATACTCTCTCTCAATAAATGGTGTTGGGAAAACTGGATAACCACATGCAGGATAATGAAACTGGACCCAATCTTACACCACTCACAGAAAGTAACTCAAAATGGATTAAAGACTTGAAAATAAAACTTCTAGAAGAAATTATAGGAAAAAGTTTCTTGACTTTGGTCTTGACAATGATCTTCTGGATATGACACCAAAAGCACAAGTAACAAGAGCAAAAATAAATACATGGGACTACATCAAACTAACAAGCTTTTGCACAGCAAGAGAAACAACAAAATGAAAAAGTAACCTATAAAACAGGAGAAAACATTTGCAAATCATATATCTGATAAAGCATTAATATCCAAAAATATGTAAAGAACTCATACAGCTCAATAGAAAAAACAAACACACAAACAAAAACCTGATTAAAAAATGGCAGAGGAACAGACTAGACATTTTTCCAAAGAAGACATACCCATGGCCAACAGGCACATGAAAAGATGCTCAACATCACTAATCATCAGGGAAATGCAAGTCGAAATCACAATGAAATAATCACCTCACACCTGTTAGAGAGCTATCATCAAAAAAGACAAGAAATAACAAGTGTTGAGGAGGATGTGGAAAATGTAAATTGGTGCAGCCACTATGGAAAACAGTATGGAGTTTCCTCAAAAAAAAAAACAAAACAAAAAACAAACTACCATTTGATCCAGCAATCCCATTTCTGGTTATATATCCAAAGGTAGTGAAAACAGGATCTCAAAAAGATGTCTGTGCCCCCATGTTTACTATTCACAATAGCCAAGATATGGAAATAACCTTGTCCATGAGTTGATGAATGGTTAAAGAAGGTGTTGTAGATACACGTACTGCCATTTGTGACAATTTGGGTAAAACTTGAGGGCATTATGCTAAGTGAAATAAGTCAGGCAGAGAAAAACAAATTGATGTCACTTAAATGTGGAATCCAAAAAAAGCCCAGCCCATTAAAATGGAGAGTAGAGTGGTGGTTACCAGGGCCTGGGGAATGTAGGAAATGCAGAGATATTGTTCAAAGGGTACAAACTTCTAGTTGTAAGATTGACAAGTTCTGAGGATCTAATGTACAGCATGGTGATCATAGCTAATACTAATGCATTATATACTTGAAAGTTGCTAAGACAGTAGATCTTAAATGTTCTCCCCACAAAAAAGAAATGGTAATTGCATAATAGGATGGAGGTATTAGTTAATGCTGTGCTGGTAGGTAATCATTTTGCAATATATTAATGTATCAAATCAACATGTCTTACACCTTAAATTTACACAATGTAATATGTCAAATATATCTCAATGAAGCTATAAAATATGTAAGTAAATAAAAGGAAAATGTGAATGCTAGGATAAGAATGTTATAATATGATGGTCTAGGCTGGAGAAAATGCTAGATATCTGGAATTTATTTATACTCCTAAATTTCCTCAGGCTGGGGTAACATATCTAATTTTCCATCCAACTGTGTGTTATCTGAGTGATGTGCAAGGTAGAAGTCAAAGAGAGAGTTATATATTTGATGAAAGAGGGAAAGAATTCTGCTTCCATTGTTCCCAAGTTTATTCCATGAATAAATAAGATCAATACCTATGTTAAGGTAGTATGGCCCCACTGCATCACTTAATCTCAAGGAAAACAATCTATTACATATTTAAGAATAGTTTGTCAGACTAAAGCCTCTGGTTGACAGAGTAACCATCAAAAAATTCTTTATGTGGGTGGAGTGGTGAAAAGCTCCTACCTCCCTTGATCAAAAAGAAAGTTTAAAAATGGTGTTATGAAAAAGCTGTTACAAACCTTAAAATAAATAACACATGTTAACATAAGAACATAGAGGTATAAGAACCTCTCATATAAGAACGGGAGAGGTAATTTCTAGTGTTGATTTTATAAAATAAATTATTAGTCTACAATAACATGTTAGGTGAAATATTTAGGGTAGTTTTAGTTCTCTTTTATAGTAACCTATACAAATAGGGAGACATTAGTTACAAATATCTGTGTTCATGTAAAAAGGAGCAGGGAACAAAAAAATGGTGTTATGAAATCAGTTTTAAAAAACTGATGTCTAATTCCAGCTAAATTGTGTGTATATTTAGATACAACTTTGGTAATCTCACTAAGTGTCAGTATTTTGCCAAGTAAAAGCTCAAGAGGAAAGAAATAAGACTGAAAGAACTTCCTCTTCTGGAAGACCCATGAAAGTCACATGGGCAGGTATCTTTTCCTGTTGATAATTTAATTTTGTAGGGTGCTAGATAGACCTAGTGACAAAGGGGTGTAATTTGAGAATAATGATGCACAATGCATGACTTGTGTGGCACCCTTCATTTATTCTGCCCTGTACTTGCATAATCATACTTTTAGGCTGATTGACTCTACAAGCTTAATACTCAGGATGTGCACTTTGCTACCTTTTCTGGATATTTTATTAACAAAAAAGTTATATCATGCTGATCCAATTCCATGTTTCAGAGATCCAGCTGCAGAATAGATGATGAAACCACATAAGTTATTAGCTTAGCTGAATGCATAAAACAAATTTAATCAGTAATCAGTTTGCATATTTTAATGGAACCAGTGCAATGACTGTGATAATCAAAAAATACATATCAAACAAATTTATATTCTTAGTTTATCCTGAAGAGTGAATTAGTGCTATTAAGGCTGGTATTTTCAAAGTAAATAGATATTTGTGAACTTAAAAAGAGATAAATACCAGAATTTTTCTTCTGCAATTTTTGTTATTTAATCCTCCCTCTCCCCCCAGAAAAAAGTCTCCAGATATTAACACAGAAACTCTGTTTACCAGATGGGCAGCAGAACTATCCCCAAACCTATCCAACCATGAATTTGTCAAACATAGCAACTGGGGACCTTCTAGAAGAACATGATTGACAGAGACTCAGAGATGTAGACCCTTTGTTTGCACTGCTGCATACTTGGACCAAGGCTGATTGATTTCTGGCTAAGAGGGTCAGTTGAATGGTTCAGGAATAGTTTCTTCACTACACATGTTGATGCAGTCAGTTTTCAGGGTATTACGTCAAAAATCTCAAGTGATTGGCTTAAAGAAAGTTTTAACTTCTGGTATCTAATTCAACAAGCCTCTATTATACCACTATGTGCCAAAAGCTCTTTTAGATATTGGAGGTGGTATTGTGATCTTGTTACCTGTCTTCCAGGACCTTATACTTTAGCAAATGATTTAGGAGGACAGATGGATGCTTGCATAGCTAATAGAATGCAGAATGATAAGCAATAGAATATAACCCAGGGTTATAGAACATAGAGGATGGGTGTGAGAGGGGCTGAAAGAAAAGGTAAAATTTGAGTGGGCCTTGAAGGTTAGAAAGGTTGCTGACTCCAATAGCTGGCAATGACAGGCATTCCAGGCAGAGTGGTATTCTTCACATTTCTTGAACAGCAGAGTCCTTTTTCACTGAAACTGGAAAAAAGGTTTATTTATTTATTTATTTTTATTTTTTTATTTCAAGGTATACTTTACATAATAGCAAAAAAATTGTAAACAATCCAAATGCGTAACCTTTGGAGTACTGTCATACATTCATCTGAAAGAATATAGAGCCATTAAAACAGTAAATATATGCACTGTGTCAACACATCGAAAGTGCACAGGAATAAAAAGAACAAAGGCACATACGTTCGTTGAATGCTGCCATGGAAAGTCATGTTTAGACAGTGATAAGAATGAAAAATAATAGAGTTAGGTCAATAGTTGGTGTTTTCAAGCGAAAAGATTCTTTGTGTTTAGGAGAGGTGTGAGGTATAAGTCTCCATAGAAAAATTTGTCTTTTTTAAATAGCAAATCTAGTTGATATGGCCTCTGTTAGGGACAGTGTGACCACATTTTCCCTGGGGTTCACGTGTTCAGGGCTGTCTCAGGCAAAAGAAGAATGTAAATTTATGCTCCAGCCCTCTTCCCTAGCTTTGCCCTACTCAGGGCTCCCTGTATTCCTCTCTCTCCCGCTCTCTCTCTATCTCTGTCTCTCTCTCTCTCTTTCTCTCTATCTCTCTCTATCTCTATCTCTCTATCTCCATCTCTCTCTATCTCTATCTCTCTCTTTATCTGTCTCTCTCCCTATCTCTCTATCTCTCTGCCTATCTTCCTCTATCTATCTCGCTCTCTCTTTTTTTTTTTTTAACATTTTCATCGGAGTATAATTGCTTTACAATGGTGTGTTCGTTTCTGCTTTATAACAAAGTGAATCAGTTATACATGTACATATATCTCCATATCTTTTCCCTCTTGCACCTCCCTCCCTCCCACCCTCCCTATCCCACCCTTCTAGCTGGTCACATGGCACCGAGCTGATCTCCCTGTGCTATGTGACTGCTTCTCACTGGCTATCTATTTTACATTTGGTAGTGTATATATATCCATGCCACTCTCTCACCCTGTCACATCTCACCCCACCCCCTCCCCATATCCTCAAGTCCATTCTCTAGTAGGTCTGTGTCTTTATTCCCGTCTTGCCACTAGGTTCTTCATGGCCTTTTTTTTTTTTCCTTAGATTCCGTATATATGTGTTAGCATACTGTATTTGTTTTTCTCTTTCTGACTTACTTCACTCTGTATGACACACTCTAACTCCATCCACCTCATTACAAATACCTTCATTTCATTTCTTTTTATGGCTGAGTAATATTCCATTATATATATGTGCCACATCTTCTTTATCCATTCAAATGTCGATGGACATTAAGGTTGCTTCCATATCCTGGCTATTGTAAATAGAGCTGCAATGAACATTTTGGTACATGACTCTTTTTGAACTATGGTTTTCTCAGGGTATATGCCCAGTAGTGGGATTGCTGGGTCGTATGGTAGTTCTATTTGTAGTTTTTTCAGGAACCTCCATACTGTTCTCCATAGTGGCTGTATCAATTTACATTCCCACCAACAGTGCAAGAGTGTTCCCTTTCCTCCACACCCTCTCCAGCATTTATTGTTTCTAGATTTTTTGATGATGGCCATTCTGACCGGTGTGAGATGATATCTCATTGTAGTTTTGATTTGCATTTCTCTAATGATTAATGATGTTGAGCATTCTTTCATGTGTCTGTTGGCAATCTGTATATCTTCTTTGGAGAAATGTCTATTTAGGTCTATTGCCCATTTTTGGATTGGGTTGTTCGTTTTTTTGTTATTGAGCTGCATGAGCTGCTTGTAAATCTTGGAGATTAATCCTTTGTCAGTTGCTTCATTTGCAAATATTTTCTCCCATTCTGATGGTTGTCTTTTGGTCTTGTTTATGGTTTCCTTTGCTGTGCAAAAGCTTTTAAGTTTCATTAGGTCCCATTTGTTTATTTGTGTTCTTATTTCCATTTCTCTGGGAGCTGGGTCAAAAAGAATCTTGCTGTGATGTATGTCATAGAGTGTTCTGCCTATGTTTTCCTCTAAGAGTTTGATAGTGTCTGGCCTTACACTTAGGTCTTTAATCCATTTTGAGTTTATTTTTGTGCATGGTGTCAGGGAGTGTTCTAATTTCATACCTTTACATGTATCTGTCCCGTTTTCCCAGCACCACTTATTGAAGAGGCTGTCTTTTCTCCACTGTATATGCTTGCCTCCTTTATCAAAGATAAGGTGACCATATGTGCGTGGGTTTATCTCTGGGCTTTCTATCCTGTTCCATTGATCTATATTTCTGTTTTTGTGCCAGTACCAAACTGTCTTGATTACTGAAGCTTTGTAATATAGTCTGAAGTCAGGGAGCCTGATTCCCCCAGCTCCATTTTTCGTTCTCAAGATTGCTTTGGCTATTCGGGGTCTTTTGTGTTTCCATACAAATTGTGAAATTTTTTGTTCTAGTTCTGTGAAAAATGCCAGTGGTAGTTTGATAGGGATTGCATTGAATCTGCAGATTGCTTTGGGTAGTAGAGTCATTTTCACAATGTTGATTCTTCCAATCCAGGAACATGGTATATCTCTCCGTCTATTTGTATCATCTTTAATTTCTTTCATCAGTGTCTTATAATTTTCTGCATACAGGTCTTTTGTCTCCTTAGGTAGGTTTATTCCTAGATATTTTATTCTTTTTGTTGCAATGGTAAACGGGAGTGTTTTCTTAATTTCACTTTCAGATTTTTCGTCATTACAGTATAGAAATGCAAGAGATTTCTGTGCATTAATTTTGTATCCTGCTACTTTACCAAGTTCATTGATTAGCTCTAGTAGTTTCCTGGTGGCATCTTTAGGATTCTCTATGTATAGTGTCATGTCATCTGCAAACAGTGATGGCTTTACTTCTTCTTTTCCGATTTGGATTCCTTTTAGTTCTTTTTCTTCTCTGATTGCTGTGGCTAAAACTTCCAAAACTATGTTGAATAATAGTGGTGAGAGTGGGCAACCTTGTCTTGTTCCTGATCTTAGTGGAAATGGTTTCAGTTTTTCACCATTGAGGGCAATGTTGGCTGTGGGTTTGTCATATATGGCCTTTATTATGTTGCGGAAAGTTCCCTTTATGCCTACTTTCTGCAGGGCTTTTATCATAAATGGGTGTTGAATTTTGTCGAAAGCTTTCTCTGCATCTATTGAGATGATCATATGGTCTTTCTCCTTCAATTTGTTAATATGGTGTATCACCTTGATTGATTTGCGTATATTGAAGAATCCTTGCATTCCTGGGATAAACCCCACTTGATCATGGTGTATGATCCTTTTAATGTGCTCTTGGATTCTGTTTGCTAGTATTTTGTTGAGGATTTTTGCATCTATGTTCATCAGTGATATTGGCCTGTAGTTTTCTTTCTTTGTGACATCTTTGTCTGGTTTTGGTATCAGGGTGATGGTGGCCTCGTAGAATGAGTTGGGGAGTGTTCCTCCCTCTGCTATATTTTGGAAGAGTTTGAGAAGGATAGGTGTTAGCTCTTCTCTAAATGTTTGATAGAATTCACCTGTGAAGCCATCTGGTCCTGGGCTTTTGTTTGTTGGAAGGTTTTTAATCACAGTTTCAATTTCAGTGCTTGTGATTGGTCTGTTCATATTTTCTATTTCTTCCTGGTTCAGTCTGGCAGTTTGTGCATTTCTAAGAATCTGTCCATTTCTTCCAGGTTGTCCATTTTATTGGCATAGAGTTGCTTGTAGTAATCTCTCATGATCTTTTGTATTTCTGCAGTGTCAGTGGTTATTTCTCCTTTTTCATTTCTAATTATATTGATTTGAGTCTTCTCCCTTTTTCTCTTGATGGGTCTGGCTAATGGTTTATCAATTTTGTTTATCTTCTCAAAGAACCAGCTTTTAGTTTCATTGATTTTTGCTATTGTTTCCTTCATTTCTTTTTCATTTATTTCTGACCTGATCTTTATAATTTCTTTCCTTCTGCTGGCTTTGGGGTTTTTTTGTTCTTCTTTCTCTAATTGCTTTAGGTGCAAGGTTAGGTTGTTTATTCGAGATGTTTCCTGTTTCTTGAGGTAGGCTTGTATTGCTATAAACTTCCCTCTTAGCACTGCTTTTGCTGCATCCCATAGGTTTTGGGTCGTCGTATCTCCATTGTCATTTGTTTCTAGGTATTTTTTGATTTCCCCTTTGATTTCTTCAGTGATCACTTCGTTATTAAGTAGTGTATTGTGTAGCCTCCATGTGTTTGTATTTTTTACACATCTTTTCCTGTAATTGATATCTAGTCTCATAGCGTTGTGGTCGGAAAAGATACTTGATACGATTTCAATTTTTTAAAATTTACCAAGGCTTGATTTGTGACCCAGGATATGATCTATCCTGGAGAATGTTCCATGAACACTTGAGAAAAATGTGTATTCTGTTGTTTTTGGGCGGAATGTCCTATAAATATCAATTAAGTCCATCTTGTTTAATGTATCATTTAAAGCTTGTGTTTCCTTATTTATTTTCATTTTGGATGATCTGTCCATTGGTGAAAGTGGGGTGTTAAAGTCCCCTACTATGATTGTGTTGCTGTCGATTTCCCCTTTTATGGCTGTTAGTATTTGCCTTATGTATTGAGGTGCTCCTATGTTGGGTGCATAAATATTTACAATTGGTATACCTTCCTCTTGGATCGATCCCTTGATCATTATATAGTGTCCTTCTTTGTCTCTTGTAATATTCTTTATTTTAAAGTCTATTTTGTCTGATATGAGAATTGCTACTCCAGCTTTCTTTTGATTTCCATTTGCATGGAATATCTTTTTCCATCCCCTCACTTTCAGTCTGTATGTGTCCCTAGGTCTGAAGTGGGACTCTTGTAGACAGCATATACACGGGTCTTGTTTTTGTATCCATTCAGCCTGTCTGTGTCTTTTGGTGGGAGCATTTAATCCATTTACATTCAAGGTAATTATCGATATGTATGTTCCTATTCCCATTTTCTTAAATGTTTTGGGTTTGTTATTGTAGGTGTTTTCCTTCTCTTGTGTTTCTTGCCTAGAGAAGTTCCTTTAGCATTTGTTGTAAAGCTGGTTTGGTGGTGCTGAACTCTCTCAGCTTTTGCTTGTCTGTAAAGGTTTTAATTTCTCCATCACATCTGAATGAGATCCTTGCTGGGTAGAGTAATCTTGGTTGTAGGTTTTTCTCCTTCATCACTTTAAGTATATCCTGCCACTCCCTTCTGGCTTGCAGAGTTTCTGCTGAAAGATCAGCTGTTTACCTTATGGGGATTCCCTTGTGTGTTATTTGTTGTTTTTCCCTTGCTGCTTTTAATATGTTTTCCTTATATTTAATTTTTGACAGTTTGATTAATATGTGTCTTGGCGTGTTTCTCCTTGGGTTTATCCTGTATGGGACTCTCTGCGCTTCCAGGACTTGATTAACTATTTCCTTTCCCATATTAGGGAAGTTTTCAACTATAATCTCTTCAAATATTTTCTCAGTCCCTTTCTTTTTCTCTTCTTCTTCTGGGACCCCTATAATTCGAATGTTGGTGCGTTTAATGTTGTCCCAGAGGTCTCTGAGACTGTCCTCAGTTCTTTTCATTCTTTTTACTTTATCCTGCTCTGCAGTAGTTATTTCCACCGTTTTATCTTCCAGGTCACTTATCCTTTCTTCTGCCTCAGTTATTCTGCTATTGATCCCATCTAGAGTATTTTTAATTTCATTTATTGTGTTTTTCATCGTTGCTTGGTTCCTCTTTAGTTCTTCTACGTCCTTGTTAGATGTTTCCTGCATTTTGTCTATTCTGTTTGCAAGATTTTGGATCTTCCTTACTATCATTATTCTGAATTCTTTTTCAGGTAGACTACCTATTTCCTCTTCATTTGTTAAATCTGGCGTGTTTTGACCCTGCTCCTTCATCTGCTGTGTGTTTTTCTGTCGTCTCATTTTGCTTATCTTACTGTGTTTGGGGTCTCCCTTTCACAGGCTGCAGGTTCGTAGTTCCCGTTGTTTTTGGTATCTGTCCCCAGTGGCTAAGGTTGGTTCAGTGGGTTGTGTAGGCTTCCTGGTGGAGGGAACTAGTGCCTGAGTTCTGGTGGATGAGGCTGGATCTTGTCTTTCTGGTGGGCACGTCCACGTCTGGTGGTGTATTTTGGGGTGTCTGTGGCCTTATTATGATTTTAGGCAGCCTCTCTGCTAATGGATGGGGCTCTGTTCCTGTCTTGCTAGTTGTTTGGCATAGGGTGTCCAGCACTGTAGCTTGCTGGTCTTTGAGTGAAGCTGGGTCTTGACGTTGAGATGGAGATCTCTGAGAGATTTTTGCCGTTTGGTATTACGTGGAGCTGGGAGGTCTCTTGTGGACCAGTGTCCTGAAGTTGGCTCTCCCACCTCAGAGGCACGGCCCTGCTGCCTGGCTGGAGCACCAAGAGCCTTTCATCCACACGGCTCAGAGTAAAAGGGAGAAAAAATAGAAAGAAAGAAAGAAAGAAAGAGGCTATAATATAGTGAAGTACAATAAAGCTATTATAAAGCAAAGCTATACAGACACCATCTCACCCAGAAGCATATACATATACACTCACAAAAAAAGGAAAAGGGGAAAAATTGATATATCCTGCTCCCAAAGTCCACCTCCTGAATTTGGGATGATTCGTTGTCTATTCAGGTATTCAACAGATGCAGGCACATCAAGTTGTTTGTGGAGTTTTAATCCGCTGCTTCTGAGGCTGCTGGGGGAGATTTCCCTTTCTCTTCTTTGTTCGCACAGCTCCCGGGGTTCAGCTTTGGATTTGGCCCCGCCTCTGCGTGTAGGTAGCCTGAGGGCGTCTGTTCCCCGCCCAGACAGAACGGGGTTAAAGGAGCAGCTGCTTCAGGGGCTCTGGCTCACTCAGGCCGGGGGGAGGGAGGGGTACAGAGGAGGTGGGGCGAGCCTGCGGCGGCAGAGCCCAGCGTGACGTTGCACCAGCCTGAGGCGCGCCGTGCGTTCTCCCGGGAAAGTTGTCCCCGGATCCCGGGACCCTGGCAGTGGCGGGCTGCACAGGCTCCCGGGAGGGGCGGTGTGGAGAGTGACCTGTGCTCGCACACAGGCTTTTTGGTGGCTGCAGCAGCAGCCTTAGCGTCTCACGCCCATCTCTGGGGCCCGCGCTGATCGTCGCGGCTTGCGCCCGTCTCTGGAGTTCGTTTAGGCGGCGCTCTGAATCCCCTCTCCTTGCGCGCCGAGAAACAAAGAGGCAAGAAAAAGTCTCTTGCCTCTTCGGCAGCTGCAAACTTTTTCCCGGACTCCCTCCCGGCTAGCTGTGGTGCACTAACCCCTTCAGGCTGTGTTCACGCCGCCAACCCCAGTCCTCTCCCTGCGATCCGACCAAAGCCCGAGCCTCAGCTCCCAGCCCTGCCCGCCCCGGCGGGTGAGCAGACAAGCCTCTCGGGCTGGTGAGTGCTGCTCGGCACTGATCCTCCGTGCGGGAATCTCTCTGCTTTGCCCTCCGCACCCCTGTGGCTGTGCTCTCCTCCGTGGCTCCGAAGCTTCCCCCCTCCGCCACCCGCAGTCTCTGCCCGCGAAGGGGCTTCCTAGTGCGTGGAAATCTTTCCTCCTTCACGGCTCCCTCCCACTGGTGCAGGTCCCGTCCCTATTCTTTTGTCTCTGTTATTTCTTTTTTCTTTTGCCCTACCCAAGTACGTGGGGAGTTTCTTGCCTTTTGGGAGGTCTGACGTTTTCTGCCAGCGTTCAGTGGGTGTTCTGTAGGAGCAGTTCCACGTGTAGATGTATTTCTACTGTATCTGTGGGAAGGAAGGTGATCTCCGCATCTTACTCTTCCGCCATCTTCTCTCCCTCCTATCGAAAAAAGGTTTTTGTCAAGATTAAATGTACATTGAGAGATACTTTCATCACTTTTTCACTTTATAAAAAGTAAGCTGACTGCTGCTAGAAATCAGAGTCTTGACATATCTGCTGTTTTCAGGTTGCTGGTTGGACAGCACTGCTGCCTGTACTGTGCGCTTGGATAACTCCAGCTAAAACTAGGAACAGGGCCTCAGCCATGTATGCAAGAACAGAATAAATGAGGCAGATGTTTTCCTGACTTCTGCTCTTTTGAATCTGCTCTGTGCAGAAGGGAGACGTTGTTTGCTTCAAATTATTTAAGTACAGCACTTGTCACTTGTGTAATTCACTTACCACCACCAGATATGCAATTACTTTAACTGCGAGCCACTTGCATCTTAGTCAGTTTTACTGTCTAAAAATATGTCAGCTTTTATTTGAAGAGCTAAGATTGAAATTGTCACTTGGGGCCATTCCAAAACTTTGCTAATTGTGCACTTTAAGTAGAGTAATATTTGAATTAATTTTCCTCTTGGATTTTAAGAAAAATAATTACTCATGTTTTTCATTTATAACTATCTTTTAACATTATTTTTTAAGAATGAAAATTGGGAATTGGTTAGCATGAAAGGCTACACAAGTTGTTCTGCTGTTGGGTCTTGACTTACAACTTTATCTGAATGTGTTCTTTCTTGATGACTTCCCTGAGGATTTGATTAACTTCAGCTTATACTATAATCCTCATAAGCCAGTACTGCATTGACTTCCCTATTGTTCAGGGAACTGAGACACAGAGAACAATACAGCTCTTCTGTGAATTGTATCTTTTTTACACTAAATGTGGCCCTGAGAAATTGAATCCACCACTTATGACTGATTAGAAAACTTCTAAAGAATGGTTTATTCAACTTCAAGCTAGACAGGGTGACCTAGAAGGGTTTAGTTCAGGTGATGGTTACCCAGAATAGGTTAAAATATAGACATGACGAGAAGGAAGTTGGGTAGCTTCATCTAAAATATAAGGGCAGAGATTTAATGTTTACTGGGAACACAGGATGGTTTTGATGACTCAGGGATGAAGGGCCTGGAATTCTTTGCCATCTTGGGTTATTTCCAGGGTAAATGAACCATGGGATGTACCCACTTTGTTGCTCATCTCACCAGCTACCCCTGTTTTCTTTGCAACTGGGTGTGGGCATATTCTTCACCTTAGTTGGCTGGACCCAGTGCTGACTTGGAGAAGCTTAGCAATGCAGAGTCTGAGAATGCAAATCTTCATTCTATGCCTTCTGTGTCAGCCTTCCTATCTTCCTTCAGTTCTTCTAAAACGCTATGCTCTTTCCTGCCTCAAAGGATCTTCACATGCTGTTTCAACTGTCTCTACCTCTCTCTCTCCATCCTTTGCCTGATCAATGTTTTGTCACTCTCCATACCTTACCTCTAAAAGTCACATCCTCAGGGAAACCGTCTCTGATATCCAGAGGAGGGCAGGCCCACTTTCTGTGATTCAGAGCATCCTGATCTTGTCCTTTGTAACAGTGACTTAAAGTGGTAATAAATAATTTACTTTATAATTATTTTTTAAAGTCTCCTCTCTGAAATGTATACTCCTTGAATGGAGGGACTGTGCTAGTCTCTGAACCTACTGTACCCCTGGCTCCCAGCACAGTGGCTTACACGTGGAGACCCCTTAGTACCTATTTGTTGAATGTATAGTACAGATTGAAAGAAGATCTGATATCAATCTCTTTGTTGCACAAGTTTTATCTCACAATATATTTCCATTGTTTTGCTTGATACTGGGGATGGATTAAGAGCTCTAAGGCAGGTGATGCAGTTGGTTTGCTGTAAGCTGTATAGTCTTAGTGGCTGTCAGATTTGGATTTGAATCCTGTCTCTTCCACTTCAGTCAAGTGATAGTGAGAAATACACTTCATATCCCTTTACTTCCTTTTTTATTTGCATTTCTAAAATGGGAATTGGTATTATATCCACAGGGAGTGTGTAAGGGACAGCCTATATTGTTGTGTTACAATGAGGACATAGGATCTCAGGGAATGCTAACTGACTTCCTTCCTACCCTCTTTCTTTCATCCCAAAGCACATTTTGGTGTGAGACAAGTTAAATGAAGTTTAATATTTTATCTTGGTCCTTTAAAGAGCACAAAAATCACATCTAAAAGCATTACCTTTCAAATCAGAAAGAGTATTTGTGTTTTCTGAATGTTGGCCTGTTTATCATGAAGACTTGGAACTAACTACTTAATTTCTTTTGAGAATTATCAAATACTAAAATGATGGATTGCATTGAACTGTCTCATCAAGAACTGACAAGGGGAAGCAAACTATTTTGAAACCAATGTCATATAATATTTAGTCTTTGCTGAATAAAGGAAACCATTTTTAGTTTTCTGGTCAAATAAGATATCATGACCCTTGCAAAAGAACACCATATTTATGGCCAGTTATTAATTCAGTTACTAACTATCGAGCATCTACTATATGGCAATCATTGAACATGTAATGCTGAGTAAAATGCTAGGTCCTTAGTAAACTGTGATGTTGAACAGAGCGTGATAATCACAGCAGTAGAGGTGCAAAGAGACAAGCTATCTATAGGGATAGATGAGAGATTGAGAGATTGAGAATTAGGATACATTTAATTATAGGTACAAATTCTACTGCCACCAAGTTTGTTTTTCTAAGATGCTGCTGCAATAAACCTTTGACACACATTTTTTCCCCTCCATTTTGGAAAAATTGTCTAGAACTACTCACGGGCTATTAGAACCAGTGTTTCATCACTGTGGCAACTTTTTAAATTGGATAAATGTAGCTATTGCAGCACTTGACAAGGGAAAGGAATCACCCATAACCCACTACCATAACTAATTAGTGCATTTTGTTTTTGCATATTCACTTTTCATCTTTGTCTGTTGACATATATCTATGTTTTAATAGTCATAGTAGATACAAATAGATGGAGAGATATACCATGTTCTTGGATTGGAAGAATCAACATTGTGAAAATGACTCTACTACCCAAAGCAATCTACAGATTCAATGCAATCTCTACCAAACTACCACTGGCATTTTTCACAGAACTAGAACAAAAAATTTCACAATTTGTATGGAAACACAAAAGACCCCGAATAGCCAAAGCAGTCTTGAGAACGAAAAATGGAGCTGGAGGAATCAGGCTCCCTGACTTCAGACTATACTACAAAGCTACAGTAATCAAGGCAGTATGGTACTGGCACAAAAACAGAAACATAGATCAATGGAACAGGATAGAAAGCCCAGAGATAAACCCACGCACATATGGTCACCTTATCTTTGATAAAGGAAGCAAGCATATACAGTGGAGAAAAGACAGCCTCTCCAATAAGTGGTGCTGGGAAAACTGGACAGGTACATGTAAAAGTATGAAATTAGAACACTCCCTAACACCATACACAAAAATAAACTCAAAATGGATTAAAGACCTAAATGTAAGGCCAGACACTATCAAACTCTTAGAGGAAAACATAGGCAGAACACTGTATGACATAAATCACAGCAAGATCCTTTTTGACCCAGCTCCTAGAGAAATGGAAATAAAAACAAAAATAAACAAATGGGACCTAATGAAGCTTAAAAGCTTTTGCACAGCAAAGGAAACCATAAACAAGACCAAAAGACAACCCTCAGAATAGGAGAAAATATTTACAAATGAAGCAACTGACAAAGGATTAATCTCCAAGATTTACAAGCAGCCCATGTAGCTCAATAACAAAAAAACGAACAACCCAATCCAAAAATGGGCAGAAGACCTAAGTAGACATTTCTCCAAAGAAGATATACAGATTGCCAACAGACACATGAAAGAATGCTCAACATCATTAATCATTAGAGAAATGCAAATCAAAACTACAATGAGATATCATCTCACACTGGTCAGAATGGCCATCATCAAAAAATCTAGAAACAATAAATGCTGGAGAAGGTGTGGGGAAAAGGGAACACTCTTGCACTGTTGGTGGGAATGTAAATTGATACAGCCACTATGGAGAACAGTATGGAGGGTCCTTAAAAAACTAAAAATAGAACTACCATATGACCCAGCAATCCCACTACTGGGCATATACCCTGAGAAAACCATAATTCAAAAAGAGTCATGTACCAAAATGTTCATTGCAGCTCTATTTACAATAGCCAGGACATGGAAGCAACCTAAGTGTCCATCATCGGATGAATGGATAAAGAAGATGTGGCACACATATACAATGGAATATTACTCAGCCATAAAAAGAAACGAAATGGAGTTATTTGTAGTGAGGTGGATGGAGTTAGAGTCTGTCATATGGAGTGAAGTAAGTCAGAAAGAGAAAAACAAATACAGTATGCTAACACATATATATGGAATCTAAGGGGGAAAAAAAAGGTCATGAAGAACCTAGTGGCAAGACAAGAATAAAGACACAGACGTACTAGAGAATGGACTTGAGGACATGGGGAGGGGGAAGGGTAAGATGTGACAAAGTGAGAGAGTGGCATGGACATATATACACTACCAAACGTAAAATAGCTAGCTAGTGGGAAGCAACCGCATAGCACAGGGAGATCAGCTCTGTGCTTTGTGGCCACCTAGAGGGGTGGGCTAGGGAGGGTGGGAGGGAGGGAGATGCAAGAGGGAAGAGATATGGGGATATATGTATATGTATAACTGATTCACTTTGTTATAAAGCAGAAACTAACAGACCATTGTAAAGCAATTATACTCCAATAAAGATGTTAAAAAAATAGTCATAGTACACTCATCATTTTTAATTTTGTCTCTGTGTTAGTTTGCTAGGGCTGCCATCACAAAATACCACAGACTGGGTGGCTTAAATAGCATATTTATTTTCTAACGGTTCTGGAGGCTGTAAGTCCAAGATCAAGGTATTGGCATGGTTTTTTTTCTTCTGAGAGTCATGAAGGAAGGATCAGTTCCAGGCCTCTCTCCATGACTTGTAGATGGCCACCTTCTCCCTGTGTCTTCACATCATCTTCCCTCTGTATGTGTTTGTGTCAAAATTTCCCTTCTTATAAGGACACCAGTCATATGGGATTAGGGTCCACCCTAAACACCTCATTTTACCTTAATCACCTCTTTAAATACCCTGTCTCTAAATGCAGTTACATTATGAAGTACTGAGGGTTAGGATTTCAATATGTAAATTGAGGGGGGCAGGCACAATTCAGCCCATAACAGACTCTTTTTTTCCCAGTCTTTTTTTTTCCAGCCACTTTTCTCTATTGTTGTCACCTCTGTAGGGAGCATGGATTGATGGGGAGCAGAGGGTTCCATTAGGTTGATGCACTGGAATGTGCTTAACCAGTTCATCAATGTTGGGCATTTTAGGTTGTTTCTAGCTTTGTTGCTATTATAGGTATTGCTTTTTTAAGCATCTTTGTGCATATGGCTTCTGCTTTTCCTCAATTATACCCTTAGGTTGAATCCCCAAGAGTGGGATTACTGGGTTGTTCTTATGGCTCTTGATACATATTGCCATATTGCTTTTCAAATAGGCTATGCCAATTTATACAGCTACCAGCAGTATTTGAATATATAGCTTTGCTACAATACTGGCATTTGGTGTTATGGTTTAAATTCGTTAATTTAATAGGTGTAGAGTGTTACAACATTGCTGTTTTAATTTGCATTCCTTAAATTACTCCTGGGGTTGTTCACTGTTGGTTTTCTGTCACAGATTAGAATGGTTCATATAAAATATTAGAAAACCTTTATCCAAACACTAATTGCAGAAGTCAAATTAATGCAAGTTAATTTATTCATTAACAAAATTACCTTAGCACACTTTTGATGAGAATCTGTTCTGTGCCAGGTACTGTGTTAGGGGGTAAAAGATACAAAGGCAAATAGAATCCTTGTGTCTAGAATATGAGATACATGTTGGCCTTTACTGTCACTTAGAAGTTTCAAGGAAAAGAGAAGTTTAATAGATATCCCAAACTGACACTTTAACTTAAAATTGATCACTCCCCTGTGTCAGGATCCCACTAGAAAGAGATAACACATTCAAAAATAGTATTTGAAGAGAGTTCAATGAAAGGACTATTTAGAGGCAAGGTGGTAACCAATAAGGAATAATGAAGCATCATAGAATTTGGCAATGGTGGTAAGCCTTGAAAACCATTTTCACCCCTAGGCCTAAAGGGACAATGGAAGGCAGCCATTATTGGAATGAAGTAGGAGCCATAGAAGAGGAGCCATCATAAGGGAGCTACAGCCTTAGTGCCCAACAGCACCGCCTGCCAACTCTCTCTCTTCCCTCCAGTATTCTGCTAGAGCCTCCCAGGGGCTGAACCCAAAGGGAAGCCAGGGGATAAGGGAGCCTGAATGAGCCATCTAAGGATGTCCATCTACCAGGGCTTAAAGAAGGATGGAGAAAGGCAGAAAATGGATCTTGATGGGCGAACAGAGAATATCCAGCAGTGTCCATCCCCCACCCCCCCGAAAAGGAATAACACTGTTTCATGGACAAACAAGTAAGTTTGGAACATATACTCAGAAATTGACCTAAAATAACTTGCTTGAAACTAATGATGTCCAGCATCACTTGGGGCAGATTGCTTTAATGCTGCATACCACTAGTAAGTTTGCAGCTGCTAAAGAAATGTTCTTATTTGGCAAGAAATGGGAATGGCAAGAGAGAGAAGCCTAATCAGATACCATACTGCTCCTGACCCAAGTGGGCATCTTGACAATGTAATGCCACATTGGGATAATTTAGGTGTTTTGATTGAAAGTTAGTCTCACACAGGTTACCTTAAATCATGGAGTTATTATAAATTACCATAGTAACCCTGCTCTAGGGCTCTGTTTCTCTGGGCCACCAAAGTGTCACTGTTGATACAGGGCTCTCTCTCTCTCATGGAATCTTGACTTCTTTCTCTTCAATTACAAATATTTTCTTCTGCTACCAACAAGAAGGTTATCTTATTATCCAATCAATTACTGGCAGGAAAGAGTTTGATTGGTCTAGCTAATTACCTGATGGGATTAGCCCTCCTTGAATCAGGTGGTCCACTCGTGATACAGTAAGCGCTATCCCCTGCTCAAGCAGCCGCCCAGTGATGCTTTCATTAGCAGGAGCTATGGAAAGAGCAGTTTCCCTTTGAAGAGGACAATGAGAGTGACAATATTGGCACAAAGAACTCAGAGCTAACTGAAAAGCCATAAAACTTTCTTATCTGAAACCAATCTTTCCCATATTCACACCAGTCAAGATTAATTGCTCCTTCCTATGGGCCTCCATAACATTTTAAAATAAGTTTATTGAGGTTTAACTGACATACAATATTCTGTACATGTGTAAAGTGTAAAAATGGATGATTTTTGACATATGTATACATTCATGAAATCATCGCCATAATCAAGATAATTAATATTTACATCAACATAAAATGTTATCTCTGTTATTCCATAGAGGGAGAAATGACAAAGGTCCTGCCCTGAAGGAAGTGAATGTCAAGTGAAAAACATGTAAAGAACTCATTTCAGATGGGCTAGACAGAATGAAACTGCATACAGTGCACTGCTTTTTCTATTCAAGATTTTCAATTCCTGAAAGAAAGAATGAATCTTATTTACTTGGTGTGGTTCCTGTGCCCACCCCTGGATCAACAACTGTGGCCAAGGGATCAGGATCTCATAGTATTAACATGACCACTGGTGGCCTATCGCCTCTGCATATAGGGGCCATTCCCAGAGAAAGGAGAATTGTAAGGTGGGGCACCATTCCAAGAGGTGTTTACTATAGGATGATAGAGGTTAAGAGACAACCAACATCAAACAAAATATGAACCTTAATTTCCTCTTTCTTACTCTACCATATCTGCATTATACTGTTGAACTTTCTGTCTGGTAGACATTTTGATTGATAGTGATTTGCCTTTCTCTAGGAATTTGAAAACCCTACTTTTTTGACATAAAATTTGTATCTCTAATTAGCTGCCTTTAATTTCTTGTCATTCATTTTTGAAATTGTCCACTTCAGAGTTAATGCCACAAAATTTGCATGTCTACTCAATTCTAACCCTCAACGAAACACACACACACACACACACACTCACACACACGTGCACATATACAGCCTGCCTCTCTCCAGGATTCTTTGTGTATCTGTTTTGTTTTGTTTTTAACCAGGCAATTTACCTATGTGCAATTGTGGGCATGATATAATGACTTTGTGGGTGGAGAATTCAGTTCGTATCAGTCTCCAAGTAGTTCTAAGAACCAGGAATAGAGGAAGTATTGTAGATTCTGGAGCTGTTCCTGTTTTGATCCTTAAACAGGATTAAAGGAAGAAAAATTAAAGAGACTGAGAATGGAGTGAACTAGGTTTTGTCTGGTCTGGAGATACGAGGATCGGAGCCATCTTTTTAAGGTTTTAAAGGGCATGAACAATTTCTACAAAAGGAATTGGGATTAGTTGTTCTTTTTGTAGCAAAACATCACAATACAAGGAACTGAATTTACATCAAAGCAGGAAATGTGTCATAGGAAGGAACTCTTTTGCTTGTTGGTATGTTAAGTTGGAAGAATGGGTAACTGAGGGTAAGTGGCATTTCTGCTTCCTGCAGAGCTCTAGAGAAGGGCAAATAATCCTACACTGTACCAAACTGTACTGATTCTACACTGTACCAAAGTTGAGGAAAACAGAAATTTTCTCAGACTTTTTTACAACTCGTCAACTCTGTTATTCCTGATGATTTCCAAATGCTACTCCATTAGCGGCAAGTATCACTTAAAGACTTCTCTGGAAAGAGAGACCTTGTAGGCTCTTTTCCAGGTCTTTTGTAGTTTAGTTGTCTCTCAAGTCAAGTAAACATTTCCTCACTGGATATTCACTTATTTTCACAATGCATAAAAATTAGAGATATTTTTGGATCTACTTATATATCACGTGTTGGGCTTAATTAGCCTGAAGTTTGAACAAATAATAGCATTTTCTTTTATGGCTCTCCACCTTGAGGATTGCAATAATTATTAATAGCAACAAGGGATTTCAATAGTGAAGATATTGGTTTAATAATAACTCAGAGTTCTTTAAAGAGACTCAGAGAGTCCACAGAGGCTCTCCCCTCCCTTCTCCAAAGTCATAAAATGACAGTAGCAAAGGAATTGGAGTGTAAAGAAATTTAAACTATCCTCTGGTGAAGAGCAGAGATGTAACTGTGGGTAGGCCTTGGGCTGGAGTTTCTACAGTGCCCCCACCAACCAAAAAAAATATAAAACATAATAAAACCAGTCTGTTTAAGGAAAAAGAGGCCTCCCCTCATCTCCACCATATGCAGATGTCTTTCAAAAGACTTGACCAGCCTGTGGGAACAAAGTATTTGACCTCTGAGACACCATCCTAGCAGTGTTTGAAGGAGCTTGCTAATCTTAAGGACCATGCCACACATCACAGGAAAGGAAAATGGCAGCTTTTGACAAAGTACTCTAAAGGGAGGCTACCATATGGTCTTTAGAAAGTTAACATTTGGCAGAGCTTGGCTAGACTGTGAGATCTTCAAGGGCAGAGAAGTTATTTGGTTTCCCTCCCCAGAGAGGATTATGGGAATGCAACATAATGGTTAAATTATAGACTGAACAAAGCCTAATTTGTGAGATAAGGCTATAGCTAACAAGGATATATTCATGTTTTCCAAAGGCAAATGGCTTCATTCACCCATTACTTACTAAGTACTTACTTCTGTGTTGTGCAGTGTGTTAAGAGCTAGGGATTCAGTCCTGATTAAGACATTATTCCTGTCCTAGAAGGTCTTACACGCTTGGGTAAGGGGTGGGGACTGACTAGTAAACGGGTGATTAAAATGCAGCTAGTCAGGTATTGCCATATGGGAAATATGGGGACAGTGGGGTGGAGTACAGAGGAGGGGCAAGCACTTTGCCAGGACTGGGCAGGGGAAAATGGAGGTAGGCATGGATTTTGGAGAATTTGCTATTTTGTATGCTCTGTGCCACAAGTCCTCTCTGTTAGAATGACTAAGAAATACTGAATGAATTTTAATTTTCTTTAATGTTCCAATTCTTTTTTAATATGTAACTAAAATTAATTTTTTGCAATGCACCATTACAGAAAAAGAAAGGAAAAAATTTCCAATTCCTTATTCAATATGTAATTTCCTACATGAATGAGATGGTGTCAAATGAAACACATTCATTCACTCAAAAAATTACATCTTAATGCCTCAAGAAGAATGTGAGCAAGAATTCACCAGACAGAACTTGGAAAATACTCCACCGAGGCCCACTGAGCTGTCCTTGCCAAGGCGAAGGACAGGTAATTTGCCGTGACTAATTGAAAAACATAAAGAACGTTAATATGAAAAATGAAAGCATAATCCATGGTATAACAGGCAATGAAACCATTCGCATAACTGATTACTCTTCAAGGTAACATGTTCTTCCTCTCAGGAATCTTCTTCTTTGGCCCAGTCTTTTAAAAGCCTGCTAAAGTGACATCACTTGAAAGGTCATGGGAGCAGCTGTCTTTATCCTCGTGTCCAGAGAGTGATACTGGGATACTCATAATTTGAGAAAAGAATTATTAAAGAAAATATTTAGAGACCTTGGTGATGTTATATGTTCCATCTGAACATCCTGAGACATAATATTAAGAAACAATGATTGTAATATTAGTGTGTTTTAATTTGAAATGTAGTAGCAGGCTATTAGAGGACCTAGGGTTCAATCTTAGCTCCACTGCATGTTAGCTTTGTGTACTTGGACAAGTCACTTATCTCCACGTGATTCTCAGTTTCTTTATCAGTAAATTGGAGATAATATGATCTCCTCTGCTTATCTTGCAAGGTTGAGAAAAACCAAATAAAAGAGCACTGGTGAAAGCTTTTAAAGACCATAAAGATTAAACATAAAAGGATTATTAGGAAAATCCTGAATAATTTCTGTGTTGTTAGGTTAGGTCATACCAGCTTATCAAAGTGAATTGTTTTGTACATATTGTTCTTCTTGAAGTTCAAAGAAGAATAGAGCAAATGATGTCCCTTTATAATATGGAAACCTTTGATCTTCTGAAGGTAGTTATTTCCATAGAAACTCTAAATCTGCTGTGGGAGCATCCCGAATGCTCATTTCCTCCCATGGCTTTGGGTGATAAAAGAGGCAGATACAAGGCAGAATTGGGAAACACAGTAGCCATTGTGTGCTGACAGGGCCAAGGTGACATATATATATTTTTTCAATGTGTTGTGGGCCTTGATAGCACATTAATGACTGGCTAGTGTCTTTACCCTGTGTAATCTTGTATGGACAATCTACCTGAAGTGTAGAGGGTGGTATATTGTAATGGCCAAGAGCAAGAGATTTAAGGGAAGGTAAATAATTGCTTTAGATCCTGGCTCTGCTATTTAATAGCTGTGTGATCGAGAGTAAGTTACATAAACTCACTGAGCCTGAGGTTCCAGGTTCCATTAAAATGGACGTGACAGTAGTATACAACTCATTTAGGGATGTTGGGAGGATTGAATGAGTTAATATATGTAAAGAGGCTGAGCAGAGCCGCTGGCAGGAGGGCAGAGGGACCTACAGAGGGGAGCAAGATGGCGCAGACTCAGGGCACCAGGGGGAAGGTCTGTTACTACTACGACGGGTTTTTGTGAGAATCCAGTAAGAAAATGAATGTGAATGTGCTTTGACACCATAAAGTGTAATGACGTGCAAGAGGTGAACCGTGACTTACAATAATTCTGAGTAGTGATGGTTATTTTTCTGTTGTGGGAGTGAATTCCCTGGGTATAGTGAGGGGATGTTGGAAATTACATTGGATTTAGTTTCCAATTATGTTGGATATTATGGACAAGGCCACGCAATGAAGCCTCACTGAATCTGCATGACTCACAATTTGCTCCTTAACTATGGCCTCGACCGGAAGATGGAAATTTATCACCCTGCAAAGCCAATGCTGAGGAGAGAACCAAGTACCACACTGATGACTACATTAAATTCTTGCGCTCCATCCGCCCAGATAACATGTCCGAGTACAGCAAGCAGATGCAGAGATTCTGCGTTGGTGAGGACTGTCCGGTATTTGATGGCCTGTTTGAGTTCTGTCAGCTATCTCCTGGTGGCTCTGTGGCAAGTGCCCTGAAAATAAACAGCAGAGGGACGTCGCTGTGAATTGGGCTGGGGGCTTACACCATGCAAAGAAGTCCGAGGCATCTGGCTTCTGTTACGTCAATGTCAGTGATATTGTCTTGGCTATCCTGGAACTGCTGAAGTATCACCAGAGAGTGCTGTATATTGACATTGATATTCACCATGGCGATGGCGTGGAAGAGGCCTTCTATACCACAGACCGAATCGTGACTGTGTCCTTTCATAAATATGGAGAGTACTTCCCAGGAACTTGGGACCTACGGGATATTGGGGTTGGCAAAGGCAAGTATTATGCTGTTAACTACCCGCTCCGAGATGGGATTGATGACGAGTCCTATGAGGCCATATTCAAGCCGGTCATGTCCAAAGTAATGGAGCTGTTCCAGCTCAGTGCAGTCGTCTTACAGTGTGGCTCTGATTTCCTGTCTGGGGATCAGTTAGATTGCTTCGATTCGACCATCAAAGGGCAAGCCAAGGGTGTGGAATTTGTGAAGAGCTTTAACCTGCCTATGTTGATGCTGGGAGGAGGTGGCTACACCGTTATAATGTCTCCCGGTGCTGGACTTATGAAACAGCTGTGGCCCTGGACATGGAGATCCCTAATGAGCTTTCATACAACGACTACTTTGAATACTTTGGACCAGATTTCAAATTTCACATCAGTCTTTCCAATATGACTAACCAGAACACTAATGAGTACCTGGAAAAGCTCAAACAGCGACTGTTTGAGAACCTGAGAATGCTGACCTGCATACCTGGGGTCCAAATGCAGGCCATTCCTGAGGATGCCATTCCAGAGGAGAGTGGTGAGGAGGATGAAGAAGACCCTGACAAGCACATCTCACTCTGTTCCTCGGACAAACAAATTGCCTGTGAGGAAGAGTTCTCCGACTCTGATGAGGAGGGAAAAGGAGGTCGCAAGAACTCTTCCAACTTCAAAAAAGCCAAGAGAGTCAAAACACAAGATGAGAAAGAGAAAGACCCAGAAGAAAAGAAAGAAGTCACAGAAGAGGAGAAAACCAAGGAGGAGAAGCAAGAAGCCAAAAGGGTCAAGGAGGAGGTCAATTTGGCCTGAACAGACCTCTCCAGTTCTGGCTTCTTGCCAAGTTCCCCACCTTTATCTTGCACCCCCTCGGATTTTATATTTTCTATTTCTCTGTGTATTTATATAAAAATATATTAAATATAAATATCCCCAGGGACTAGACAGGAACCAGGGCCCTGAGCTCAGGGCACGTGTGTTAGGTGAAGCTTTTCTAGTAGCTCCCTCACCACCCATCCCTCCTGAACTCTTAATTTTGAACCATAACGGGTGCCAGGTCTGGCTAGAAGGGATACACTTAAGCACCCATAGGACAAAATCTTGAAGTGCCTGCTTAGTAGCTTTGAAAAGGTGCCCTTATTGAGCATTTTAGAAGGGGTGACTGGATCTTCAGGGACTCCCTGGTCTTTTCAGGCTCCTTAAGGTAACATCAGCCATTTTTAGATTGGTTCTGTTCTCATACCTTCCCACTGGCCCCCAGGAAGCCAAGAAACTCACACTGCCTGCCCTCTCTGTCCTCCCCCAATCCTGCAGGTGAAGATTGGTAGTCTAGTTTCCTTTTTGAGATACTGTTTTCATTTTTGTGAGAATCTTTGTAATAAAATGGTACATGTCTATACCCTAAAAACTGTGTTGATACAAAGAGACTGAATCCTTGGTATTCAACAAATATTAACTATTTTATTCGTTAGCCCTCAACATCTGGGATGGACGGGAACAGTAAGAGGTTGTTTCAGGTGAGAACCATCACATCGAATTATGGAGATAAGAGAAGGAACAATAGAAACAGTGATTGAAAACATAGCTCCGGCTTCGTAGAGTCTAGGTTCAGATTGCAGCTCTATGTGACCTTAGACAAGTCAGTTAACTCTCAGAGCTTCACTTCAAATCATGAGGATCATATTAATTGCTTTTTCACAGGGCTGTTTTGAAGGATCAATTATGTGATGCATATGAAATGCAAAAAAGGATTGTCCCAATCATGTGCATCTGTTATAATTCCTATCGTAAGTGGTCTTCTGTCCTTCCATCTTTCGCCGTGGGCAGAACTGTGAAGTCCTAAACAGACTGATCTCATGAGTTGAGTCCCACTGAGTTGGAATGAGTGCAAATGTACATGTAGACTCGTGTCCTCCTTTGTACTGTCCTTGAGGGATAGGTCTGCTAAAAAGTGAAAGATACCATGCATATATGGCCAATTGATCAAAGGTGCCAAAGCAATTTAGTGGAGGGAAAATAGTCTTTTCAACAAATAGTGCTGGATCAACCAGATATCAGTACAGGAAAAAAGTGAACATGAAATTTTACCTTGTGCCATACACAAAAATCACCTCGAAATGGATAATAAATGTAAATGGATTCTAAATGGAACTAAATGTAAAACCCCAAACTCTAAAGTGTTTAGAAGACAACATAGGAGAAAATCTTTGTGACTTTGGGGTAGGTAAAAGTTCATAGATAGAATACAAAAAGCACAAAAGTATTTAAAAAATGATAAATTCAACGTTATCAAAATTAAAAACTTTTGCTCTTTGAAAGATATTGTTGAGAAAATGAAAAGTCAAACCTTGGAATAGAAGAAAATATACACAGCACTTATATCAGACAAAATACTTATATCCAGAATATATAAATGCCTTTTACAACTCCTTAGTGAGAAAACAACCAATAAAAATGGGCAAAAGATTTGAACAGATATTTCATGAAAGAAGATGGCCATGAATAGCCATCAGATGAATGATACAACCTAGGCTGAATTTAGGAGGGGTGTTGTATGGACTCCATAACAGTTGGGCTGGCATTTGAGGGGATGGGCAGGGAGAGAGGGCAACCCTGCTTCTTTCCACCGCCTCTTCCCATACATTTCTCTATTTTCTCCTTTCCTTTTGCTTCTTATTATCCCCTTGTCCTGAGGAGGAAAGCTTTTGGAGGGCTCAAGTTCAGTGGTCTGTATTTGTCCTAAGGTCATACAGCTGGTTGTAGGCAGAACCAGAAGCCAAAGCCTAGCCTCCTGACTTCCTGGGTGCAAATTCTTCATGGGCCAATGAAAGGAGTGTGGCCTGGGGTGCCATGGGCCTGGCTGGTTTCCCTTTCTTTCCACCTTCAGATTAAAGTTGTGCGGTTCTTTAAAACTGGCAGTCCAGCAGAAGTAGAGCCAGTGTTAGTTGCTGAGATCTAGTAGGTGTTTCTGTTTCACCCTGAGTGGCAGAATTACACCTTAGCACTTTGGGCATAGATCAGCATTGGCTTTTGGCCCCCTGAATCAAGGCATAAATTTATATTGCTGTAGCAGAGTTATGCTTTCAAGCTGATGTTCTCAATTATTTGTAAAGTTTTGTAAAATGTTTCTCTCTTGCCGGTCTGAAAAAAAAAATTGTTTCCCCAGAACTGCCTAGAATCATCTGCCACTAACTAGCTGTGTGACCTTGGGCAGTCACATCCCTCTCTGCACCTCAGTTTCCTCATGAGTAAGACTGGGGATTGAACTAGTTGATCTCTGAGGGCCCTTCAGATTTGACATTTTCTACGGTCTCTTGTTCCACGATTCTGTCAACTGCCTTAACATTGAAATGCCGCCAACATATATTTAGATATATTTTTTGCTGTCGATTTGCAGCCTCTGGGATTCCTCTGCCTTGTTTATTGCTTCCTTAGAGCTGTATTGCATAATTTGCCTGCTTAGGATCTTGCTGTTTCCTACAGATGGTGTCTGAAAGGTGAAGACAAGAGTATTCAGTGCAGGAGCCCAGCCACAGACTCATCCCTTTCTGACAGCAAAGGTATGTGTTTCTCCTTTTTCTTGTCCTCTGCCCCTCTTCCAGTTTGTTCCATTGCTACATTTGGGTTTTATGATTACATCTGCAATAGCAGGCACAGATGTTTTTCTCACTCAATTGTATGGGTAATGGTGAAACGGATTTTTCGAGCAGATGCTCGCATGTGGATGCTATTCTTTTCTCTCCTGACACATTCTCTACACAAAGAGCAGATTGTGTGTCTGGTGTGAGTTTGAGCCTACCAAGAGAAGAATTCAAGCTGAATAACACTGGGCTGATTTTCAAGCTCCTAAAAAAATAATGCAGGCACTAAATTTGACAAACTCTTTGTAGCGCCCCTGCAGCCCAGATCCAGACCTGTATCTCCAGCCGTTGCCAGTTTTACATGAGGAGGCCGAGAGTAAGCATTTGTCCTTTGAAGGGCTGTCTTGTGAAAGAAAACGATAACAGATTCAATTTCAAAAGAGCTGGACTCAGTTGCTCTGTCACTGTGACTTCTGAGACTCAAGGCATGTTATTTAACCTCTGTTTCTTCATCTGTGAGATGGAACTGACAATACAAAGCTGGTGTGGATCATTGAAAGAATTGCCAAGTAGCAGAGGTCCCTGCTTAAGTCTAATCCATGTCCACTACTGGGCATGTATGGCTAGTTGGAACTGACTGACCAGAAGTCTATTTGCACAAAGGACTGAGAAGACTCCAGGGAGAGAGGCACATCTGTGGAAGGGTTAAGAGTTTGGGTTTAACCCAAATTTCAGTAGTGCCAGAGCTTCTCATCCTGGGCACTATTACACTTTTGGGTCAGATAATTGTTTATTGTGATGGCTGTCCTGTTCATTGTAGGATGTGTAGCAACATCTCTGGCCTCAACCTAGTAGTGCACCCCAGCCCCCCTCAAAGTTGTGACAACGAAAATTGCTTCCAGATATTGCCAAATGTGCTCTAGCGTGGTAGGGGTCCAACTGAGAACCACTGCCTTAGAGGCTCTGAATACTGGCTTTAAATTCACTTACTCAATGTCATGCAGCTAGTAAACCCCTGTGCTTCAATATTCTCATTTGTAAAATGGGGGCTTAGCTATTTTGCAGAATTGATTGTTGAGTGAATTAAAACAACAGATTTGTACAAACCTTGGCACATAGTAACACACTAACTCCCTACCACCATAGGACCTTTGGTGGTTTCTTTACCTTTGTCTAAGATACGCTCTTTCTCTCACCCTGTGTCTATCTTGTTGTCTCCAACTCATCCTTCAGATCTCAGCTAAAGAGCCATTTCCACGGGGAAGCCTTCCTTGATTCCTCAGACTATGTCAGAGTTCAGAGGACTCATAGCACTTATTTTGTTGATATTATACATTATAAGACTTGGGGGATCATTTCATTAACATCTGTTGGACTGCTAGACTGTAAGCTTCATGAGGGCAGGTGCTATGTCTCTCTTGTTCACTGTTGAATTGTCAGAGCTCAGGACAGAGCCTGAAACAAAACATGCATTTAATAAAGCATTACTGAAGGAAAGGAGGAAGGAAGAAATGAAGAGCTCAACAAACATTGCAAATATCATTCAACTTTAATTCCTCTAAGGAGTTATAGGCAGCTGATCAGTCCAGTAAACAGAATTCAGTGACAAGAGAGGAACAGTAGTTTTTTTTGTTTGTTTGTTTTTATTGAAATATAGTTGATTTATAGTGTCATGTTTCAGGTGTACAGCACAGTGATTCAGTTATATGTATATATGTGTATGTATATATATGTGTGTGTAAATATATATATATATATATATATATATATATATATACTTTTTCCAGATTCTTTTCCCTTATAAGTTATTACTAAATATCAAGTATAGTTCCCTGTGCTATACAGTAGGTCCTTGTTGGTTATTTTATGTATAGTAGTGTGTATATGTTAATCCCAAACTCCTAATTTATCACTCCCCCCCTTTCCCCTTTGGTAGCATAAGTTTGTCTTCTATGTGTGTGGGTCTATTTCTGTTTTGTATATAAGTTCATTTGTACCTTCTTTTTAGATTCTACATATAAGTGATATCATATGATGTTTGTCTTTGTCTGGCTTACTTCACTTAGTATTATAATCTCTAGATCCATCCATGTTGCTGCAAATGGCATTATTTCATTCATTTCTGTAGCTGAGTAGTATTCCATTGTATAAATATACCACATCTTCTTCATCCATCTGTCGATGGGCATTTAGGTTTCTTCCGTGTCTTGGCTATTGTGAATAGTGCTGCAATGAACATTGGGGTGCATGGAACTTTTCGAATTATGGTTTTCTCCGGATATACAGTAAGTCCCCTACATATGAACGAGTTCCATTCTGAGAGCGCATTCGTAAGTCCAATTTGTTCGTAAGTCCAACAAAGTTAGCCTAGGTACCCAACTAACACAATCGGCTGTATAGTACTGTACTGTAATAGGTTTATAATACTTTTCACACAAAAAACACATTTAAAACAACACAAAAATAAAGAAAACATTTTTAATCTTACAGTATAGTATCTTGAAAAGTACAGTAGTATAGTACAACAGCTGGCATATAGGGGCTGGCATCGAGTGAACAGGCAAGAAGAGTTACTGACTGGAGGAGGGAGAGGAGGTGGGAGGTGGTAGAGGTGAAGGATCGTCAGCAATAGGAGATAGAAGGCAAGCTGCAGTTTCACTCATGCCTGACGTTGATGGAACACACGTTCACATCTTTTGAAAGTTCACAACTTGAAGGTTTGTATGTGGGGGACTTACTGTATGCCCAGGAGAGGGATTGCAGGATCATATGGTAGCTCCATTTTTAGTTCTTTAAGGAACCTCCATGCTGTTCTCCATAGTGGCTGTACCAATTTACACTCCTACCAATAGTGCAGGAGGGTTCCTCTTTCCCTACACCCTCTCCAACATTTATTATTTGTACACTTTTTGGTGATGGCCATTCTGACTGGAGTGAGGTGATAACCTCATTTTAGTTTTGATTGCATTTCTCTAATAATTAGCAATGTCGAGCATTTTTTATGTGCCTGTTGGCCATCTGTATGTCTTCTTTGGAGAAATATCTATTTAGTTCTTCTGCCCATTTTTTGATTAATACACGGTAATCTGTTGCATTTCTATACACTAACAATGAAAGACCAGAAAGAGAAATTAAGGAAACAATCCTATTTACCATCACATGAAAAAGAATAAAATGCCTAGGAATAAACCTACCTAAGGAGGCAAAAGACCTGTACTTTGAAAACTATAA
This sequence comes from Eschrichtius robustus, assembly GCF_028021215.1. Taxonomy (NCBI): domain Eukaryota; kingdom Metazoa; phylum Chordata; class Mammalia; order Artiodactyla; family Eschrichtiidae; genus Eschrichtius; species Eschrichtius robustus. Next base: position 123,088,783 of record NC_090845.1, read on the forward strand.
GACGCTGATGAAAGAAACTGAAGATGACACAAACAGATGGAAAGATATACTGTATTTTGGGATTGGAAAAATCAATATTGTCAAAATGACTATACCACCTAAGGCAAACTACAGATTCAATGCAATCTCTATCAAATTACCAATGACATTTTTCACAGAACTAGAACAAAAAATTTTACAATCTGTATGGAAACACAAAAGACTCCAAATAGCCAAAGCAATCTTTTAAGAAAGAAAAATGGAGCTGGAGGAATCAGGTTCACTGACTTCAGACTATACTACAAAGCTACAGTAATCAAAACAGTATGGTATTGGCACAAAAACAGACATATAGATCAATGGACCAGGATAGAAAGCCCAGAAATAAACCCATGCACCTATGGTCAATTAATCTACGACAAAGGAGGCAAGACTATACAATGGGGAAAAGACAGCCTCTTCAATAAGTGGTGCTGAGAAAACTGGACAGCCACATATAAAAGAATGAAATTGGAACATTCTCTAACACCATATATAAAAATAAACTCAAAATGGATTAAATACCTAAATGTAAGGCCAGATACTATAAAACTTCTAGAGGAAAACATAGGCAGAACTTGACATAAGTCTCAACAACATCTTTTTGGATCTGTGTCCTGGAGTAATGGAAGTAAAACCAAAAATAAACAAATGGGACCTAGTTAAATTTAAAATCTTTTGCAAAGGAAAAAGTAAAGGAAACCATAAACAAAACCAAAAGACAACCCACGGACTGGGAGAAGATATTTGTGAACAATGCAACTGACAAGGGATTAATTTCCAAAATATGCAAACAGCTCATACAGCTCAATATCAAAAAAGAGCAGTAGTTTTAAGGAAAGTCTGTCACTGAAAACTCTTTCCAGCTTGGTTCCCATAGACTTTGTAGGATTTGGTGGGCACAGTAAATGTAATACCTCTTTTCTACCCCAGTTTGGAACTAAAAGATTCAGACAGATGGAGATCAACAATATCATCTTCATTCCTAAAAACAACTGGATTTAGAGAACATAGTTTAGGTGTGCAGCAAGAATGAACCTCCTAATCCTGCACCCCAGAATTAGCTAGAGTTACCTAGTCAAAGGCAGCACTCAACAAATGCAGCACACCCCATCCAAGGGGGCCCTGCATCTCTAAAACTCATGGTGTGCAGAACTAAGACTATTAACTTCCTGACAGCAGGCCTGTCCAAAAGAGAGAAGCAAGAAGTGTTAAGCTGAGTGAAGACTGTCCTCCTCCTGGGGAGAAAGGCCAGTGGTATTACTCCAGTGTATGTCCCCCCATTTAGGAACATGATACCATAGGAAAGAACATCACTCCACCTCCACTCCTGCCAACAGATTTATATCTGTGTCCAAAGGAAATAGAGAATTGGGAGCAAAAACTGGCATGGGTATTTCATTTAAAGAGCCTGTAATATATTGGGACTCAAGAAGTATTGCTCTGGGACTTCTCTAACTAATTACAGTGTAGAAAGGTAGAGAGGTGATCTTCTCCATTTTTCCACAGAACTCTGCAGCTGTGGCACATTGAAAGCTCCAGTACATTGATCTCACCAGTTGTTTCTGGGAGAGAATGCAGCCCCCATGGAAATGGTAGTGGGTCCCTCCAAATGTGGGTGTGATCTGTGGATGAAGTAGTACTCAGCGTAGGGCTTTCTAGTTCAGGAGAAGTGGACATGCTTAGTTGGCAGTTTTCAGAGGCTAGTATTACAAGGACCAATGAAATGATGCACGCACCCCTATTTTATTTTATTACAATTTTTTTTGAACTTTAGTTTTTCTTTTATTTTTTCTTTTATTTTTTATACCATATTCAAAGGTTACTTTCCATTTAACATTATTACAAAATATTGGCTATATTCCCTGTGTTGTACAATGCATCTCTGAGCCTATCTTACACCTAATATTTTGTACCTCCCACTACCCCACCCCTGTAATGCCCCCCCCCCCACTGGTAACCACTAGTTTTTTCTCTATATCTTTGAGTCTGCTTCTTTTTTGTTATATTCACTAGTTCGATTTATTTTTTTACATTCCATATATGTGACATCATACAGTATTTGTCTTTCTTTGTCTGACATTTCATTTAGCATAATGCCCTCCAAGTTCATCTGTGTTGATGCAAATGGCAAAATTTCATTCTTTTTTATGGTTGAGTAATATTCCATTGTATATATATACACTGCATCTTCTTTATCCATTCATCTGTTGATGGACGCTTAGGTTGTTTCCTTATCTTGGCAATTGTAAATAATGCTGCTGTGGACATTGGGGTGCACTTATCTTTTCAAATTAGTGTTTGTGTTTATATATATATATATATATATATATATATATATATATATATATACACACACATGTATACACATATATACACACATACACACACACACATATATATATATAACCAGGAGTGGAATTGCTGGGTCATATGATAGTTCTATTTTTAGTTTTTTGAGGAACCTCCATACTGTTTTCCACAGTGGCTGCACCCATTTACATTCCCACCAACAGTGTATGAGGATTCCCTTTTCTCCACATCCTTGGCAACATTTGTTATTTGTGTTCTTTTTGATGATAGCTATTCTGACAGATGTGAGGTGATATCTCATTGTGGTTTTGATTTGCATTTCCTTGATGATTAATGATGTTGAGCATCTTTTCATACGCCTGTTGGTCATCTGCATTTCCTCTTTGGAAAAATGTCTATTCGGTTTTTGTGCCCATTTTTTAATCAGATTGCTTGTTTTTTTGATGTTGAGTTGGATGAGCTGTTTATATATGTTGGATATTAATCCCTTATTGGTTATATCATTTGCAAATATCATCTCCCATTCAGTAGGTAGTCTTTTCATCTTGTCAGTGGTTTCCTTTGCTGAATGTACCCCTATTTTAAACCCTGAGCTATGTAAATCAGGCAAATTTGTACATGAGTGCAAAAGCTCTGTAAGCTGTAAATCCATTCAGATGCGAAGGGCTATTGAAACTTTCCTTTTCATGGTTTCATTTGTTGCATTTCTAACCTGATACACTTTTAGGACCTCAGGTGTTCATGATATTTTAGTGCCCATTTGCTGTGGTGTGGCTACTTTTCAGAATCAAGACAGATGGGTAGGTAGGCGTGGTGGCTTGAGAAAAAAATAGAATGATCCATGCCAGTACTCAACGAAGCCTTGGTGTTCTTGTACAGTCAGATACATTAAAATAGTTATTCACTAATTTATTCATTAAACCTCAACTTACTAAGTAGCCTGTGGGAGGCTTGCTTTCACCAGTTTTAAATTGGGCATAATACCAATAGCTCATTCTCAGTACTGTTATGCGGATTTAAATGAGGTAATGAATGCAAGGTACTCACTATAGTTTCGAGCACATGTTTGTTTTAATCCATAACACTTATTACTACCATTATATTATACAATACATTTCTTTGTGTATAGTCTGCTTTCCCCTGCCAAAATGCAAGCTCTATGAAGGCAGGGACTTGATTTTGGTTTTGAATCTCCAGAGCCTTGCAAAGTGGAGGTGCTCAATAATTATTAGTTGAATGAATTAATGAACACTCAATAAATAAGTTTCCCTAAATTCCAGACTCGTGTGTGCTATGTCCTAATCTTCATTTCTGCTTGAATGACCAATAGACAACTTAAACCTATCATGTCCAAACTAAACCCTTGGTTCCCACTGTACCTCCGTCCCCCCAACGACAAATCAGCTTCTCTTTGTGTTTTTCATTTTAGTAAATGGTAACTCCATCTTTCCAGTTGCTCTAACCAACAACTTTAGAATCATCCTTAGGTACTTTCTTTTTCTAATCCTTCATTTCTAATCTATCAGCAAGTTCTGTTCCCTCTATCTCCGAAATATATCTAAAATATAACCATTTCTTAGAGCTTCCACTGCTCTCCACCTAGTCCAAGTCACCATCATTTCTTGCCCAGAAAATTGCTTCTATGATTATCATCTAATTGTGTTCTTCTTATCATATATTTATTTTTAAAATATAAATATGACCATATCACATCTCTGCTCAAATGTTCTGAAAACCTCCCAAGCCACTGTACTTAAAATACCACTCCTGCACTTTATTCCTTTACTCTACTCAACTTGTCATAATATATATCACTACTTGATTTTATATGATTTGTTTGGTTATCTATTGCTATCCAGTAGAATATAAACTCCAAAGGGTCTTTGTAATTTTCTTCATATATCCTTCAGTCTAGAACACTGCATGGCAACAATGATGACTGATGTCTGTCATGTGTGTGACTGTGTATCTGTGTGAATGTGTGGCTGTATCAGTGTGAGATTATGTGTGAGTGTGTGAGTGTGATTGTGTGAGTATATGTAGTAGTGGATGAGAGTGAGAATGTGTGAGAGTTAGTGTTAGACAACTTGTAAGAGATTTCTTGAGTGAATGTGTTTGAGCGTGGGAAAGTGTGTATGTGTGTGAGACCTGCAAAGATATATGTGACAGAATATGTGAGTTAGTGTGCCAGAGAAAGTGTGTGTTTGTCAGTGTGTGTGAGAGTGTGATGTGTGTGTATGTGTATGAGTGTGTGAAGGTGTTTGTGAATGAGTATTTACAAGTGTGTGAGTGTGTCATGTGTGTGTAAGTATCTCTGGCTCAGAATTCTCCCCAGACCCTTGTGCGGTCCTCCCATACTACAAACTCACTGAGTAAAAGAAGATTCCCCCAAATATACTCCTCTTCCTTTGTTTCTCAGGAAAGGCACTACTAGCCATCTCATCACCCAACCAGAGATACGGGAATCATGCTCCAGTCATTTCTCGTTCTTAGCCTCATACCACCAAATTTCAAATCAATTTCCTCTTTTCTGTTTCTACTAAAAAGTTCTGAGTTGAGGCCCTCATCTTCTATCATCCTCAAAAGTCTCCTGGTTAGAGTCCTTGTTTCTAGTCTTGCAACACTGCCTGAGGCCATTCCAGAACAACTCATGGAAGTGCTGGGGTATCAGTTAGAGATTCAGTAAATGCTTCTCAGTGATGCTGTGGAGGTAATTCCTGTGCTGTTTGAAAGATTACATGAGGTGTGCTCTGAGGTCCTTTCCAACACTTGAAAATCTCATTCTTTGCCCCAGTCCCACCAAGAACTATCACTACAAAAGGGTCCACCATCAATATGATCTTTGATAACAGCTTTATCTACTTTATTCATTAGCATTGGATCAGATGAATGAATGAGAGTATTTAGTGGGCACCAGGAACTTCTGCCAAATCCCTTATCAGGTAGGGACATGATGCTACTAGCAAGAAAAACGGGAGGAGCTCACTGGCTTTAGTTTTTCTCCCCCATCTGCCCTGTTTTAGAATATTAGTAATCTCACTTTGTGCTTTACATCTTAGGGACTTTAGGTTTTAACTGAAGGTCCTTACTCAGTCATGCTTCACAAACCCCAATTTCTGGCCACAAGATTTCCACCTTAACATACATTCAATCACTTCATTCATTCATTCAATAATTACTAAATATTTGCTATATGCCAAGGTATAGTGCTGGATACCAGAGTTGGGAGAAAACATGTAATAATGTTTAAAATGACCATCTATTTAGTTCCAGCAAGGTGATAGGCACTGTAGAAAAAAAAATGTTTTGCACTAATATCATTTAGTCTTCAAAATAGCCTTGTTGCTACAGATGAGAAAGGCGAGGCCCAGAGATATGAAGTAATGTGTCCAAGTTCACACAGTAAGAGGTGGAGCTTGGATTTGAACCCAAGTCTGTCTAGCTCCAAAGCACATGGTTTTAACCACCATCTATATCTCCTTTTATACTGCCTGCAAGGTATTTGTAAAAATCTGATGGAAACTCCCTTACCTTTCCACATTGTCTGACAATCCACATTTCACTAATTTTATGTTCTTTCTTATCTATCTACAATGGAAAGATTTCATTCTTTTTTATGGCTGAATAATATTACATTGTATGTATATGTATTTATATATCACAATTTTTTTATCCATTCATCCATCTATGGACACTTAGGTTGTTTCCATGTCTTGGTTATTGTAAACAATGCTGCAAGGAACATGGTGGTGCTTATATCTTTTTGTTAGTGTTTTTGTTTTCTTCGAATAAATACCTACAAGTGGAATTGCTGGATCTTATAGTACTTCTATTTTTAACTTTTTGAGGAAACTTTATTGTTTTTCGATAGTGGCTGCACCAATTTACGTTCCCACCAACCGTACACAAAGGTTCCCTTTTCTCTGCAGCCTCACCAACACTTGTTGTCTCGTCTTTTTTATAGTAGCCATTAGAATGTGTGATGTGATATCTCAATTTGGTTCTGATCTACATTTCCCTGATGACTAGTGATGCTGAGCATTTTTTCATGTACCTGTTAGCCATCTGCATATCCTCTTTGGAAAAATGTCTATTCAAATCTTCTGCCCATTTTTAAATCAGATTGTTTGCTTTTGTGCTATTGAGTTGTGTGAGTTCTTTATTTATTTTGGAAATTAGCCCCTTAACAGATATATGATTTGCAAATATTTTATCCCATTCAGTTGGTTGCCTTTTGTTTTGTTGATGGTTTCCCTTGCTGTGCAAAAGCTTTTAAGTATGATGTAGTCTCACTTACTTATTTTTGCTTTTGTTGCTTTTGCTTTTGGTGTCATATTTAAAAAATCATCACCAAGTCCTATGTCAAGGAGCTTACTGCCTATGTTTTCTCCTAGGAGTTTTATGGTTTCAGGTCTTACGTTCAGTCTTTAATCCATTTTGAGTTAATTTATGTGTAGGATGTAAAATAGTCATCCAGTTTCATTCTTCTCCATGTGGCTGTGTAGTTTTTCCAACACCTTTTATTGAAGAAGGTATACTTTCTGCATTGTATACTCTTGGCTCCTTTGTTGTAAATTAATTGACCATATATGTGTAGGTTTACTTCTGGGCTGTCTATTCTGTTCCATTGATCTATGTGTCTGTTTTTATGCCAGTACCATACTGTTTTAATTACCATGCTCTTATTTAAGGTTCACACTCCACTTGAGTTCTGTATCTTAGTCCCTGTTCCCTTCTCAAGGACCTATATATATTTCCTTCTTTCTTGAATATTTACTAGATCATTCCCATCAGCATGTAAATATGCTGTAGTATCTTCAACCTTAAGACCAAAAAACTTCCTTGACATCTGACACATTCCAGAAAACTTCTCACTTCTTGGTTCCCCTTCACAGCAAAATGTCTTAAAAGATTTGTATGTACTCACTTTAATTCCTCACCTTCCGTCATCTTTTTAACCCTTTTATATCAGGCTTTTATTTCTATCATTCAACTGAAATACTCTTAGCAAGGTTACTGTGACCTACCACTTGCAAAAACCAAGAGTCAATGTTTTTGTCTTCAGTGACTTGACCTCTTAGTAACATTTGTCTCATGTGATCACTTCTTTCTAGAATAACATATTTTTTTCTTTGCTTCTCTTTTCCTCCTACCTTATGGGTTCTCCTTTTCAGCCTTTGCTGGCTCCTCCTCCTCTGCTAACTTGTTTCTGGATAACCATCTCCATCTATACAATCTCCCTAGGTAGTCTCACTGAGAACCATGGGTCCGATAACTACTGTATGGCAATGGCTCTCAAACTTATGTCCCCATTTCTGACCATTCCTTTGAGCTTGTGGATCCAGCTGTTTACTCGCCATCACTACTTAGATGTCTAATAAGCATCTCAAGCTTAACATGTCCAAAACTGAACTTCTGATCTTCCCCCATCCCTAGTAAATCTGCCTCTCTCATATTCTCCTCTATCTCAGAAATGCCAACTCAATTATTCCAGTTACTTAGGCCACAAACCTCCTTGACTCCTCTTTTTATCACACACCCCACATCCTATTCCTTAGGAAATCTTCTTGGTTCTATGTGAGGAAAGAATTAGCACAGAAGATCTGGTTGCCTATACCTTGCATGTCAAAGGAACCTGGAACCATCATTGACCCTTGGCCAACCCTTGGAAATGTGACCCTCAGAATGTTATTTATGTCAGTGATTTATGATTTTATTGTGTTTTTGTTCACCTGGAGAAATGGACTCTGCTGTACCAGCTTGACAGTTTGCTTTGCATAAGCATGAAGTTCAATGATGTGCACCTGGTTTTATTGTTGGAATCCCGAGTTTCCATTGCCATGGTTAGTTATGTAGTATGATGTGCCTATGTGACCAGCTCTTAATTATAGCCTCAGGCCCAAAGACTCAAATGTGCTTCCCTGGACTGATACATTCCACACATGTCCCCATAGTTTGCTTCTAGACACGTAGCATGCACTGTGTGGCCCCAGATGGGAAAGGACATGGAAGCCTGTGTTTAGCCTCTTAGACTTTGCCCAGTGAATATCTTTGCCTATTGCTTTTGCTGTGTATCCTTTGCTGTAATAAACCTTATCATTCGGATTAAGCTATTGAGTTTTGTGAGTCCTTGTAGTGAATTAACAAACTTGAAGGTGGTCTTGGGGTTCCTGAAACACTCTACCCGCAAAATATATCCAGAATTCAACAACTTCATACCATCTTTGCTGCTCCCACTCCAGTCCAAACTACCATTATCTCTAGTTTGGGATAATGCAACACTGATTCCAACCTTACTTCCATATAGCCAGTTTTCTAAAAAGCAGCCAGAGTGATCTTCAAAAAATGTAAATCTTATTCCATCACTCTGCCATTGAACACCTTCCAATGACTTTCTACCATATAATAGAGTAAAAATCATGCTCCTTATCTCTTAGTCTACAAGGTCCAACATGATCTGGCCTCCTGACATCTCTCTGAAATCATCACTTACCACTCCCTCCATTGATCATTTTGCTCCTCTTTTTTCCTAGAATACCTCAAGTTCATTCATTCTGGCAGAAGCTATTCTCTCTGGAGATTTAGCTCTAGCTCTTCGTCTATATCTTTCCATGGCTAGCTCCTTCTGGTCATTTAGGTCTCAGCTCTGATGTCACCTCTACAAACCACCCTAGCTTTTAGCCACCCCCCCCCATTATTTTATTCATGCCACTTATTAATATCTGAAGTTATCTTGTCTGTATTTAGAACACAGTCCTCTTGAGGGCAGACTTTGTCTTTCTCATTTACTCATGTTTTCCCAGTGCCTAGAGCAGTGCCTCTCTCATAGTAGTAGGCATTCAGAAAATATGTGCTAATTGAATGAATGAATGAATGAATGAAATACAAAACAGCTTTCAGCTTTAAGGAAGTCCCTATTGGGAGGTTTTTGTATTTTGTTTTATTTTGTTTTTATTTTCTGAAGCATGCTGGAAAAACGTTTAGGTAGGCAGTGTGTGTATAAGGGCTAAGAAATTTTCTGATACAGTGCAAGCTCCGTCAACTATATTATTCATTGTTATGTCCTCAGTTCCTGGAGCAGCACTAGCTTATCGTAGGTGCTCAAGAAAGATTTGTTGAATAAATGAATGGTGTCTAACACAAAGTGTGCTTCGTAAGTATTTGGAGAAAAATAAGAATTTAAGACATATAGCAAATACTTGCATGTATGATTTATGTCTTTCCCCTTCTCATGTTCCACATTTTCCTCCCCACAATAAAAGATATTTTCCATTCTTTCAATCAATATTTATCAAGGGTCTAATTTATACTAGTGATATTATGATATAAATAATTATCCAAACTAACTTATTAAAAGCATTACAAAACAGAACTTCTTTAATAGTTGAGCTCATCTTATATCTTTGTTAACTGGGCAGTAAGAAAATTGGTGGAAGACCAGAATCACACTATATCATGCAGTATCATAGATTGTGACTCCACATCTAAAGATATATACATAGGGAGAGAATTAAAAGGATGAAGCTGGATAAAAGACCTAACAATAGTACAGACCAGACTGAACAATTTTTTTGTCTACCCCTAAAGCCCATGTCTACTGCTGGGATTTTAAGAAAGTGTTTCTATGAAGTTCAATGCACTTCAATAAATTTTACAAAAGGATTAATTGCCTTGGTCAAATAAGTTGAATATGCAAGTCTGATAGCATTATTTGGATACCTGCTTTTTAGGTAAAACGTTAAAGGTCAATTATTGGCTCAGAAAGGCAAATTATTTCAAGGGTTTTGGGACAATGAAGAATCCTTGCAATGTCTAGGAAACTCAGGGGTGCCATAATGAACATCCGTGTACATATATCCATTTATATTGTTGAGGTAGATTTCTACAAATGAAATTGATAGATCAAAAGGTATGCACTCTTAAAATGTTCATAGTTACTGCCAAATTACTTTCCAAAATGGTTAGAGCAAATTTATACTCCTGCCAACATCGTTGAGCTATTGCCCTTTTCCTGTACCCTCTCTAGCAGTAGGTATCATTAGATCTTCTAATTTTTCCACTCTAATTTTCAAAAAATCATATCCCTTTGATATTTCAATTTTCATTTCCTTGACAACTACTGAGGTTGCACATATTTTAGTATGTTTATTATTTTTTAATTCTGTGAACATTATATTCACATGCTTTGCCTATTTTGTATTGTATAATTATATTTTCTATAATAAATCATTAGTTATTGATTTGCAGGATTTTTGTGTATTAGAAGTGAACGTTTTGCTTGTTATTATATTTTTTAAATGCTTTATCCTCGTTATTGTCATCTGAATTTATTTATAGAATCTTTTGATGCATAGAAAATTTTAATATTTATGTGGTTAAAGTGATCACGTATTTTATTTTATCCCTTCTAGGTTTTTTATCTTGGTAGGAAATCCTTACCCATACTAAATTTACAAAATATTATCCTTTTACTACCTCTGTTTTTTTTCCAGTTTAATTTTTAATCATTCTAAAATATATGTAGGTAAGAATCTAAACTAATTTTCTTCCAAAGGTGTGTATTCCAATGGATTTAATTAGATTTACTGAATGATCCTTTGTTCCCTCACCTCTCTGATTGCCCCCATTTTAATATGTTTCATTCCTATATATACATGGATCTGTCCCTTGACTCTCTTTTCTGTTCCACTTGTCCATTTGTCTATTCTTTTGTCAATACCATAGTCCTTTGATTACAGTGGCTTTACAATATATTTTGAGATCTGATAGGTCAAGTCCTCCCATATTATTCTTCAAAAATGTCTTGGCACTTGTACATTTCTTCTGTCATAAGAATTTTAAATTTTTTATAATTGCAAAAAAGTCCACTTAAAATTTGATTGAAAATAAATTAATATGCTAACTAACTCTATTGCTCAGCATTGCTATTATCAACTATCATTAAATAAATAAATCTTAGCTTTTTAACCATAGAGACTGCTATTCAGGTGGGAAAATCATCTTGATTGCAAATCAAAATTTGCAATTCATAATGTCTGATCCTGTGATTTGCTGCTCGTATGTTTTCTGTATCTGTAGCCTCCTACATGTCATTACTGATGAGTACTCACATGGCTATCTTGTGCTTGTGCCAACTGCTCTGGAGGACACTTGCTTTATTCCTGGAGGTAACCCCCTGAACCCTCCAAAATAAGTTTCCTGTAAGCCACATGGTCTACATTTTATCTCATGCCGTATTAAATATCCTCTATGATATTTTTGAGAATCCAATCCAAACAACAGAAACTTAATTGGGATTTAGAAATTTATTACAAGTTTAAAGTATTGTCTTCATTTCCAAGAATCATGGTGTATCTATCCATCTATTCAGGTACTTTTATATGGCTTCGATCAGTTCTTACATTTTTTCATTATAACACTTATTCCTTGGTATTTTATAGATTTTACAGCAATTTTGAGTAGATTTTCTTTTTCTTTCTTGAATTTCAATTTCTAATTGTATATTGTTAGCATAAAACAAAACTTATTTCTAGCCAACTTCCTAAATTTTCTTATCCTAATAGTTGATTTACCCAAGTAAGATTTTGGATTTTCTAGGTATACAATTATAACGTCTTAAATAATATTAATTTTGTCTCATGTTCTAAAATGTATACCACATATTTAATTTTGCTATCTTATTTCATTAACTACTACTCCAAACAGATAGAGGAAAATATTTTTTATACTAATGCTCAATAGTTTTAGAGATCATCTGAATACTATGCAGCCATTAAAAATGACCTTATTGGAGAATACTTAATGACATGGGAAATACTAGTCACACATTAATTAAAAAAAAATACAGAATTGTTTTTGGAATATGATCTAGTTTTAAAACACAGACACACACAGAGACACACACACACACAGGCACATACACTATCACATTCAAAGTGAAATTCAAAATGAAAAAAAAAATCTGGGGTGAATATATGTCAGTATAGAGACTGTATAATCATGGGATGATAGAATTTTTCCTTTTCTTTATATTTTTAGGTATTTTACAATTTCCATAATGAGCAAATATAGTTCTTGTGATCAGAATAAAACCATAAATGTTATTAAGAGCAAGATAGAGATTTTTTAGGGGTATTGCTACCAGACAGCGAGAGGAGCTTCTTACTTGGTCTGCAAGTTCTAGTCATTAAGTTCCAAAATATTAACTGCAAAGAGTCTTTAATATAATGGCAGTTGCACAATATCCTGTCTTTATATTTCTATGACACTAGTTACTATCTTCGTAGATTTGTGGAATGCTGGCACTGCAACTTTCCTTTAGTGCAAACTGGCTCTGCCAATGCCATCTGCGAAACACATCTGCGGCAAAATTGCTATCTCATTGGATATAGGTAGAGAAAAGAAACAATCTTTGCTGAGCACTGCCTAGAAGACTTTCCTCCATTACTGAGAGTCTGTTCCCCCCTAGAGATCCTCCTCTGCTTTTTCTACCGTAAGTCATCCCCTTAGCTGACATAGTTCCATTTAAAATTGGTCCCTTTGCAGGTTCACTGGTGCTTTACTCTATTTCATGCAGGTTATAAAAGTGGTTGTAACTTTTGTACTTGAGTAGAATTAAATAACTTTCAGTCTCGTCCTTTATAGCCTTTGCCCACTCTTCCTACAGAGATTTTATTTAGGAAAGATGTTCACCTGAATTTGCTATTAGCTGTAAGTCAGCCAATCTAAGCATGGGAGCATCTTAAATCCTGGGGATGGAGGCTCCTTAGGCTTTGTTGTTTGTGGCCTTTGATTTCTTTCCCTCCTGGTGGAAATAGATCGGAGGGCACTGAAGGTTAAAGAAACCTCATAGAGTAGAGGCTGTCAAAGGCCCATTAGGTGAAATCTAAGATAGGAATCCCAAAGCTCACGAAGTTTGAAAGTATAAACTTTCACTCAAACACTTAGAATATAGATGTATTACTTAAGTCATTTGTTTTTATGTTAGAAAGCCCAAACTGTTTTATCTTGTTAAAGAAGATTGTCATGGAAATGTTAATCATTAAGTGGATTGCTATATACTGAGTGTGTACCCTGGCTTTGAGCAAATCAGGAACATCCCACACTTTGATCCATGTTTGAAGATTTGGATGATATTTTCTTCATTTCTTTTATTTCCTAACAGAGATGCTGCTATTGAAAACAAACTGTTGCTTTGTCAAAGCACATATTCTGTTACTCTGTGTTGTTTGTACAGAGCCTAATAAAACATTATGCTACTAATCAAAGGTGATAGATACAAAGCATTGTTTTGTCTTCTGGCATTATGGATTATGCTAATGGCCATCTGCCCATAATTGATATTTGTTCTTCAGTCACAAGAAAATAAACAGAATCAACTATAAAAGACAACTATTTTGTTGTGATAGATGCTCTGCAGTTGTCTTTTATTCTCCATTTTGTTTTTCATCATTTCTTAGTTAATTATTTAGTAGTATGATATTTTTATAGCACTAGGACTGTCACTGCATTCCAAATGGGGATTTGAAATATATTGTATAAACACAGAAATGTCACCCCTAATATCCTCACCATGCAGCTGGGAAAGAACAATCAATCCAATAACATTTAAGACATATTGAGGATAATATTTTTTCTTTTGTTTTCACACATGTTGGAGGGTAACTCACACTTTAGTTTTCTGTAGAGCAAGAATTGGTAATAAAGAAATCAATCCAGAGAGACCTTCAAAATGGCATAGGAGTAAGACGTGGAGATCATCTTCCTCCCCATAAATACATCATAAATACAGCTACATGTGGAACAACTCCTACAGAACACCTACTGAATGCTGGCAGAAGACCTCAGACTTCCCAAAAGGCAAGAAACACCCCACGTACCTGGGTAGGGCAAAAGAAAAAAGAAAAAAAACAGAGACAAAAAATAGAGACGGGATCTGCACCTCTGGGAGGGAGCTGTGAAGGAGGAAAAGTTTCCATACGCTAGGAAGACCCTTCACTGGCAGAGACGGGGGTTGGGCGGAGGGGAAGCTTTGGAGCCACGGAGGAGAGCACAGCAACGGGTGCAGAGAGCAAAGCGGAGAGATTCCCACACAGAGGATGGGTGCCAACCAGCACTCACCAGCCTGAGAGGCTTGTCTGCTCACCCGCTGGGGCGGGTGGGGGCTGGGAGCGGGGAGCTGAGGCTCGGGCCCCAGAGGTCAGATCCCAGGGAGAGGACTGGGGTTGGCTGCGTGAACACAGCCTGAAGGGCGCTAGTGCACCACAGCTAGCCGGGAGGGAGTCCGGGGAAAAGTCTGGAATTGCCTAAGAGGCAAGAGACCATTGTTTTGGGGTGCGTGAGGAGAGGGGATTCAGAGCACTGCCTAAATGAGCTCCAGAGATGGGTGCAAGCCGCGGCTATCAGCGCAGACACCAGAGGTGGGCACGAAATGCTAAGGCTGCTCCTGCAGCCACCAAGAAGCCTGTGTGCAAGCACAGGTCACTATCCACACCTCCCATCCTGAGAGCCTGTGCAGCCCGTCACAGCCAGGGCCCCATGACCCAGAGACAGCTTCCCTGGGAGAACACAGGGCACGCCTCAGGCTGTTGCAACGTCATGCTGGCTTCTGCCACGGCAAGCTCGCCCCACATTTTGTACCCCTCCCTCCCCAACCAGGCCTGAGTGAGCCAGAGCCCCCTAATCAACTGCTACTTTAACCCCGTCCTGTCTGGGTGGGAACAGACGCCCTCAAGTGACCTACACACAGAGGTGGGTCCAAATCAAAAGCTGAACACCAGGAGCTGTGCGAACAAAGAAGAGAAAGGGAAATTTCTCCCAGCAGCCTCAGGAGCAGCAGATTAACTCTCCACAATCAACTTGATGTAACGTGCATCTGTGGAATACCTGAATAGACAATGAATCATCCCAAAATTGAGGTGGTGGACTTTGGGAGTAACTGTAGACTTGGGGTTTGCTTTCTGCATCTAATTTGTTTCTGGTTTTATGTTTATCTTAGTTTAGTATTTAAAGTTTATTATCATTGGTAGATTTGTTCATTGATTTGGTTGCTCTCTTCCTTTTTTTATATATATATGTATATATATATTTTTTCCTTTTTCTCTTTTTGTGAGTGTGTATGTGTATGCTTCTTTGTGTGATTTTGTCTGTATAGCTTTGCTTTTACCATTAGTCCTAGGGTTCTGTCTGTCCGTTTTGTTGGTTTCTTTGTTTTTTGTATTTTTAACATAGATTTAGCACTTGTTATCGTTGGTGGATTTGTTTTTTGGTTTGGTTGCTCTCTTCTTTTTTTTTTTTTAAATTTTTAAAATTACTTTTTAGTTTCACTTTAATAATTTAAAAAAATTTTTATTTTAATAGCTATTTTATTTTAGTGCCTTTCTTCCTTCCTTCCTTCCTTCCTTCCTTTCTTTCTTTCTTTCTTTCTTTCTTTCTTTCTTTCTTTCTTTCTTTCTTTCGTTCTTTCTTTCTTTCCTTTCTTTCCTCCCTTTTATTCTGAGCCATGTGGCTGACAGGGTCTTGGTGCTCCACCTGGGCATCAGGCTTGTGCCTCTGATGTGGGAGAGCGCAATTCAGGACACTGGTCCACCAGAGACCTCCTGGCTCCATGTAATATCAAACGGCAAAAGCTCTCCCAGAGATGTCCATCTCAACACTAAGACCAGCTCCAATCAATGACCAGCAAGCTACAGTGCTGGACACCCTATGCCAAACAACTAGGAAGACAGGAACAGAACCCCACCCATTAACAGAGAGGCTACCTAAAATCATAATAAGGTCACAGACACCCCAAAACGCACCACCGGATGAGATCCTTCCCACCAGACAGACAATATCTAGCCTCATCCACCAGAACACAGGCACTAGTTCCCTCCACCAGGAAGCCTACACAACCCACTGAACCAACCTTAGCCACTGGGGGCAGACACCAAAAACAACGGGAACTACGAACCAGCAGCCTGCGAAAAGGAGACCCCAAACACAGTAAGTTAAGCAAAATGAGAAGACAGAGAAAGACACAGCAGATGACGGAACAAGGTGAAAACCCACCAAACCAAACAAATGAAGAGGATATAAGCAGTCTACCTGAAAAAGAATTCAGAATAATGATAGTAGAGATGATCCAAAATCTCGGAGAAAGAATGGACAATATACAAGAAACTTTTAACAAGGACCTAGAACAACTAAAGAGCAAACAAAAAATGATGAACAACACAATAAATGAAATTAAAAATTCTCTGGAAGGAATCAATAGCAGAATACCTGAGGCAGAAGAACGGATAAGTGACCTGGAAGATAAAATAGTGGAAAAAACTACCGCAGAGGACAGTAAAGAAAAAAGAATGAAAAGAATTGAGGACAGTCTCAGAGACCTCTGGGACAACATTAAACACACCAACATTAGAATTATATGGGTCCCAGGAGAAGAAGAGAAAAAGAAAGGGACTGAGAAAATATTTGAAGAGATTATAGTTGAAAGCTTTCCTGATATGGGAAAGCAAATAGTCAATCAAGTCCAGGAAGCACAGAGAGTCCCATACAGGATAAATCCAAGCAGAAACACACCAAGACACATATTAATCAAACTATCAAAAATTAAATACAAAGAAAAAAATATTAAAAGCAGTAAGGGAAAAACAACAAATAATATACAAGGGAATCACCATAAGGTTAAGAGCTGATTGTTCAGCAGAAGCTCTGCAAGCCAGAAGGAAGTGGCAAGACATATTTAAAGTGATGAAAGGGAAAAACCTACAACCAAGATGACTCTACCCAGCAAGGATCTCATTCAGATTCGACGGAGAAATTAAAACCTTTACAGGCAAGCACATGCTAAGAGAATTCAGCACCGCCAAACCAGCTTTACAACAAATGCTAAAGGAACTTCTCTGGGACAGAAACACAAGAGAAGGAAATGACCTACAATAACAAACCCAAAACAATTAAGAAAATGGTAATAGGAACATACATATCGATAATTACCTTAAATATAAATGGATTAAATGTTCCCACCAAAAGACATAGACTGGCTGAATGGATACAAAAACAAGACCCGTGTATATGCTGTCTACAAGAGTCCCACTTCAGACCTAGGGACACATACAGACTGAAAGTGAGGGGATGGAAAAAGATATTCCATGCAAATGGAAACCAAAAGAAAGCTGGAGTAGCAATTCTCATATCAGACAAAATAGACTTTAAAATAAAGACTATTACAAGAGACAAAGGAGGACACTACATAATGATCAAGGGATCAATCCAAGAAAAAGATATAACAATTGTAAATATTTATGCACCCAACATAGGAGCACCTCAATACATAAGGCAAATGCTAACAGCCATAAAAGGGGAAATCGACAGTAACACAATCATAGTAGGGGACTTTAACAGCCCACTTTCACCAATGGACAGATCATCCAAAATGAAAATAAATAAGGAAGCACAAGCTTTAAATGATACATTAAACACAATGGACTTAATTGATATTTATAGGGCATTCCATCTGGAAACAACAGAATACACTGTCTACTCAAGTGCTCATGGAGCATTCTCCAGGATAGATCATATCTTGGGTTACAAATCAAGCCTTGGTAAATTTAAGAAAATTGAAATCGTATCAAGTATCTTTTCCGACCACAATGCTATGAGACTAGATATAAATTAGAGGAAAAAATCTGTAAAAAATACACACACATGGAGGCTAAACCATACACTACTTAGTAACCAAGAGATCACTGAAGAAATCAAAAAGGAAACAAAAAATACTTAGAAACAAATGACAATGAAAACACGACAATCCAAAACCTATGGGATGCAGCAAAAATAGTTCTAAGGGGGAAGTTTATAGCAATACAATCCTACCTCAAGAAACAAGAAACATCTCAAATAAGCAACCTAACCTTACACCTAAAGCAATTAGAGAAAGAAGAACAAAAAAAACCCCAAGTTAGCAGAAGGAAAGAAATCATAAAAATCAGATCAGAAGTAAATGAAAAAGAAATGCAGGAAACAATAGCAAAGATCAATAAAACTAAAAGCTAGTTCTTTGAGAAGATAAAAAAAATTGATAAACCATTAGCCAGACTCATCAAGAAAAAAAGGGAGAAGACTCAAATCCATAGAATTAGAAATGAAAAAGGAGAAGTAACAAATGACACTGTAGAAATACAAAGGATCTTAAGAAATTACTACAAGCAAATATATGCCAATAAAATGGACAACCTGGAAGAAATGGACAAATTCTTAGAAAAGCACAACCTTCTGATACTGAACCAGGAAGAAATAGAAAATATAAACAGACCAATCACATACACTGAAATTGAGACTGTGATTAAAAATCTTCCAACAAACAAAAGCCCAGGACCAGATGGCTTCAGAGGTGAATTCTATCAAACATTTAGAGAAGAGCTAACACCTATCCTTCTCAAACTCTTCCAAAATATAGCAGAGGGAGGAACACTCCCAAACTCATTCTATGAGGCTACCATCACTCTGATACCAAAACCAGACAAAGATGTCACAAAGAAAGAAAACTACAGGCCAATATCGCTGATGAACATAGATGCAAAAATCCTCAACAAAATACTAGCAAACAGAATCCAACAGCACATTAAAAGGATCATACACCATGATCAAGTGGGGTTTATCCCAGGAATGGAAGGATTCTTCAATATACGCAAGTCAATCAATGTGATAAACCATATTAATGAATTGAAGAATAAAAACCATATGATCATCTCAATAGATGCAGAAAAAGCTTTTGACAAAATTCAACACCCATTTATGATAAAAACCCTCCAGAAAGTAGGCATAGAGGGAACTTACCTCAACATAATAAAGGCCATATATGACAAACCCACAGCCAACATCGTTCTCAATGGTGAAAACCTGAAACCATTTCCTCTAAGATCAGGAACCAGACAAGGTTGTCCGTTCTCACCACTATTATTCAACATAGTCTTGGAAGTTTTAGCCACAGCAGTCAGAGAAGTAAAAGAAATAAAAGGAATCCAAATCAGAAAAGAAGTAAACCTGTCACTGTTTGCAGATGACATGATACTATACATGGAGAATCCTAAAGATGCTACCAGAAAACCACTAGAGCTAATCAATGAATTTGGTAAAGTAGCAGGATACAAAAATAATGCACAGAAATCTCTTGCATTCCTATACACTAATGATGAAAAATCTGAAAGAGAAATTAAGGAAACACTCCCATTTACCATTGTAACAAAAAGAATAAAATACCTAGGAATAAACCTACCTAAGGAGACAAAGGACCTGTATGCAGAAAACTATAAGACACTGATGAAAGAAATTAAGGATGGTACAAACAGATGGAGAGATATACCATGTTCTTGGATTGGAAGAATCAACATTGTGAAAATGACTGTACTACCCAAAGCAATCTACAGATTCAATACAATCTGTATCGAACTACCAATGGCATTTTTCACAGACATAGAACAAAAAAATTTCACAATTTGTATGGAAACACAACAGACCCTGAATAGCAAAAGCAATCTTGAGAAAGAAAAACGGAGCTGGAGGAATCAGGCTCCCTGACTTTAGACTGTACTACAAAGTTACAGTAATCAAGACAGTATGGTACTGGCAGAAAAAGAAATGTAGATCAATGGAACAGGATAGAAAGCCCAGAGATAAACCCACACACATAAGGTCACCTTATGTTTGATAAAGGAGGCACGAATATACAATGGAGAAAAGACAGCCCCATCAATAAGTGGTGCTGGTAATACTGGACAGCTACATGTAAAAGAATGAAATTTGAACACTTCCTAACACCATGCACAAAAATAAATTCAAAGTGTATTAACGACCTAAATGTAAGACCAGACACCATAAATCTCTTAGAGGAAAACATAGGCAGAACAGTCTATGACATAAATCACAGCAAGATCCTTTTTGACCCACCTCCTAGAGAAATGGAAATAAAAACAAAAATAAACAAATGGGACCTAATGAAACTTAAAAGCTTTTGCACAGCAAAGGAAACCATAAACAAGACGAAAAGACAACCCTCAGAATGGGAGAAAATATTTGCCAACGAAGCAACTGACAAAGATTAATCTCCAAAATTTATAAGCAGCTCATGCAGCTCAATATCAAAAAAAATAAACAACCCAATCCAAAAATGGGCAGAAGACCTAAATAGACATTTCCCCCAAGAAGATATACAGATTGCCAACAAACACATGAATGGATGCTCAACATCACTAATCATTAGAGAAATGTAAATCAAAACTACAATGAGGTATCACCTCACTCCAGTCAGAATGGCCATCATCAAAAAATCTACAAACTGTAAATGCTGGAGAGGGTGTGGAGAAAAGGGAACCCTTTTGCACTGTTGGTGGGAATGTAAATTGATACAGCCACTATGGAGAACAGTATGGAGGTTCCTTAAAAATCTAAAAATAGAGCTACCATACGACCCAGCAATCCCACTCCTGGGCATATACCCTGAGAAAACCATAATTCAAAAAGAGTCATGTACCGCAATATTCATTGCAGCTCTATTTACAATAGCCAGGACATGGAGGCAGCCTAAGATGAATTGAGAAATGAATGGATAGAGAAGATGTAGCACATATGTACAACAGAATATTGCTCAGCCATATAAAGAAGTGAAATTGAGTTATTTCTAGTGAGGTGTATGGACCTGGAGACTGTTATACATAGTGAAGTAAGTCAGAAAGAGAAAATCAAATACCGTATGCTAACACATATATATGGAATCTAAAAAAAAAAAAATTGTTTTGAAGAACCTAGGGGCAGGACAGGAATAAAGATGCAGACGTAGAGAATGGACTTGAGGACACGGGGAGGGGTAAGGGTAAGCTGGGACGAAGTGAGAGAGTGGCATGGACATATATACACTACCAAATGTAAAATAGATAGCTAGTGGGAAGCAGCCACATAGCCCAGGGAGACCAACTCGGTGCTTTGTGACCACCTAGAGGGATGGGATAGGGAGGGTGGGAGGGAGACGCAAGAGGGAGGAGGTATGGGGATATTTGTGTATGTAAAGCTTATTCACTTTGTTATAAAGCAGAAACTGACACACCCTTGTAAAGCAATTATGCTCCAATAAAGATGTTAAAAAAATTTTTTTAAAAGATAAAAGCCACTGTATAGGGAGCAAAATATTCAATAAGACCTGAAAAAAAAATTAAAGAGGGGATATCCAGCTTGGCATTATCATGAATAGAATAAGTATTATGTGAAAATCTTGACTCTAATAACAATAATTTCACTGAAATAAAGGCACGAAAAAATTATAGAACAGATATACAATAAACTATAAATTATTTTATATTATTAATCATGCATATATTGTCAGTCCACCAACAGAACATCCAGACATGTATAATAATATATAAATACATTTGATATTTTCCCTACTTTTAGTAATATAAAAAGCATATAGTTATACATTTAAAAAATTCCCAACATGAAAGTAAGATACCGAGGTAGAATATATTGTATTTAACATGTGTGGGCTTCTATTTAAACTTTTTTCTTAGTACCACATATTTTAGGGGTGGGCCTGTCTAATACTGCTTCCACCCAGGTCAAAGCTACCCTCAGGTCTCATCTGAATTATTGCAGTAGTCTTCTCACTGTTTTCCCTGCTACATGCCATCACACCATCTATTCTTAACACTGTAGTCAGGATGACTGCTGAAATGTAGTCTGATTGAATCATTCCTATATTCAAAACCCTTCAAAGGTTCTTCATGTCTTCAAAGCATATCTTCAAAGCATTACAATGGCTTACAAAGGTCCCACAGCCCCTTGTTATCTCTGAGTTTCATCTCCTACTACCCCTCCTAGCTTATTGCCTTCTCTTTTACTTAGCTTTCATACTATTATGCAAGGCACACTTCTGCCTCAGGGCTTTTTCATTGATTCCAATGACACTTATGAGCAGTGATTCATCTGAGAATGTGTTAGATCCCCCTCATAGGGGTTCCCATAATCCCCTGAACTTCCATGTCAAACATTTGCCATAATTTATTGTTATGTCAGTTTAGGTATGGGTTTCCGTAAGTGGATTTCGAGGTTCCTGAGAACAGGGAACCTGACAGCCATATCCTCAGTGATTAACACAGTGTCTGGCAATAATAAGCAGTGTTTTAGTGTTTGTGTACTTTTCTAAGCACTGACTATATATTAAGTGATTAATCCTAACAAATTATTTGAAGAGGTAATATTACTCCCCAATTTACAGATGAAAAGAACAAGGCACAGAGATTAAGCAAATTGCCCAAGGTCACAAAGAATAATTGCTTGAGCCAGAATTTGAACCTAGCCTGACTGCCCAGCTCCAGAGCTCTTGCTCCAAACCAACATATTGTACTGCCTCTGGAGCAAGATAAATGTTAAGACTGCAATACAGGTTTTCTAAATGAATGCACAGAGGATAGGGCACATGTAGGCTCAGTGGATGGCACTTAAGGAAGACAACCTGTCAAGAGAGGCTAAGAAGACCCCCCTGTGCCAGTAGGCAATGACTCTGCACCCACTGAAAACACAAGGGTGACCCATAGACACCTGATTTTTCTCCATGATCGTCGCAACTAGCTGAGTGTGCCATATTCTTCTTTCCTGGAAGAACTACTTACATTACTAGCAGAGTATTCTTAAGGAAACCTTCCTGTTCCTGACACAGTATCCTTATTTGAAAGTAACAAGGCCATCATTCTAAATCAGAAAAAGAAAAATGCATTGTTCATGAACCTTAAAAATAATGAAAGGGATAAATAAGGATGAGAGATGGAAAGGGTATTTTTCTTCTCAGAAAATTTTAAAAAATCATCACACTACTCTTAGTTGAAGCAACAGTATGTGATTTATATATTATAGTGTTATGAGTAACCTGCTTACTAACTCTAATATCTTATCATTCTCTTATCCTATTCATTGTTTTGTATGAAGCTCATTTACTCAGAAGAACTTTGTCCAAAGACGGTAGAAAAATATTCTTGAAATGTTTGGCAGGCCACAAATACAGAATATTTGAAAGAAAATGTCATGTTGTGCCCACCTGGGTATATCTTTATATATCTTTTTTCCTCCTGAGCCTACCGATATGAACTCCACCTGTCTTCAGTAGCTGTTTGAAGAGACTAAAACGGGTTAGACACCACTAGATCTCCATGCCATCAGACAATCTAGGGAATTGGTTGAGAAAGTCAAACCTGAGTGTGTGCTAAAAGGTATTCACTGGAGGATAGATAGGCGTTTCAGAAAACAGACTTATCTCGACAGCCAACCTCTCTCCTACAGAAGTCACTCATCGTGGGTTACTTAGGGAAGACAATAAGTTTTATATAAGGGGGGATTTTATTTTAGGTCTTAGGGTAATTTAATAGGGGGGAGAACTCTCACACCCTTGTTAATTCACTGATAGACGGTGTTAACTGTCCATACAGGCAATTGATTTAGTGACACAGTATGCCAAAATAGCTATGCAGCTTAGCTGAAGGTCGCCAGAAAAGAGAGAGTACCATTCCCACAGACAAACACATAACCACTTTTCTGACTTAGGCTGTCTTAAGGATTTCATTATTTTTTATTTATTTTAAACTTCAGTTTCTTTTCATGTCATTGGGAAGATTAATGTGATTCATAAAGACTTGATGTTGTAGCTAGGGTGAGGCTATGGAATAGTACACTTTTGTCAAATCAATTAGGCATTAATTAATGACTTATTGAGCACATAAACATTCCAAGTTTTATTTAAAGTTTGGGGGAAGCGGTGGTATAAGTGTGCACAATACATTTCTATGAAGTACCTCTTCTATTCTCCAGAAACCTAGAGATCAAACTGTGGTACTGAAAATAGGCTGATTAAAAATTCACTCTTTCCTGGACTATGGTGGTAATCTCATTGGTCTCTCCACATCCACTTTTTCTCACACTCAATCCAGCCCCAGAGAAATTGAAGTGATCAGCCTGTAACAAATAAGATTATGACATTTCACTGTTTAAATCTGTTTAATGGCTTCGATTTTATTGGTAGAGAAATTCAAATTCTTTATTATGGAATGAAATGAACATCATCATTGTCACCTGTCATAGCTTCTTATGCCTATCCTCACATAACCAAAATATAAACCACACTGGACTATTCTTAGAAAACAGCTTAGACTTTTAAATTCCATGCATTTGAACATTCTCTTATCATTCTGTGAATGCCCCTGACACAGATTCCATGAAGTCTTGACTCTAGTTTTATCCTAGAGAAACTCTCAGTCTACTGTGAAAGACAGACAGCCAAAATAGACAATTACTCTTCTGATTGCAGCAGAATGGTAAAGAGAATTGAAAATACTCCTGTAATGAACCACCTAGTAATGCTTGATTGGATATAACAGAATTCTTTTATGTACATAGTTGAGATCATAGTTTCTGGTGTCAGAAATGAAGAGAAACCTGAAAACCAGAGCAGAAACTACATGACTTAATGCTGTAACTATTATAGGGATAGGAATGATAAGGGGTTATGAGTGTCAATAATCTAAGGGTTAGGGTTTTTAACATTTATCTAAGGAGAGGAGATTAGGCCTTGGGCTCATACAAGGGAAACAATTTGAAGTTAAGATGCTGATCTAAAGCTAGGACCATGGAAAAGCTACAGTTTTGGCTAAAGGATGAATTATGGGGGGAAAAAAGGCACAAAACAAATCAAGATTCCCAAAGCCCAGGAAGAATTTTTGTCTCTGTGTCTCTGGGTAGAAAATTCTCAAAATATCTCTCTTAACAATACAAAATGCTAGGTCTGCACCACATGTGGATTTGGGTTAACAGGTCCCCTCCACCTGTGTGATGCAAGAAGTTCCAAGCCAAGAAATCAGCATAAGATTGGGGATAAGCTGCTACTGTCCCTGGACATTGGCAAACACAAAATCATCCTGAAGAGATACGCCTCCGGGCCAGGTGATCCACAATTCCTTCATACACAGTTGTACAGAAAATAACTCACAATCCAAAATTTAAAAACACAGAAGGAAATGATCCATCATGAGTGAGAACAGCAGGCACAGCAAAATGGAAGCTTCATACCCTTCCCTCATTCTACTCAGTAGATCTTAAAATAATCTGATAGACTATAAAATAAATGTTTATGATAATTAAAGATCTAGTTGGAATAAAACCCATGAGATAACAAGGCAAATAAAAAAGAAAATGAATGAGCATATCTGAAAGAACCAAGTAGCACTTCCAGAAATGAATACTATGGTCTTTGAGCTTAAAATCGCAATATTGGGCACAACTGTATATAATCTATTTAGAACGTGTGAACTAGAAGATAGATTTTTAAATATCATTCAGAGTTCATTTCAGAGAGATAAAGAAGTAGAAAATGTGAAAGAGATATCAGGAGACATGGAGGATAGAATGAGACATTTCAATATACAATAGAAGTTCCAGAAAGAGAAAATAGAATAGGAATGAGGCAATAGTGAAATATTTTTCTAGAATTTATGAATATGAATCCTCGGTCACTGGAAGTATAATGAATCACAAGAAGATAGATAAAACTGAGACTATTTGTAGACATATAATAGGAAATTGCAGACTAACAACAAAGGAAACGTAACCAGAGGAGGGAAGACTGCCTGTAAAGAAATTACAGACCATTAGACAGGCTAAAGCTTCTCAAAAGCAGTGATAGAAGCCAGAAAAAAATAAAATCATTACCTCAGATAATGGAACAACACAATTGTCAATCTAGTGTCCTATAGCTAATTTGTAAGGTAGAGATGAACATATTTTTCAAATAAATAAAGACTGAGAGTTCACTAGCCATAGAAATTCACTGAAACAACTATTAATGGAACTACTTCAAAATGATAGAAATTGAACTCAGAAGAAAGGAGTGAGATTTAAAAAGGAATGGTGGGACTTCCCTGGTGGTGCAGTGGTTAAGAATCCACTTGCCAGTGCAGGGGACAAGCGTTCCATCCCTGGTCCGGGAAGATCCCACATGCCAAGGAGCAACTAAGCCCATGCGCCACAACTACTGAGACTGCGGTCTAGAGCCCATAAGCCACAACTACTGACCCCACGTGCAACAACTACTGAAGCCCACGTGCCTAGAGCCCCTGCTCCACAACAAGAGAAACCACCACAACGAGAAGAGCACACACCAAAATGAAGAGTAGCCCCCACTAGCCACAACTAGAGAAAGCCGGCGCACAGCATTGAAGACCCAACGTAGTCAATAAATAAATAAATAAAATTATAAAAAATAAAACAAAAAAAAAGCAATGGTGACTAACAAAGTGATAAATATGCAAGTAATTTAGGCATGGGCTTCATAAAACCATAATTGTGGCTAATTTCAGAGGGGTATAAAAGCAAATGGAGCAGACTCCAGAAGGATTCAACCCCACTAACACCTTGATTTCAGACTCTGACCTCCATACCTAGGCTGATAGTTACATCTAAAAGGCCCCAACTGCTGAACCAAGATGGCAGAGTAGAAGGACGTGCTCTCACTCCCTCTTGTGAGAACACCAGATTCACAACTAGCTGCTAGACAATCTTTGACAGGAAGACACTGGAACTCACCAAAAAAGATACCCCACATCCAAAGACAAAGGAGAAGCCACAACGAGACTGTAGGAGGGGCGCAATCACAATAAAATCAAAATCCATAACTGCTGGGTGGGTGACTCACAGACTGGAGAACACTTATATACCACAGAGGTCCACCCACTGGAGTGAAGGTTCTGAGCCCCACGTCAGGCTTCCCAACCTGGGGGTCTGGCAGTGGGAGGAGGAATTCCTAGAGAACCACACTTTGAAGGCTAGTGGGATTTGATTGCAGGACTTCGACAGGACTGGGGGGAACAGAGACTCCACTCTTGGAGGGCACACACAAAGTAGTGTGTGCACCGGGACCCAGAGGAAGGAGCAGTGACCCCAGTAGAGACTGAAACAGACCTACCTGCCAGTGTTGGAGGGTCTCCTGCAGAGGCAGGGGGTGGCTGTGGCTCACCGTGGGGACAAGGAAACTGGCAGCAGAAGTTCTGGGAAGAACTACTTGGCGTGAGCCCTCCCAGAGTCTGCCATTAGCCCCACCAAAGAGCCCAGGTAGGTTCCAGTGTTGGGTCGCCTCAGGCCAAACGAACAACAGGGAGGGAACCAGGCCCCACCCATCAGCAGACAAGTGGGTTAAACTTTTACTGTGCTCTTCCCACAAGAGTCACAGTCAGTTCTACCTACCACCAGTCCCTCCCGTCAGGAAACTTGCACAAGCCTCTTAGATAGCCTCATCCACCAGAGGGCAGACAGCAGAAGCAAGAAGAACTGCAATCCTGCAGCCTGTGGAACAAAAACCACATTCACAGAAAGATAAACAAGATGAAAAGGCAGAGGGATATGTACCAGATGAAGGAACAAGATAAAAGCCCAGAAAAACAACTAAATGAAGTGGACATAGGCAACCTTCCAGAAAAAGAATTCAGAACGATGATAGTGAAGATGATCCAGGACCTCGCGAAAAGAATGGAGGCAAAGATCGAGAAGATGCAAGAAATGTTTAACAAAGACCTAGAAGAATTAAAGAACAAACAGAGATGAACAATACAATAACTGAAATGAAAACTACACTAGAAGGAATCAATAGCAGAATAACTGAGGAAGAAGAACGGATAAGTGACCTAGAAGACAGAATGGTGGAATTCACTGCTGCGGAACAGAATAAAGAAAAAAGAATGAAAAGAAATGAAGACAACCTAAGAGACCTCTGAGGCAACATTAAACGCAACAACATTTGCATTATAGGGGTCCCAGAAGGAGAAGAGAGAGAGAAAGGACCAGAGAAAATATTTGAAGAGATTATAGTTGAAGACTTCCCTAACATGGGAAAGGAAACAGCCACCCAAGTCCAGGAAGTGCAGCGAGTCCCATACAGGAGAAACCCAAGGAGAAACACACCGAGACACATAGTAATCACACTGACAAAAATTAAAGACAAAGGAAAATTATTGAAAGCAGCAAGGGAAAAATGACAAATAACATACAAGGGAACTCCCATAAGGTTAACAGCTGATTTCTCCGCAGAAACTCTACAAGACAGAAGGGAGTGGCATGATATACTTAAAGTGATGAAAGGGAAGAACCTACAACCAAGATTACTCTACCCAGGAAGGATCTCATTCAGATTCGATGGAGAAATCAAAAGCTTTACAGACAAGCAAAAGCTAAGAGAATTCAGCACCACCAAACCAGCTCTACAACAAATGCTAAAGGAACTTCTCTAAGCGGGAAACACAAGAGAAGAAAAGGACCTACAAAAACAAACCCAAAACAATTAAGAAAATGGTCATAGGAACATACATATCGATAATTACCTTAAACGTGAATGGATTAAATGCTCCAACCAAAAGACACAGGCTCGCTGAATGGATACAAAAACAAGACCCATATATATGCTGTCTACAAGAGACCCACGTCAGACCTAGGGATACACACAGACTGAAAGTGAGGGGATGGAAAAAGATATTCCATGCAAATGGAAATCACAAGAAAGCTGGAGTAGCAATACTCATATCAGATAAAATAGACTTTAAAATAAAGAATGTTACAAGAGACAAGGAAGGACACTACATAATTATCAAGGGATGAATCCAAGAAGAAGATATAACAATTATAAATATATATGCACCCAACATAGGAGCACCTCAATACATAAGGCAACTGCTAACAGCTATAAAAGAGGAAATCGAAAGTAACACAATAATAGTGGCGGACTTTAACACCTCACTTACACCAATGGACAGATCATCCAAACAGAAAGCTAATAAGGAAACACAAGCTTTAAATGACACAATAGACCAGATAGATTTAATTGATATTTATAGGACATTCCATCCAAAAACAGCAGATTACACGCTCTTCTCCAGTGCGCATGGAACATTCTCCAGGATAGATCACATCTTGGGGCACAAATCAAGCCTTGGTAAATTTAAGAAAATTGAAATCATACCAAGCATCTTTTCTGACCACAATGCTATGAGATTAGAAATGAATTACAGGGAAAAAAACGTAAAAAACACCAACACATGGAGGCTAAACAATATGTTACTAAATAACCAAGAGATCACTGAAGAAATCAAAGAGGAAATAAAAAAATACCTAGAGACAAATGACAATGAAAACACGACGATCCAAAACCTATGGGATGCAGCAAAAGCATTCTAGGAAGGAAGTTTATAGCTATGCAAGCCTACCTCAAGAAACAAGAAAAATCTCAAATAAACAATCTAACCTTACACCTAAAAGAACTAGAGAAAGAAGAACAAACAAAACCCAAAGTTAGCAGAAAGAAAGAAATCATAAAGATCAGAGCAGAAATAAATGAAATAGAAACAAAGAAAACAATAGCAAAGATCAATAAAAGTAAAAGCTGGTTCTTTGAGAAGATAAACAAAATTGATTAGCCATTAGCCAGACTCATCAAGAAAAAGAGGGAGAGGACTCAAATCAATAAAATTAGAAATGAAAAAGGAGAAGTTACAACAGTCACCGCAGAAATACAAAGCATCCTAAGAGATTACTACAAGCAATTGTATGCCAATAAAATGGACAACCTGGAAGAAATGGACAAATTCTTAGAGAGGTATAACCTTCCAAGAATGAACCAGGAAGAAATAGAAAATATGAACAGACCAATCACAAGTAATGAAATTGAAACTGTGATTAAAAATCTTCCAAGAAACAAAAGTCCAGGACCAGATGGCTTCAGAGGTGAATTCTATCAAACATTTAGAGAAGAGCTAACACCCATCCTTCTCAAACTCTTCCGAAAAATTGCAGAGGAAGGAACACCCCCAAACTCATTCTATGAGGCCATCATCACCCTGATACCAAAACCAGACAAAGATACTACAAAAAAAGAAAATTACAGACCAATATCACTGATGAATATAGATGCAAAAATCCTCAACAAAATACTAGCAAACAGAATCCAACAACACATTAGAGGATCATACACCATGATCAAGTGGGATTTATCCCAGGGATACAGGGATTCTTCAATATATGCAAATCAATCAGTGTGATACACCATATTAACAAATTGAAGAAGAAAAATCATATGATCATCTCAATAGATGCAGAAGAAGCTTTTGCCAAAATTCAATACCCACTTATGATAAAAACTCTCCAGAAAGTGGTCATGGAGGGAACCTACCTCAACATAATAGAGGCCATATACGACAAACCCACAGCAAACATCATTCTCAATGGTGAAAAACTGAAAGCATTTCCTCTAAGATCAGGAACAAGAGAAGGATGTCTTGTCTTTGTCTCCCTCCCTAGGGAGACAAAAGAGCTGTATGCAGAAAACTATAAGACACTGATGAAAGAAATTAAAGATGATACCAACAGATTGAGAGATATACCATGTTCTTGGATTAGAAGAATCAATATTGTGAAAATGAGTATACTACCCAAAGCAATCTACAGATTCAATGCAATCCCTATCAAATTACCAATGTCATTTTTTACAGAACTAGAACAAAAAATCTTAGAATTTGTATGGAGACACAAAAGACCCCGAATAGCCAAAGCAGTCTTGAGGGAAAAAAACGGAGCTGGAGGAATCAGACCTCCTGACTTCAGACTATATTAAAAAGCTACAGTAATCAAGACAATATGGTTCTGGCACAAAAACAGAAACAGAGATCAATGGAACAAGATAGAAAGCCCAGAGATAAACCCACGCACCTATGGTCACCTAATCTATGACAAAGGAGGCAAGGATATACAATGGAGAAAATGCAGTCTCTTCAATAAGTGGTGCTGGGAAAACTGGACAGCTACATGTAAAAGAATGAAATTAGAACACTCCCTAACACCATACACAAATATAAACTCAAAATGGATTAGAGACCTAAATGTAAGACCAGACACTTTAAAACTCTTACAGGAAAACATAGGGAGAACACTCTTTGACATAAATCACAGCAAGGTCTTTTTTGACCCACCTCCTAGAGTAATGGAAATAAAAACAAAAATAAACAAATGGGACCTAATGAAACTTAAAAGCTTTTGCCCAGCAAAGGAAACCATAAATAAGACGAAAAGACAACCCTCAGAATGGGAGAAAATATTTGCAAACAAATCAACAGACAAAGGATTAATCTCCAAAATATATAAACAGCTCATGCAGCTCAATATTAAGAAAACAACCCAATCCAAAAATGGGCAGAAGACCTAAATAGACATCTTTCTAAAGAAGGCATACAGATCGCCCAAAAGCACATGAAAAGCTGCTCAGCATCACTAATTATTAGAGAAATGCAAATCAAAACTACAATGAGGTATCACCTCACACCAGCTAGAATGGGCATCATCAGAAAATCTACAAACAACAAATGCTGGAGCAGGTGTGGAGAAAAGGGAACCCTCCTGCACTGTTGGTGGGAATGTAAATTGATACAGCCACTATGGAGAACAGCATGGAGGTTCCTTAAAAAACTAAAAATAGAATTACCATATGATCCAGTAACCCCACTACTGGGCATGTACCCAGAGAAAACCATAATTCGAAAAGATACATGCACCCCAATGTTCATTGCAGCACTATTTACAATAGCCAGGTCATGGAAGCAACCTAAATGTCCATCGACAGACGGATGGATAAAGAAGATGTGGTACATATATACAATGGAATATTACTCAGCCATAAAAAGGAACGAAATTGGGTCCTTTGTAGAGATGTGTATGGACCTAGAGACTGTAATACAGTGTGAAGTACATCAGAAAGAGAAAAACAAATATCGTATATTAATGCATATATGTGGAACCTAGAAAAATTGTACAGATGAACCAGTTTGCAGAGCAGAAATTGAGACACAGATGTAGAGAACAAATGTATGGACACAAAGGGGGGGAAAGCAGGGGTGGGGGTGGTGGTGGTGTGATGAATTGGGAGATTGGGATTGACATGTATACACTGATGTGTATAAAATTGATGACTAATAAGAACCTGCTGTATACAAAAATAAAATAAAATTCGAAAATTAAAAAAAAAACCCCAAATGGAATTAAAATGCTAGACATGTAAGAATGAATGAAAATGATCTCCATAAAAGTTTTCTAAAGTTTTGAATTATTCCAAAGGAGGGTAGAGATATGGCTAAAATTTCGATTTTAAGTCAGTTATTTAAAATCTTAAGGCTAACAACTATAACAATAGAAATAAAATGCATATTTTTTATACCAATAGGAAGGGAAAAGGTAAACAAAGATGAGTGGATACTAATAGAATTCAGGAGAGGAGGAAAAGTAAACTAAAACAAAGAATGGATATAGGTAAGAAAAAAAGCAAAAGAAAATAATAGAAATCAATCCAAATATATCTGTAATCACAATGAATATAAATGTGTATAATTGTCATTTAAAAGCAAGGTTTTTATATTGCACATAAAACACATTTAGCCATATGTTGTTTATAAGAGATATGCCTGAAATGCAAAGACCTAGAGAGGCTAAAGATAAAGTAATGAAAGAGAATACATCAGGATTAATATGCCATGGATATATCAGTATCAAATGAAATAGATGTTAAGGCAATAAAAGGATTATTAGGGATAAGATAATGCTAAAAGTTACATTAAAGATATATTATTGATGATTTATAATCACCTAACACATAGAATCAAAACACCTAACACCAAAAATATCAGAACTTGTATAAAGAAAAATCACAAGTCCATGATCATGGTAGAATATTTTCATACTTATCTCTCAGAAACTAATGGATCAAGCAGTAAAAGTATTAAGAGTATAGGATATTTGTATGGCAAAATTAGCAAGCCTATTCTAATGGACATATATAGAATTTTACACTCAGTTATTACAGAATAAATTATTTTTTTCAGAGTACAAATGGAACATTTATAAAAAGTAGATACATCTTTTGTGATAACACTTAAAATCTATTCTGTTAATGAATTTCAAGTATATAATACAGTATTATTAACTATAATCACCATGCTATACATTAGCTCATCCATGTTAAAAAAAAATACACAGTAACTTTGTGAGGTTGTGGATATGTTAATTGGCCTGACTCTGGCAATTATTTCACAATGTATATGTATATCAAATCATCGCATCGTATACCTTAAATATATACAATGTTTATTTGTCAATTTATACCTCAAAAATGGTAAAAACCATATTGTGTAAAAATAAATTAATGAGATTCTGTCAAGAAAAAACATGAACCATGGTTTAGCCTAGAAAGTAAATGTTAACAATATCAGACAATATCATACAGACCAGACAGTTTTTTTGTTTAATATGAAATATGGCAGAAATAACTAAAAGATAATTAACTTCCAATATATTTAGAAATATTAAAATATATTTCTAATAATGCTTGGAGCAAATACAAAGCTATAATAGAATCAAATAATATAAAATATAAAGTCTATTAATTTTCAAAAATGATAGACAATATCCTTTTTCCTCTTATGAGAGAATTTTCTCTCACGGTTTACACACACCAAAAAAACATGAGTTACATAGCCTAGAACTTTCTTGGCATTTAGTTCCTTACTCTTGCTCAATATCAAAAGATTTGTTAGAGAGGGGGTATCTATCATATGCTAGCTAGTTCAGAGAGAGTCCAGTTAGATGGGACTATTTCAATAAATGTATCAGCCACAATTACAAGCAAATGAACAGCAGTCAAAGTGTATTTGTGAGCATTATGATTTATTCTTGGAAAAGTTGATTTAGTTCCAGCTCAACTGGGTAGTTCAGATTGTATTTCTCTTGGGTAATAAACATATCATTTACACCGTGAATATTTCTAGAATAGCCACAAATTATAATGAACACAGAGCATTACAATTTCTGTTGGAAGGGGACTTCCATTATGACAAAATTCAGATGGAAGGCCAATGTCCAAAACTGATATTTAAAAGAATATGAAGCCCCAAAACACCCAAACATTTCTGTGTCAAGAGTGATCTGCCTAAGAAACTACATAACATGTTTGGAAAAACACTCTAACTCACACTCAAATAGAGATAGTAATAATAAACATCCATTGAATGCCTATTATCTATGAACTACTAATATCCATTATCTGATTTAATATACATGATAATCTTTCAAATTTGGCAGTACATTTTTCTGAAGGGGAAGCTATAGTAGAGATGTCAGGTGACTTACCTAAAATCACATGGCATAGCCCGCGCTCTTAAATCTGTCCTTTATTATTCCCAGTGTTCTTACCATTACTCTGTTGTTGCCACCCGAGCTGCTCCTGAAACAATTTCTCCAAGCCCATGGGAGAGGTTGGGCAGGGCCCCCCCGCCCTTCTCTTTTACTCTGAGTTTGTGTCTTCTCCTTGGCATTTTTCTCTTCCAACTTTTCTTATTAAACCTCATGTCAAGAGAAATCTATACCCACTTTCTTTCTAGCTAAAGAATAAACAACAACAAATTTTTTGAACTATCTTTCCTTTTTGTTCCTTTTCACCAAGGTATGACAAACTGGGATTTTTAAAATTAGCAATTTTACTAAAACTAAAGGGAAAGAAAAAAACAAACTAAAAGAAAGGGTCAGAAAAAAATCATATCTCAAGTAGTTTTCTGATTTGAATAGATAAGGATAGGGTGAGAAGGCCCACATATAAAATAAGAACCTTGCACAGAAAAGTCCCCCATTTCATTCTGAAGTTCTTTTCACATAGGTCTTGAGCAGATTGGAAGAGGGGTGATCATAATGTTTATGGCCTAGCTCCAGGTGCATAAAGCAACCCTATACTTTTCCTGGTGTATGGCAGCAAGGTCAGAAAGTACTGAAATTCAAAGCCATCTTCCAATCACCTTCACTTGGTCCTGTGGTTATCTCCTCACAGCTATCAACAGCTCCTTACTCTGTTAGTAATTTTCACCCTCTACATTTGTTAATGGAACAAGTCTACAAACTCTAGACCTTGGACTGAGTGACCTCCAAGGTCCCTTCCAGATCTAAAAATACAGATTCTCAGTATTTGTCTTTCTCTGATTTATAATATTTCATTTAACATAATATCTCTGAGATCCATTTGTGCTGTCTCAAATGGCAGGTTTTCCTTCTTTCTCATGGTTGGAAATATTCACATAATTTTTATCCATTCATCCGTTTATGGGCACTTAGATTGTATGATATCACTTATATGTGGAATCTAAATAAGCCAAACTCACCAGGATCTGAGGGGTAGGGGAATAGGAGAGATCTTGTTTAAGGATACAAACGTGCAACTAGCTGACAAATAAGTCCCGGAGCACTGTACAGTGAATATAGACAATACTGTATTATAATCATCCAACTTGCTAAGAGTCTAGATGTTAATTATTCCCACTACAAAAAAATGATAATTATGTGATGCCATAGAGGGGCTAACGATCACTATAATGGCAAGCATATTACAATATATAAATATATCAAATTAACATGTTGTATACCTTAAATTTATACAATGTTATGTGTCAAATATATTGAAAAAAAAAAACTATAGGCTTCCATGAGATAATGAGGCAATGCATTTCCAAAGCATTCGAATGCCTGAGAGCACTTTTTCATTAGAACCCTTGTGAAACACAGTACTACCTTAAATTCCTTTGTCCTCAGTTCTTACTAATGTTCTAGATCAGTCACAAAGCTCCTTTTGCCAGTGAGCTGCTATAATGAGATAACAGGTCTTATCACAACAGAAGTAACATAGAGGTTTTGTCTCGAAACTGTCCATCAAAAATGGGCTTCCAGAAAGTGCTATTATGTTTTCAGAGTAGGTATAGAGTTGATTAATTACAAGTTAATGGTAATGCAAACTTTAATTTTACCTTCAATGCATCCATCCTATTTTCTCTACAAGCCTAGGGACCTGCTATTGCAAAGTTATGATTTACTGCAGTGGTTTCTTCTGAAAGTCTGATAAGAGTTAGTGTTACTTTGAAAATTCATTATCAGTTTCTACTACTTTCATATTTTATCTCTTTGTTTATAATGAACATCTCCTCTGAAGAATCACTTAAGGCTGTTGTTCACTGAAATAATGTGCATATCTCATTTAATTTGTTATATGAACAAGTAGCGCTAAATTCTCAACATTGCAGTTTTGTTTTACGTTGCTCACAAAATGGGGCCAACTATCTCAAAGGTTTATTGGCCCTTCTTTTTTGGAGTAAGACCGGACTTTTCAATACAGAGGAACTAAGTGCCTTTGGCCTTATTTTGGTCATTTCTTCCTCCAACGTATGATTTTTCTATTGTCTTTGAGGCCAAGGAAAATAGCAGATCTTAAATGAAAAGAGAAACCATATCTCACAGGATATTAGCTTAAACCCCAGGGCATAATCTCTACTTTCTTCCATGTCTAAGGCTTGTGTTGATTGTTTCTAAGTTTCACTACAAGGCTGCCAAAATAAATCTATCCAAAGCTAGCAGAGAAATATCAGGTTTTCACTGGTGTGAAAATCTATAAGCGTGGACACTAATATTCCCCCACCTCTACTCTGACTCAGAATATAGTCTAGTGTCTTTTAATGAAAATCAATTGGTATAAAAAATTCTCATTTCAAATGAAAAAGTTCATAGATTGGGAGATCTTTTAAGACAGAGCAGAGAATAATTAGCATACAAAAAATGATCCCCAATAATGCACACTTAAGTCAATAAAATAATAAGTATTATTTTCATATCACTTGCTTGTGGTGGAGACTGGAAGTGGCAAAATGTGGTTTTAAGGGAGCAGCTAAGGCATGATCTGTTACTTTGAGAGACTATTGTCATGAGATAAAAACTGGAAGAATTTCCATGTAGTTTGGCAACGTGGGGAAGTAAAGTGTGTGTAAGATGGAGGGGAGAAAGGACAAACAGGAATCTACAAGAATAAACTAATACCCACATCAGTCTCCTGCCGCCACCTCTTTGATGATGCAGATGAACTGCAAGAGAAGCCAATGTCTTTCATTAGGAAGCTGAACACATCTCATCCAGAAGTTAGAGAAACTGAAGCTGAAGGTCCAGCAGGAGCCAAGGTGGGGCTACAAGCCTGATTCTCAGTGACAATGTGCATGGACTACAATACTGTGTAACCCTACACTAAGCTTCTTAGTGTAACCGTGAGTGCTTCTTCATATACATATATATATATATATATATATATATATATATATATATATATATATATATATATATATATATATATATATATGTATGTATATATATATATATATGTATATATAACATTTATTGAGATGTTTTTCATACCTTACAATTCACCCTTTAAAAGTGTACAGTTTTATCCACAAAGTTCCTTTTCACTTGTAAGGTAGCGTTCACAGATTCCAGGGATTGGACATCTTTGGGTGGCCATTATTCTTCCTACTACAACTGTCAAAATATTTTAAGGGTTTTTTTGGTTACTGTTGTTTGTTTTGTTTTATTTTTGCATCACAGAAGAGAAGCCAGAGAATAGTTCCCCAGAATCCCCTCTCCTAAATTGTTCTGGATTAAAGTTTGCCAATGAGAGGCACTTGCATGAGATTTAGAAGGTGGAGCAGTCTATTATACTCTGGCAGCAGTTGCAGCCAGATGCATAGGCAGATGTGAGATTCATAGGAGATTCCTAGTAAGCTCTTGAGAGACATCTGCTTTGTAGTGGTAGACAGGGATAGACATTGGGAGCGTCCTCGAGATCCTTGAAAATCACAACAGCTTCCCAGCATATAAGTAACATATGATAGGAAACAAGCATCATTTCTATACCTTGGCAAATTATCGTACTTCTTTCTAAGTATGGATAAGCTCCTTTGCATTTTCAATACTGTGAAATTTTTCTGAGTTCCTTTAATGTGAGTGTTTTTGAACATGTCATTTCTTCTGTGACATTTTCATCCTTTCCATTACAACCACTTTCCCGTTTCACGTTTGGTTTTATTTTTTTGTTTGTTTCCTGGCTACACCTTCATTTGTTGGCCAATTCCATTTTTCTATTATCCATTTTTGTAAAATGTCGCATGGCTTTATCACTGGGAGGAAAGTATGTAACACATTTAGCATGCGTGCTCTGCTGTCTGTGTCTGAACTGGGTATCAGATGTTTAGTGACCAATCACTGACAGATTGTGTGAGAAGTGATGTGACTGGTCATTTATCATGATGTGTATTTGTTATTTACATAGTGATATGTGGACTTAAGAGTTTAGCGGCAAAATCTGTACTTTATGCAATTGTTCAACTGATATACTGTGGTAACTGAAATTTGAACCATATTTTTGGGCAGTGGTGTTAATAAGCTTAACCATAGTGTCTTAGTTTGCTAGGGCTGCCACAACAAAGTACCACAAATTTATAGCTTAAATAACAGAAATTTATTTTCTCATAGTTCTGGAGGCTGGAAGTCCAAGATCAAAGTATCTGTAGGGTTGGTCCTCCTGAGAGCCATGAGGAAAAGATGTGTTCCAGGCCTATCTCCTTGGCTTGTAGACGGCTGCCTCTTCCATGTGTCTTTACATCATCTTCCATCTGTATACGTCTGTGACCAAATTTGCTCTTCGTGTAAGGACACTAGTCATATTGGATTAAGGCCCACCCTAATGGACTCATTTTAACTTAATGACCTCAGTAAATTCCCTATCTCTGTATAAGGTCACGTTCTGACATATTGGGGGTTAGAACTTCAAATGAATTTTGGGGTGAGGACACAATTCAGGCCACAACACATGGTAACTGAGATTTGTACAAATACAAATTGTACAAAAAGAGAGTGTCTTCTGTTTACCTGAATGGACCCTGAGAGATAGAACTAAAATGTGAACTTCAGCAGTATCTTCCAAAATGACTCATGAGAGTTATGCTTCATTACTTTTTCTCAAGTGCTAAAAACACTCTTTGTCTTTATTATTGAATGTCAGATTTGTTATGTTTAGAATTTTGTGTCAGCTTTTCTTTTGTTAAGGTCTTTGAAGATAATGCTGCACAGTCCTTTGTTTAAAAAATTAAGTATATTTATATAAATTAGAAGGCATAGATCTTAAGTGTTCAGTTGGATGAGTTTTAACAATTGTACAGAACCATGTAACCACCACCACAGTTAAGATATAGAACCCTTTCATCACCCTCAAAATTTCCCTTGTGTCTCTTTGTAATCAATCCCCCTTGAACATCCAGACTCAGGCAACCTTTGTTCTGATTTCTATCGCCAAAGAGTAGTTGTGCCTGTTTTTGGATTCCATATAAATTGAACCATGCAGGTATGGCTGGCTTCTTTCACTCAGAATAATGCTTTTGGGATTCATCTTTGTGTTGTGTGTATTAGTAATTTGCTGAGTGGTATTGATTATAGGGATGTGCCACAATTTGTTTTATTCATTCTTCTGTCGATAGACATTTGGGTTGTTTCCAATGCTTTATGAGCATTCTAGTAGAAAACTTTTGTGAACATATGTTTTTATTCTACGAACAGAATCCCTGGGTAATAGTGTTGATATATGTTTAACTGCAAGAAATTACCAATCATTTCTGTAGAGTGGCTGTACCATTTTACATTCCTACCAGCAGTGTATGAGTAGTACAGCCATTTCACATTATCAACATCATTTGGAATTATCAGTTTTTAAAAAGTTTTAGCCATTCTAAATGAGTATAAAATAGTATCTTACTGTATTTCCCTTATACTAGTGATGTTAATCACCTTTTCATATACCTATCGGCCATTCCTATGTCTTCTTTTGCAGATTAGTTTATTCAAGACTTTTGCCCATTAAAAAAATCGAGTTGTTTGCCTTTTGTTTTTAATGAATAAGCTTTATTTTTAGAGCAGTTTTAGGTGTACAGAAAAATTGATCAGAAAGTACAGAGTTCCCAGATTCCCCCTGCTTCTCGCCCACAAGTTCCTCCTATTATTAACATCTTGCATTAGCGTGGTGTATTTGTCACAATTGATGAGCCACTAGTGATACCTTATTATTAATTAAAGTCTGTAGCTAACATTAGAGTTCGCTCTTTGTACATTCTTTGGGTATTGAGAAACGTATAATGACATGTATCTATCATTATATTATTATACAGAATAGTTTCACTCCCTACAAATATTCTGTACTCTGCCTATTCATTCCTACCCTTCACCCTACCCCTGGCAACCACTAAACTTTTTACTGCCTCCATAGTCTTGCTTTTGCCAGAATGTCATATAGTTGGAATTATACAGTATGCAGCCTTTTTAGATTGTTTCTTTCACTTAGCAATATGCATTTAAAGTCTACCATGTCTTTTTTTGGTTTGATAGGTCATTTTTTTTATTGCTCAGTAATAGTCTATTGTCTGGATATACCACAGTTTATCCACTCACCTGTTGAAGGACATCTTGGTTGCTTCTAAGTTTTGGCAGTAAAGCTGCTATAAATATTCATGTGCAGACCTTTGTTTGGACATAAATTTTCAACTCATTTCAGTAAACACCAAGCAATGCAATTGCTGGATTTTATGGTATGTTCAGCTTCGTAAGAAACTGAAAAACTGTCTTCTAAGAGTTGTCTTTTTATTGTTGTTTTTTAGGAGTGATTTATATATTCTTGAAACACATGTTCTGTTTAAATATTCTACAATTTATTTACCTATTTTGTATATTAGTTCTTGGTGTGTATATGTGTGTATATATGTTCAGTGGCTTGTCTCTTCATATTTGTAACAGCATCTTTTGATAAACAATATATTTTTCATTTTTATGAAGTCCAATTTATAATGTTTTTCTTTCCTGGATAGAGGCTTCATAGTTTTAACTTTTACTTTGGGTCTATAATCTATCTCAGGTTAATGTTTAATTATGGAATGAAGTAGGGCGTGAGGTTCATCTTTTTCCCATATGGCTATATAGTTGTTCCAGAAGCGAAAAATCTGTAATACCAATAACAATTTGCATTCCTAACCCTGACATCTTTATTTCTGAAAACCATTCTCTACTACAGGGAATGAGGGTCCCTCGGAGAAATGGCTATTTCCAGAGCTGGCGCCAGAAAAGGACAAGATGAGCCTGGAATATCTTATCGTCCAAGAAAGAAAGAAAGTTCTCAATAAGGTAAGCATGTCAAAAGGGCATAGGAGCCAGCTTAAAACTGTTCCCACTGGGCAAATCTTGGAAATTTGAGTATCGACATGAATAAAGATAGTAATGGGTCATAATCTATGGAATAAAATAGGAATCCAATAAAAATAAACATGAATAAAAGAGGATGGAAAAATCTCCTTTAAAGTAGAATGTAAGCTAATATTAAGTATTTCTTAATAAGTACAAGATAATTGTCTTAACTTTGGAGTGGGGAAACCTGGCAGAAACCATCTTAACCAATTGCTAAAAGTTACCACCACAAAAGGATACTGTGTGCTTTCTGATATGATGCATTGAGAAAAACACAGTGACGCTTCCACGGTATTCCTGCCCCAAAGGCATACTGTGAATCTAATAATGGAGAAATATCAGGAACTGAGGAACACTTTGCAAAGTTACTAGAAAGCCTGCAATCTCGAAAACTAAGGTCATGTCAAGGAAAGACTGGAGAGCTGTTCCAGACTGAAGGAGACTGAAGAGACATAACAACTAAATGTAGCACGTGATTCTGGATTGGATCCTGGACCTAATAAACATTTCATTTTGGGGACAATTGGAGAAAATCTTAATATATATGATCAGTGGATTAAATAATAGCATTATATCCTTAATTTTGATAGTTAGGCTGAGGTTTTGTAGGACAGTATGCTTGTTTATAGCAAATGCATGCTGAAATAATACATGGAAATGAGCATTCATGCTTGCAACTCTTAAGTGGTTTAGGAAAGAAGATAATACAAACACACACATATACACACACATACTGACTATGAGAAAAAGATAAGCCAAATGTGGTAAAATGTTAACAGTTGTTTCACCTGGGAGAAGGATATGTAGGGATTTGTAAAAATCGTACAAGTTTCTTGTATGTTTGAAATTATTTCAAGACAAGTTTAAAAAGAATGAATATTCAGAATTAATGTGTGAAAAATACTTCACCCTTTAAAACTTATTTTCATATTCATTTTCTCATTTGAGACTCACACCAGCTCTGTGAGGGGGCATTTTGTATTCACTTTTCATAAATAAGGAAATTGGGTTTTAGAGATGCTCAAGGGCTTGTCTGAAAGAACATGTCAGATGTAGAAGCTGAGCCAGGTATTCTCACCCCTAGTCTAGTCTTCTTTGTACAATTCCACGCTGCCTTTAAAGATAATGTCTTATGTTTGCCTTGTGCATGTTACTCCTCTCCCATGGACCTTCATTTCCTCATTTGAAATCTGAAGTATTTTTATTAGTGGACCACTCTGCAGGTTCTTCTCTCACTTCACAACATTGGAGCCCTTAGAATGAGAAATTGGCACTGTCCCCTCCAACTCTGAACTTCTGTGATTTCCATTGCCATTTTGCACAACAGCTGGTGTACTTGCAGGAACCAGTATGGGATTTGAGAAAGATGCAGGGATTACTCTTATACATCACATGCCTCCTCTTCCCTAGGGAGGACTTTTTACTCAAAGAATGCATTTTTCTGTACTGAGAGAAATAGTCACTGAGTGGATAAGGAGGAGACAAGGGACCTGAAGGAGGCTAGCAGGAATCTCTAGGGAACCTGGGAGGAGAGGATGCTGGGACTCAGCTGAAGGATGACCAGAGATGCTCCAAGGGCTGAGAGAAACCTTGTTTCCTGTCTCTCAGATGCCGCTGGGGCTGCTGGCCTCTCCCAGGGTGACCACCATGGTGGCACAGTGATGAAAGAAAGTTTCTGGAAGTACAATTGCCTCTACTCTGAGAGAGCATCATGTATCCACATCACAGATGTAGCAC
Organism: Eschrichtius robustus; assembly: GCF_028021215.1. NCBI lineage: Eukaryota > Metazoa > Chordata > Mammalia > Artiodactyla > Eschrichtiidae > Eschrichtius > Eschrichtius robustus. Next base: position 123,132,034 of record NC_090845.1, read on the forward strand.
AGGTTCTCCCAAGATTGAGAGAGGAAATAGAAAATGTTACAGGTTGGCTTTAAGAATGTTAGAATGGACACTGGTTTTCCCTAAAAACAAAAACAAAAACCTTATGTCTCATCATTATGAGAGCAGCATGTTTTGAACTGACAGAAAGCAAGACCAAAATGAAACCTTATTTTATTCTTCCAACTACTTCTTAGTCAAGAGTAAACATTTTTTAAAATTTAAACATCATAGTTAAATTTATAGACACCAGGATAAAATAAGAGAGGTGAACTATAAAATTTAAATTAAATTTTAATTAAATTTAAATTAAGAGAGGTGAACACATTAAATTTAAAATGCAGGTAGTATAGTCACCGCAAGACTAGTAAATCGCAATTCTCCAGTGAAAAATAATATGCAATCTGTGTATAGCACTTTGTGTTTTGACAAATACTTTTGTGCTTTATCATTTGATCTTCACTGCAGCGTTATGATTTAGATCCTATTATTATGCATATTTATTGAAAAGGAGTCTGAGACAGAAAAGTTAAGTGACTTGCTCAAGCCGCACAGTTAGTAAGCAAGAATATGAGGATTTGAACCCAAATTTCAAAATTTCTTTTCTTTTCCTAATGCTTCCCTGAAATGTGCGTCACTGCATTTACATAGGCATACATGTTCCTTGGAGAAAACACGGTCAGTTTTGATGCTGTCTTTGTCATACTGTGGCACTGCCAGTTCTCACTACAAGTAGCATCATGGGTGGTAGAGGGCAGCAATATGTGTATGTCTACTTGGATACAGACACTCACACAGTGACACAGGTGTGCACATGCACATGCACTCTCCTTAGGGGTTCCCTACAGGAGACGATTCTTTTGGACTTGTCTCAATTGTACCCACAGAATTTTAATTTATGGAGGTGACCTTTTGAAAGAGGACATGGAGAGGTCAATGCCATTGAGAAGAGGGGGGCATGCCATGTCAAGCAGGGACACATGGGGAAGTATCAGATTTTAGTCAAAAGGCAGAAAGGAGTGAGGGCAAAGACTTAGGCCAGACACTTTATTGGGGTTTTCATGGGAAAGGCTAGGCAAGCCTAGGTAAACAGTTTAGGATTAGCTAGTTTAAACAATTCCAGTGAGCTGTGGGGAATAGGGACTGTCCCTAGTTGTCTGGTACCTGGCCCTGAGTTGATTTAAGTCAGGGGAAATACTGATTTGGTGTGCGAGAGTTAGATCAAGGAGATGGTTTCAGAGTATGAGGTCTGGACTTCAGGGGAGACATAAACAACTTTGGCTGTTAGTTTGACCCTGCAATTAATGAATACCAAATAGACAAATACAGCATTAAGAAAATAGGACAGGACTGTAGATTCATAGCATAGTATCAGTTCTTAGATATGGGGTTCATGCTTTTATCTGCAGCATATCCTGAGTTTCTCCATGTTTCAGTTCTCTACTGCCATGAAACAAACCATCCCAAAACTTTGTGGTTTAGAGCAACTGCCTTTTTATTTGCTCACGATTCTGTCGCCTTGGAGTTCATGTAGTTTTGGAATTCATGATGTTTTTCTGGCTCTCCTTAGAGTCAGCTGGAGTCATTCACACAGGTGCATTCAGGTGGTGGCTCTGTTGGGCTGGATGTTGAAGGGGGAGCTTCATTCTCACGTTTGTTGGCTGCCTTACTGCTCTTCCAAATGACCTCTTTTTCTCCATGTGGCTAGCTTGAGCTTCCTCAAAGCATGGTGGTCTCAGGGTAGTTAGACCTCTTATATGGTGGCTGGGTCCCAGTAGGGAGCGTTCCAAGCGGCAGACAGAAACTTCAGACCTTTAAGGCTTTGCCTCATAAGTTATAAATTACTTCTATCACAGTTTATTTGTCAAAACAAGTCACAATGCCAGCCCAGATTAAAGGGGCGGAGGAGATTATTTCTATCTTTTGAAAGGTTAAGTGGCAAAGAATTTATGGTCATCTTCAATTCACCATACCCATTCTGCCTCAAGGAAAATTTAGTCTAAATCAAAGTAACTAGCCAACTTGAAAGAGAAGTCTAAACTACATTTAAAACAATAAACAGAAATTATGTCAGGCCACACTCAATATTTATAACAAAAAATTTATAATAATGCCAGATACTTTCTAAAATGTATGAAAATGCCAGAAACAAACCAACTGTATAAGCTCTTGTATGCTCAAAGTGACTAATTATATTAAAATAACCAGGAATGAGAAAACATGAGAACAAAAATCTAGTGCAATATACTGTGGGCAATAAATTCTGTATTACAGCAATATAAAAACATACATGAAGAATGCCAACTACTTAATAATAAGACATTAACTCACAGAACTCATAATCCAGTTATAGAAATCTGATTTTCCAGTTCTACGTCTGAGGGACTGTGAGGGTATTTGGTGCCATCCTTCTCCTGCATCATCTGAGAAACTGAGCTAAGTTGGGCCTCTTTAGTCCTGAGGCAGGAGAGTACCTGAGAAATTCAGGTGGAGTATTTATTATGCAATTATTAAGAAGACATAGCTCTGTGCATCCTATCTCTGTCTCCTGACTTGTAAGGGGGTTTGACATATATTTGTTAGCAGAACTATGTGTATTAGGATTCTGTAAACACTGTGTGTGTGCGTGTGTGTGTTAGGATTCTGTAAACGCTATGTGTGTGTGCGTGTGTGTGTATATGTACACACACACACACACACACACATATATATACACATATCCACACACACACGCACACACACACACATGGAAGGAGGCAAACCAAAGTTTGGATTTTCAACAATCCTGTTAAGTGAGATCTGTAGGGAGAAGGAAAGCTATTGGGGATGTTTCCTTTTTATTTTAACGTGCCAGTATTATTTAATTTCTTTTAACATAAGAATATATTTTTTCAGTACTTAAATAAACATGTAAAAATGTTTCAGGGCACTTTGGTAAGCTGGAGAGGATGAAGATACGAGGAAGAAAGCTGTACCTTCTTATTTCTCTCTTCAGGCTAGAGGTCTCCATAGCCCTCTAGATGTGGTTACTGTCAAACATAGCCCCAGGTGCACCTGGTTAAGAAGAAGGAGGGGGAGGGGTCTACGGGCAGAGGCCCAGATCGTAGTGACGTCCATTTGACCCTCTCACAAACATCCCCTTCAAAGCTGTTTTCTGCTCCTGGCTACATATTCAAGTGTCAGGATGGTTTTCGCAATCTGTACACATTCCTCTGGAGGATGAAAAATCTAGGGACGTTTTCATGTTTATTTCAAGGGAATCTTACAGTCCTGCTGCTAGGTGTATACCAGGGCAGGGTTTGGAGCTTGGAAGGTGGTAGAAGTGATAGGCACCAGGGATCACTCCCTTGGCCTTGGGCCCGTGCTCATGCCAAAGAGTGGGGTTTGAAGCCCCCTCGGGACGTTCTGGGCCAGAGCTATTCTGATAAAGTTTCTGAGTCTGAGATAGGTCACATGGTGTACTTATCTCTGCCGCCAGCATCTTCACACAGCTGTAAAGGAACATTCAAGGGTCACTTGAGAGGAGAAAGGGGAATAAGGAAGGCAGCATGCAGTCGTAAGCAGGGTGAATGGGCAAGGAAGGGCTGGTGGGCCTAGACCTTGGTGGGAGAGCCTCCTGGGCACTGGGAAGCTGGTTAACCTGAACATTACAATTCTATATAATTTATATAGTGATACTGCTCACCTCTTCCTGACTGCTTCCCTTGTGAGTCACTGTGAACTGCCTGTCTCTTTTCCCTCCCTCCAAGTTGGGAAGCACCTCACAAAATCACTGCTCAGCTCTGTGGCCAGTTCTGGCCTGGGCATTTCTTGTCGTCTAGGAACTCAGAGGCCCCTCAGAGGTAATACTGTGGTTGCTTCCTACGGTTTCCTCCCTGACTCCCTCTGTCATGGGGTTGTAGGAAGAGGACTAGGGCAGCACGGGCCTAATCGTCTCTGGGTCCCCATCAGACCTTCTTGATTCACAGAAGTACAGCGCATAATAATTTTCAGTGGAAACGCATGGGCGTCCGAGTCAGAGAAGCTGAGACTGTGGTATCTAACGTATCACCAACATATTGCTCTCCTGGGTTTAGGCTAGTCTTTAACTCCTGGGTCTCAGGCTCCCAGAGTGCCCATCCCCATATATGGTCCTTGTGCAAGGGTCAATGAGGCAGCCCATGTCAATCGCCAGATCTAGTGCCTGCCATAGAATGTGTGCTCCTCGGAGTAGAACTCTGGACATCTCCTCCTGGATTAGGGTCTAGACCTGGTAAGTAGAGATGGATACTTGCACTGCTGCCCCAGGCAAGTCCACCTTCTACCCTGAGCTGTGAATGAGCAGCATGGCCAGAAACCTACCTCTGACATTTCCTGTCCCTTCATTCCAGCCACTGAACATTTATGGAGCACCTAGTAAGTGCTTTCAGATGTAGAAGATGAAAGGATGAATGAGAGAGGGTCCCTGCTTGGCCTCAAGGGCCTTCTCAACCAGTGGGGGAGCTCATATCCCAGGAGAGTCCAAGGGTTCATATTCCCTCCTACCTGTTCTTTGCCCTGCTCACCCTCTCAGCACTGCGATCCTCCTCCTCTCCCTACTTGGACCTTGGCCTTGTTCCTCTCCTCTTTCTCAGCTTCTCACTTCCATGGATGCCCATTCAATTCTATTGTAAAAGAACTGAGTAGGGTTTAAAATTTTTATTTTGCCATTTATTACAATGGAAACTATTCATGATCAGAGATAGAACATACTGGACAGTTTGAAGAGTATTTCTGAACACTTTGTGCAGCCACCACTTCTAATTTTTACCTTAACATCTGTACCCTGTGAGATTCTTTCATCCACCAAATATTTATGGAGCTTCTACCATGGGCCAGGCACTTTTCTTGCATTAGGGATAGAGCAACCAACAAAGCAAAGCCTCTGTCCACATAGACTTACATTCTAAAGTGGAGGCAGACCAATAAACAAAGTGCTGTATGATATGATGGCTGCTGGTATGATAAATGCTATGTAGAGGAATGAAGCCAGGTAAGGGGTTAGAGATTACTGGCAGAGAGTGGGGTGCTGTGATAGATGAGGTCGTTAGGAAAGTCCTCTTGGAAAACAGTGGGAGAAGGAGTCAGGCAGTTAAATGAGGAGAGAGCCTTGCAAGGCAGAAAGGATAGAAAGTACAAAGATCCTGAGGCCAGAGCTACTTGATGTGTGTGAGAATCAGCAAGGAGGACAATGTGATTAGAGAAGAGCAGGAACCGGGAGGAGGCATAGGAGATGAGGCAGGGCCTTGTAGGCCATTACCAAGACTTTGGTTTTTATTTTGAATGAGAGGGGAAAACTATTGGAGGGTTTTGAGTAGGGGAGTGAAGTGATCTAACTTTTGTTTTAAAGGATTCCTGCGCCTACTCTGGGGAATATATACACTGTAGGAAGAGAAGAGAGGAAGCCAAGTGATTAGTTGCAACAGTCTGTCAGAAAGGAGGGCTGGGAGCAGGGTGGTAGTGGTAGAAGTAACAAGAAGTGATTCAACCTAGGATATATTTTAAAAGGAGAGCCAACAGAATGTGTTGGCCCTAAGGTCCTCGCCCCGACTCATTTGTCAACTATTTGAATAATAACATTCAAAGTAGAAAAATAAAACCATTTTAAAAACACAAGTGTTCATTGTTAAGCAAAGAATAATACCCAGTAGTCAAGGAACACTAACATTAGGACATGAAATAGAGTCAAAGATAGGATGCTAAATTTTGCAGAACTTTTTACACTTTGCTATTTACAAAAATAATTTTAAACAAAGGGATAGAGGTACACAATGTTATTTTCCAACTAAAGAAGAATCCCTGTTTAAATATTGTTCTGTCATGAAAGACAGGACCCCTATATATATGGAATCCAAAAAAAAAAAAAAAAAAAATGGTTCTGACGAACCTAGGGGCAGGACAGGAATAAAGACGCAGACGTAGAGAATGGACTTGAGGACACGGGGAGGGGGAAGGGTAAACTGGGACGAAGTGAGAGAGCGGCATGGACATATATACACTACCAAATGTAAAATAGATAGCTAGTGGGAAGCAGCCGCATAGCACAGGGAGATCAGCTCGGTGCTTTGTGACCACCTAGAGGGATGGGATAGGGAGGGTGGGAGGGAGACGCAAGAGGGAGGGGATATGGGGATATATGTATACATACAGCTGATTCACTTTGTTATACAGCAGCAACTAACACAACACTGTAAAGCAATTACGCTCCAATAAAGATGTTCAAGAAGAAAAAAAGGACAGGACCCCTGAGGGTCTTTCATAACTCTTAAAGGATGTGACTCCCATGGTGCAGCCAGCATTGCTAATAGTTCTTTGGTGAGGGAGATTTAAATAAGCAAAGAAATGTGTTAAAACCACGCAAACGGAATCTGGTGGCCACAGACCCACCAAAAACACTGAGTTGTATGAGCCGGCTGGGTTGAAGGGTGGTTGATCCTTTAAACTTGAGCAGGTCGAGCCTCTCAGAGATGGGTCTTTAGCGCTCGCTCGGTCCTGGCTAAGGCCGGGCCCACATCCAAGACCGGGTCTCTGCCCACCGCCTTTATCCAGCGGCCTGGAGACCTACACGCCCGCAGCCCGTGACCCAGCCCGCGCCACCCCGGCCCCGCCCCTGCCTTCCCGGGCGCCCGCCCCCCTCTGACCGGGCGGCGCCGGCGCGCCGGCCGTCAGAGCGGCTGTGTGGGCGGAGCTTGCGTAGCCGCCGGGACCCCTGCGCGCACCGCTTCTCACCCCTAGCCACCGCGCGCCTCCGCGGACACGCACTTCCTGCGAGGCCTCCGTCTGCACCTTAGGCGAGCCGAACCGAGCTGAACCCTGCCCTGCACTTGCGAGCTGTTCGCCATGGTGGACGAGCTGGTGCTGCTGCTGCATGCGCTCCTGATGCGGCACCGCGCCTTGAGCATCGAGAACAGCCAGCTCATGGAACAGCTGCGGCTGCTGGTGTGCGAGAGGGCCACCCTACTGCGCCAGGTACGTCCGCCGAGCTGTCCGGTGCCCTTCCCCGAAACGTTTGACGGCGAGAGCTCCCGGCTCCCCGAGTTTATCGTGCAGACGGCGTCTTACATGCTCGTCAACGAGAACCGATTCTGCAACGACGCCATGAAGGTGGCATTCCTAATCAGCCTGCTCACCGGGGAAGCCGAGGAGTGGGTGGTGCCCTACATTGAGATGGATAGCCCCATCCTAGGTGATTACCGGGCCTTCCTCGATGAGATGAAACAGTGTTTTGGCTGGGATGACGACGAAGAAGACGACGACGAAGATGAAGAAGATGATTACTAGGCCCGGAGACCCTCGGGCCTAGGGGGGAGGGCCCTGCACGCCGCCACCTCCCCCCTCCCCGCCCTGCCCCGCCCGCAGCCGCCGCCCTCCCCTAGCGCTCCGATCCCCTTCCCTACCCCTGCCTCTGGTTGTCTTCCTCGTCCCCGCCTCCTCCCCGTAGTGCTTGTCTTTGTTCCGGGGATAGTGCTAAGCACCCTCCACCACATTACAGCGACAGACCGGGCCTTTGGAGATAAGGAGCAACCTAGAAGATGCCTTAGTTGGCTGCACCTCCTGGGACACTGATTTGGACTGCTCACCAACCTCCCCCAGGGGGCTAATCTTTCAAGCTGGTTAGTTCCCTACTAACGCCCAGGGTCTTCTCCTGCCCCGCCAGATTGCTGCAGGAGCCTGTTGTTCCTGGCAGCCAAATTGTTGACATTTCTCCTATGCACCAGTTTTGCACAACTGTCATTTATCTTTCAAAATTGCAGCAATCCCACAGATGTGTGCATTTGGACGAAAATACTGAAAACAAAACAATACAAACAAAAGCAGGCACTCCGCCCAGCTCCTCAGTACTACCTGGAAAAAGCATTTGCATTCTTTTCAATAAATACCAAGCACTACGAAAAAAGAGTGTCTTTTAATGGTTAAGGGCTGTCATTGGCCTCTGCCACTCACCCTGACTCCTATATTCTCATTGATAATCAGGGAACCTAGTTCAATCCCAGTACTCCCCACTGTCATGTGTAGGCTACAGAGGACAGCTAACATAGGGCTTTATGGGGAATCTGGTACGCCCCTCACCAAAGCGTTTCTTACAGCCCTGGTGAAGGAGTGTCCTCTGGGGCTTCCAAGATGACATGGGTAAGGGGTGGCTGAGCAGGTGGCAGGCACACCATCCCAAACTGGGACACTTTTGAGAGAGTTTAAGGGGGACACTTAATAATTAGACTGGGACAGCAGGCATAAATCAGGACACACAATATTCCTGTCTTCCTGAGCTTTTGGGTTCTTCCTCAACACGGCAAGTTCTGCCCCTTAACCCTTAGTGCCTGTGGGGTGCTATTGAGTTCAGGCTTCATTTAACAACGTAGCACATTGTTTTAATACCCCTTTTAGGTGCTTGAGCTAACATTAAATCCTAGATCCTGGGTAAATGCACCCATGATAAACAGAGCCTGATTTGAACATTTCATCTTCCTTGGGCAGACACCCTTAGAATCCCCACCCATCCATGTGCCCCAGATTCCTGCCTGTAGAAATTGACAAGATGCCTGGCTATCTCCTGAACTAGATCTTATACTGCTATCTGAGCTATGCTGAGATTTCTTTGTGGGCCTGGAGGGCTCGGAGGCACTAAGGGAGTGGGGTGAGTGCTGAGAAGAATCTGCATACCTTTGTGAGGCAATTACCCCAGGTTAAGTCACTGAAATGTTAAATCAGGGAAGCTTGGTTAGGGGATTTGTGGGGCCTATCTCTGCCAGCCAGGAACTGTCAGGAGGATTTGGGAGGTTCTGAGTTCTCATTCTTATCTATATCTGCCCCCATGTCTTTATTGTACCATGTCTGGAGCCAGCTCTACCTTAGAACCTCTAATTAATTTAGGTAATAAATCTTCTTGTTGTTTAAGACCTTCTGAGGCTGGGTATTCTTTTATTTGTATTGTGAGGTAAACCTCACATTGTGGGTTAAATGAGATACTGGTCATCACACCGGGTACTTCAGAGGTGTGGATTCAATGGGATAACACCCATGAGGTATTTTGAACTGTCCCTGCTGCGTGGTGAGCACTCAGTAAGCATGGGCTCTTACTCCCAGGCCTGGGAACCGAAGCATCATTCCAGAAACAGGTCTCTTGCTATGACCTTGGCCTTAGGAAAATGTCAGGAGTCAATAGGAGCAGAGCGGACTCAGGAAGAGTGGAAATGAGACCATGCCAAGACCTCATTTACTCTTTGGGATCTGACATGAAGTCAGATAGAAAGCCGGTTTACTAAGTGAACAGGCAAAGTCCAGAGCAGGAGTCATTTTTCCAGTCTAGGAAAGTTGTTTCTGGAGGGTGGGACAGGGGTAGATATGATGTAGCAAAGGAGGCTGAGGTCCATACTGGGGGTGGATCTGGGGAACTAGTGGGCAAGTGCTGAAAGCTAGGTGAGACCCAGTGAGACCAAAAATCAGTCATTCAAAATAATCAGTGGTCCAGGTAGACTTAGAGGAGTTAGAGATATGGTGGTCAAAGAAAAGTGGTTCTTGCCCTCATGGTCATTCCAGTTTGTCGCTTTTACGGTGCCTTGGGCCAGAATTGGGATGATACCTTGCTACAGGTAAGGTCCAGAAAGAGAATCTAGACTGTGATTAGATTTGAGAGTGACCTTTCCAAGGTGGACATTGAAGGCATGAATAGATGAGATCTACTCCCCACCACCAAACCAAGTGTGTGCATGCTCTGTGCAGAAGGAAGGGGTCTCTGGTCAGTGAAGATGCCAACGCAGCACCTGAGTAGCACTCATGACAGCTAGGCCAAGAGCTTCTGGAATCTGAAACGTACATGTCCTGGGCTTCTATGCATGTGCCTGAGCTGCCTCAGTGTGTGTGTGTGTGTGTGTGTGTGTGTGTGTGTGTGTGTTAATGTCCTTCATGTATCATGGAAGAGCGGGTTATGCTGTGAGCTGCAGACAAGGACAGTGTTAAGAATCTGGCTACCTTGGCAGATTCTGCAATAAAAGCACAGATATTGGCAAGGGCTTTACCACCACGGAAGGAATTCATGATAGTGTGATAGTGGCATAAGGCACAACAGAAGAGAATTGGAGAAGTAAATAAGCATATCTGAAGATAAAATCAGCACTCAGAGGAAAACTATTAAAAGTAGGTGAAAATGTTGAAATAGCAAATATGAACTTCAGACTCCTGAATTCCCATCACACTGGACTTGAAACGGTCACTGAAATTGTGCTATTAATGAAATGAAATTAATCATATTGAAGGTCATAATCATTTAATCCTATTAAATCTTCCAATGTATGTTTGGATTTCTCTAATCACTTGAATAGGTAAGTAGTGCCATCCATTAATTCTGTGTTGCTGTGTTTTGCCAGATGATACATTAAGCTAGAGGTACATGATGCACATTGTGTTTGGTTACTTTCTGCTATTACAACATAGTGAAAACCTCAGCAATTTGGAAGTAGAGGGAGATGTCTTGTTAAAATCAGTGGAATATTTATTTTTTAGCAAATGAATTTAAACAATTTTTAAAGTTCTTAAAGCACTTAAAGCTAATGAAAGGGTATCAGTTCAAGGTCCTGAGAATGTTTTCTTTGAAGGATGATCAGTGTGGGGTAATTGTATGAAGTATATATATTATTTGCTTTGAAATATGAACTTTGCTAAAGTAGCATTAAAAGTGTCGGGTAGTTTGCATTACTCAGTGGTTCAAGTATATTCCCTACAGTCTTATGTCCACTTAGTCCTAAAGGTAGATACAATCAACTATGTTTGGTGTCCTTCGACAGTGCTGGTGACCCCCTACTTCTTACTTCTGATCATCCCCCTTGCATTTTTTTCCCTCCTGTCTGAAATGCCTCTGTTAGGATTTGTTCCTTTATCTTCAAGTATTCTATTGTCCAGAGACTCTAAAAAACAAACAAACAATGCAGTTAGCCTGTGATGGGGAATAGCTTGCTTGAAGTAATTATGAACAGCATAGCAAGATTTGTTAGAGGAGCAAAAGCTACGATCAATAACAAATTAGTTTTTCTTGTGATTATATCCACAATAGTTTCATACCTTCTCTTCCCCCGCCCTAAATGACAAAGGATCTCATGCACAGAATTGCAATAATATAATTCTGTTTTAGCCAAGGTCCCTGTACAGTCAGTTCAAATGACCATTCAGTTCAGAGTCAACCAGTCAGCTCAAGATAAAAAACTGTCACAAGACTGTTTATATGCCTCATTTAAAATGGTTACTTAAAAAAATATCATACCAGTAAAAGAAAGCAAAGGGAATTATATTTCAGTGGTAACTGAAGTAATTGGGATACTTCTGATTTATTTGTTCTCTAGACACAGATAATTGCACTGCCATACAGGGCTTTTAGAACTGCTCATTTGAATGTGCACAATTAAATTTTTAACATGTTCATAAGTAGGGAGACTAATATAATGAGTCCCCATAGACCCATCTCCAGATTCAAAACTTACCAACATTTTTGCTTCACCTATCCCTTTTCTTTCTTATAATTTTTATGGAATATTTAAAATCAAATCCCAGATATCATATTAATTCACCCTTTAATATTTCAGTATGTTTCTCTTAACAGATAAGGCTTTAAAAACAATCCATAATATCATCATCGTATGTACTAAAATACAATGACTCCTTAATATTTAATACTCAATCCATATTCAAATATCCCCAGTGTCTTAAAATTGTGTTTTTAATTATTTGTTTGAATTAGGTTTCAAAAATGTTGACACACTGCATTTGGTTTATATATCTCTAAAACCTTCTTTTAACTAAAAACAATTGCCCTCCATCCTTTTTCCCCTACAAATTATTTGTTGAGGAAACCAGGTCATTTGTCCTATGGAATTTCCTATATTCTGGATTTGCTTACTCTTTTCATATCCTTGCCCAAGTTTCTCTTGGGTTTTGGTGTTTCTTTCTCAATATTTTAGAGGCTTTTTATTTATTAGGGATCTGTGATATTTGTTGCAAATATTTATTTATTTATTTATTTATTTATTTATTTGTTTGTTTGTTTATTTATTTATTGGCCATGCCGTGCGGCATGTGGGGTCTTAGTTCCCAGACCAGGGACTGAACCTGCGCCCCCTGCAGTGGAAGCACGGAGTCCTAACCACTGGACTGCCAGGGAAATCCCTTATGTTGCAAATATTTATGCCCAGTCTATCATTGGCCTTTTTATTTTCTTTACGATATTGATATCTCAGGCTGTTGTGAAAATGTTTAATATATTTCCATTTTTTCCAGTATCCTCCCATTTCTGTGCTCCCCAGTTTATTTGTTTATATTCTTTCTCTTAGTGTTTATACCTTTAAATCGTGTATATACCTCTATTATTTTTCAGATACGAGTGATCTATTTTGACTCTCAGCCATGAAAGATGAGGAGCTCAACATATACACTAATACTATTTCCCTATCAGCTTTGTAAGTTACGTTGTTTCTGTGTTGTCAGTGTTTGTAACAGTTACATGTTTTTCTCTGGTGAACGTAATCCCCACATGTGTTTTAACTTTAATATATCAGACAAATGAATTTAATAATAACTACCTTGTCCAATTTTCATTCAATGTTTTTTTGTTAGCTAGTTTCTTTTTCCATTTTTAGTTGTTTCTTCAAAAGGAAAAAAAACCCCGTAAAACTCCTGGGAACTATATCGTCTGAGGTTTTGATGGTGAATGACAGTTTTGTTATGGGTAGAGTTTCTTTTCTTTCATTGCTCCACTATCTTTTTAGCATTGAATGTTATTTTGTAGAAGTCTGAGGCCATCCTAATATTTTTCATCCATAACTGATTTGATACTTTTGTAGATTTCTCAGAGAATTTTTTTCTTTATATTTCAACAGGATATATCTAATTGCTATTCATTTTTTGTCATTTTTTTGTGTGGAACCTGGTGTGACCGTTTAACATGTAGATTCGAGACCTGATTCCCTTCTGCAAAGTTTTCATAATTATTTCTTTAAATATGTATAATATATACTGATATTTATTTATGTTGACTCTCCTTTACCTGGCCTCTATATTTTAAATTTTCTCAGACTTTTTTTAATGTTTTCTTCATTTCCATTTTATTCTCTTTTATCAATCCTGTTCTCTCTGTCCTTTACCATGATTTCAGAAGTATCTGTCATTCTTCGTGTTGTTTCTAGTTTGGCTTCATTTCGGTGACAGGTTTGTTGTTTCCCACTTCTTTGCCAAGTGCTGCCAGCTCATGCTTTAGCTTCTATTGACTCGTGCATATTCCTGAATCACGCATTTCTTATTTGTTCTCTTGTTGTGCAGCTATGGATCCTTTATATTTTTTAAGTTGATGGCAGTGTGCTATGTTATGATATGATGGTGATATAAGTCACATCTCTTTCTTGGCAGTATTTTTCTAGAGAGTGTTATTTGCCACTTTTTTCCTGTTCCTTCCCTCCTATGGGAGTGCTTCTAGGAACCTTTCAGTATCTTGCCTCCTTCCTAGTAATGCTGCTCTTCCTCAGTAAAGAAGTTACAAGTCAGCCTTTCTTGTCTCTTTCAGTCCAGTCCCAACAGCATTTTCTCTGGTAGAAATAACTCAATGTTAGTGACTTGTACATTGCATACTTCCCATTTTCCTGAAAGGAGACAGATCTGACTCCCCACTCCCTTTTTTAAACATTTCAATAGCGCTCTCATGTTTTCATTGTACCTGAATGTACCTAGATGATTTCCGACATTATTTTCAGAGTCAACGTTCTGTACTTTCTGTATTTGCCCCTGCTGCTCAGTAGTTCTGATGTCTTAATCGCCTGGGATAATCTGTATCCTTGAGAAGCGTTGAGTTAACCTTTGAGAGGGACTCAATAAGATTCAGCTCTGGGGGTGGAAGAACCTGAAAAGTAAAAAATGAAATATTAATGACTTAGAATACTTTCTCACTACAGCTGCGTGTGTGTTTCAATAAGTAAGATCAATTTTATTCTCAATTTTTGGAACAACTTTTTATCCCCCTGTGTAACAAGAAGAAAAATGAAATGGTTTTAGTCATCTGTGGAGAAGAGGTACCACATATGTAGGAGATCCCATCAATATGTATATGGGAAAAAAGAAAAAAACCTGTTGTTCATTGGAATAAAAAGTAAGGAGGGTGAAATTAGTATCAGAAAATGGGCCTTAGAAGAGATAGAAAAGCACATACGGAAACTTCGGCTTGTTGTGAGTTGAGAATGGATTGTTCCTTGCACAAAGTTTGAGTTCAGTGAGAATGTGTTGGGGATCAGAAAGGCTGGTTCCTGTTGTGGCTTTGCCTTAGATTTGCTCTGCGAAGCCCAGACAGCTTACTTGACTTCTCTGATTCTAAACTTCTATACCTGTATCATGGGAATAATTATATCTTAGGACTAGTATAAGAAAAAACTGCCTAGTATCTTATCTGGTAGTCAATAAATGTTAACACCATTCTTCTTTTCTTCAATAGATATTATTTAGTAAAATAAGAATGTAAGATTGGCTGTTATGGTAGTCTTGTGGGTTTTGGTAGAAAGACACTGATATTGGGGGATTTGGAGTGTCAGGAGGAAATGTGGTCAACACATTAAAGTGTTGGATATTAAGAATGTATATTAAGAATTAATTGACATGTGAACAACACTTGACACTTTAAAAGTCACTTTCATATTCAGTTTCTTATTTGGGACTCACGCCAACTCAGTGAAGAGATACTTTTATTTACATTTTACAAATTGGGATATATTTTTATTTACATTTTACAAGTTGGGATATTAAGTCTCTGAGATGCTCCAGGACTTGTCCATGATAAAAATGTCAGAATCTGGGCCAGAATTCTCACCCCAAGTCCAGTGCTCTTTTTACAGTTTCCTGCTGCCTTTTGGAAGTAATGCCTTGTTCAGGTTGCCTATCTCCCATGGACCTTCGTTTCCTCGTTTATAATCTCAAGCATTTTCATTAGTGGGCCACTCTGCAGGTTTTTCTCTCATTTGATAACAAAGTAGCCCTTAAAATGAGCAACTGTCATACTGTCTGCTCCAACTCTGAACCTCTATAATTTTATCTCCATTTTGCACAAACCCTGGAGTACTTACAGGAAACAGTATGAGATTTGAGAAGGATGCTGGGATTTCTCATTTTTTTAAAGCAACCTCCCCCCATAATCCCCCCAAAACCTAAATGTCCATCAAAGGAGATAGACTTAAACAATGATAAAGTACATCCCTCTATGAGCTACTTCACAGAGGTAAAAATAATATTTTCTTTGTATTTTTGAGGGGAAGTTCCGATAGGAATTCTTAAGCATAAAAGTAATTCATAAATACATGTAGAATATGATGATATTTACAAATATTTTAAAACCTATATATGTATGCATGTGTGTACGTGTAGACATATATGTACAAAAGGCAAAAAGAACAGAAAGATGAATGCCAAAATTTTAACAATGTTTACCCTAGACAGGGGAGTAGTATGAAAGAAAATTTTTGCTCTTTTACTCTGTATTGCGCAGATTTATTACAATGAGTACTAATGTAATTTAAAACATAGAATTAGTACTTATTCTGGATAGGTTTTGGTGAAAATGAAAAACAACTGTTGGTACCATTATAAAATAGTTCTCTTTTGGAAACAGTAATTCATGTTGTAGGAGCCATAAACTTATTCACAGTTTGTTATAAAATAAACATAATTGGTTTTATAAATCAGTTATGTTACTTCAATTCTTCTAAACAATTGATAATAAAACTCTGTTTTATCAATGAAAACAAACTATACTCAAACTATTATTTCAGTAGTAAGTCTGGTCAGTGCAGTTAGAAATAGGTCATTCCCATAATACCTCTTCATTGTGTCCCTTTCTTTCTGGCAGTGATTTCCTTAGTAAAACCCTCATTGCTTGCCAGGTTTATTTGAACGGACTCCTAGATGACTTTTCTTCTTATGGGCTCTCTTCCTTCTAATCTGCTCTTTTCATTGCTGTTAGTGTTGGTTTTTTGAAACATAAACCTTACCACTTTTTTCTATTCAAAATCCTTCTGTGATCCCCGTATCTTCAGAAAGTGCTTAAATTCCATAACATAACATTTATGTCTGGATTACTCTTTTTAAAAATTATCTTTTTATTGAGTTATAATTGGGCTGTCTTTTTACTGTTGAGCTATAAGAGTTCCTTATGTATTCTGGATACTAGACCTAATTATTATTGGATGTGTGATTTACAAATATTTTCTCCCATTTGATGGGTTGCCTTTTCACTTTTTGGATAGTATCCTTTGATGGACAAATGTGTTTAATTTTGATTAAGTCCAATTTATATATTTTCTCTTTGGTTAGTTGTGCTTTTGGTGTCCTATTTAAGAAACCATTTCCTAACCCAGAGTCACAACAATTAACACCTACGTTTTCATAGTTTTTATGTTTTACCTCTATGTTTTCATCATTCTCAGAGTTTTAAGTTTTAGATGTTTCATTTTGGCCTTTGGTCCATTGTGAGTTAATTTTTGTATGTGGTGTGAGGTAGTGGTTTAAATTAATTCTTTTGCATGTGGCTTTCCAGTGTCCCAGCACCATTTGTTGAAAGGAATATTATTTTAACCCCATTGAATTGTCTTGGAACCCTTATCAAAAATCAGTTGTCCATAGATGTATAGGTTTATTTCTGCAATCTCAATTCTTTTCTATTGAGCTATGTATCTATACTTGTGCCAGTATCAAACTGTCTTGATTACAGTAGTTTTGTAGTAAATTTTGAAATTGAAGAGCATGAGTTCTCCAGCTTTTTTCTTTCAACAGTTTTTGGCTATCCTGGGCCCCTTGCATTTTAGTATGAACCTTAGGCTCAGATTGTGCATTTCTTCAAAAAAGACAATTGGCGTTTGATAGGGATTGTACTGAATCTGTATTAACTTGGGGTATATTGCCATCTTAATAATAAGTCTTCTACTCAGTGAACATGGGATATCTTTCCATTTATTTAGGTCTTCTTTAATATGTTACAGTGATGTTTTATTATTTTTATTATATGTCTTCCACTTATTTTGCTAAGTTTATTTCTTAGTTTCTTATTCTTTTTGCTATTATTCTAAATTGAGTTAAAAAAATTTTTTTCAGGTTGTTTGTTAGTTAGTGTATAGAAATACAGTTGACCCTTGAACAACATGGGTTTGAACTGCATGGGTCCACTTATACATGGATTTTTTTCAGTAAATGTGTACTACAGTACTACAATATCTGAACTTGGTTGAGTCTGTGGGTGTGGAACCATGCATACAGAGGCCTGACTATAAAGTGATAAACAGATTTTCGACTGCTTAGAGGTTGACCCCCCCAACCATCGCATTGTTTAAGGATCAATTGTACACTTGATTTTTGTTTATTGATATCATACAAATACAACCTTGGTGTACTTGTTTATTAGCTCTAATATTTTGCTTTGTGGATTGCTTAGGATTCCCTATATCCTGGATCATGTCATCTGGAAATAGATAGTTTTACTTCTTCCTTTCCAATCTGGATGCATTTTATTTCTTGTCTTTCTTTCTTTTTATCCTTCATTCATTCATTTTTGCTTTATTTCTCTGGCTAGAGCCTCTAGTACAATATTGAATTGAAGTGGCGTGAGCAGACATCCTTTTCTTGATCTTAGAGGGAACGCTTTCATTCTTTCACTATTAAGTATGAGGTTGGCTGTGGGCTTTTCATAGATGCCCTTTATCAAGTTGAGAAAATTGCCTTCTACTCCTAGTTTGTTGAGTGTTTTTTTATCTTGAAAGGATGTTGGATTTTGTCAAGTGCTCCTTCTATGTTTATTGAGATGATCATGTGGTTTCTGTTTTTTCCTTTTATTCTGTTAATATTGACTGATTTTTATATGTTGAATCAACCTTGCCTTCCTGGAAAAAAATCACATTTGGTCATGTAATATAATCCTTTTTACATGTTGCTAGGTTTTTGGTTTGCTAGTATTTTGTTGAGGATTTTTGTCTATATTCATCAGGAATAATGACGTGTAATTTTTTTCTTGTGACCTCTTTTTCTGGTTTTGGTTTAAGTTGGGAAGTTTTCTAAGTTAGGCCTCATAAAATAAGTTAGGAAGTTTTCTGCATCCATTGCTTTGCACTTGCTTTTTCCACTTAATTGTAAATTCAGAAGTAACTCTGTCAACTCAGAGTTACCTTCCTCATTTTTGTGCAGCAGCATAATTCACTCTGTGGATTTGCCATAGTTATTCAGAATTCTCCTATGTATGGTCCTACGTACGGGAAATATTTTGTTATTACAAAATTAAGATTCACCATTAATAACAATGTGCATATTTTGTTTTATATTTGTGGAGATATACCTTTACAGTAGGTGCCTAGGAAAAGGATTGCTAGATCAAAGGGTAAGAACATATGTAGTTCGTTAGATATTCCTACATTCCCTCCCAAAATGGTTTTGGCATTTTACACACCCACCAGAAATGGATGAGACTGCCTGTTGTCCTGTAGCATTATCAGGATAAGGGCTATTTTGAATTTTTGACTATCTGATAGATATTTTTTAATGGTATCTCAGTGTAGTTTTAATTTGTACATCTCTGATTGTGAGTGACGTATTTTTTTATATGTTGAGGGCTGTTTTAATTTCTCTTTTCTATAGATTATCTGTTCATATATTTTGACCATTTTTTTCTACCTTGTTTTTCTCCTTTTTCTCTCATTATTTAAAAGCTCTTTATGTACTTGGGGAATAGCCCTTTGTTTATAAGTCGCATGGATTTTATTCCAGTTTTTCATTTGTCTTTTACCTTTTATGGTATTTATTTATTTTTATTCCAAAATTTCGCATTCTTATGTAGACAGAATCATTAGTCTTTTATTGCTTCTAGATTTTGAGTTATATTTAGAAGACTTTCTTTCCCCATATCCAGCTATACAGGAATCTCCCTCAATGTTTTCTTTTAATATTTCTGTGGATTCAATTTTTGAACGTTTACATTTCTGTTCTATTTGGTGTTTATTATGGCGTATGATGTATCCAATTTAATTTTTTTTTGAAAATGGCTCTTATTCTCAGTTATGTGATATGATTATCATATACTACATTTCCATGTGACCTTGTGTCTATCTGTGGATTTTCTTTGTGTTTTCCAGATATTATATTATGTGCAAAACTTCTTTTCCAATTCTCATACCTCCAATCATTTTCTCTTGTCATGAAATTGTACTGAAGGTAGTGGAAATCCTTCCCTTGTTCTTCTCCTCAGTGACAATGTTCCTAAGTGTTTCCGTATCCACATATATATAAAAACATATATATTTGTGTTGTGTGTGTGTGTGTGTGTGTGTGTGTGTGTATGTGTGAGAGAGAGTGGGAGAGAGAGAGTTACATAACAGTGCTAAATTTTGTACAGCCTGTTTTCAGTATCTATGGAGAATATCTTGTTTTTGTTTACTTAGATTTATTAAAATGGTGGATAATTAATTTTTTAATATAAAACCATCCCTGCATTTCTGGAACAAATCCCATTTGGTCATAATATCTCTTTATTTTTATTCATTTATTTATTTTTATTTTTAAATTTTTGGCTGCACCATGCTGCTTGTGGGATCTTAGTTCCCTGACCAGGGATTGAACCTGGGCCCCTGGCAATGTAAGCGCCAAGTCCAAACCACTGGACTGCCAGGGAATTCCCATATCTCTTTATTTTTAATGTGTAGTTAGAATATGCTTGCTAATATAATTCAAAATCTTTCATTGATATTCATGAGTTTGGTCTGTAGTTTTCCTATTTGTGTTTTTATCAGGTTTATGTATCAATATTATACTTCCTTCATTAACAAAGTGAAAGTTTTCCTTTTACTACACTCTGGAACAATTTAAGTAACAGTAAGATATTCATATACAGTTTCAATTAAAAATCTATTTGAACGAATTAGTCACTGCAAAGTTAGTGCATCAGAATTCTCCAGTGGCAAAAAATAAGTGATATTTGAAAGTACTCTGTTTAATATATAGTTTATTATAAGTGTAATAGTTAATTATAGTTAATATTTGATAATAGTTAATAGTTTAATAAAATATTTAATAAGTACTTTTATATTACATAGTTTGACCTTCACTTCAAATTTCTGAATATGTTATATTCATTTTACGGATTAGAAAACTGAGGCACAGAAGGATTAAGTGGCTTGCCCAATCCACACATTTAGTGAGGAGCAATAGAAGAACTTAAACTACATCTACTGTTTTCATAGTATACTCTGTTCATTCCATAGTGCTTCCCTGAAATGTAGTTCACTGTCTTTATGTCAATAGTTGGCCAAACATTTTAACTCACAATTAATTTACATGTATGTTCAGTAGGGAAAAAAAATTTTGGTTTTGAATCTATTTTTGTCATACTGTGACACTACCAGTTCTCACTACAAGTAGAATCCTTGGTGATGGAAGGCAGTAATATGTGTATGTCCATTTAGATAATCACTTGCTCTCTCTCTCTCTCTCTCACCCCAACACACATATCCTTTAGAGGACATCATGGGATAAGACTACCTTAACCATTGATTCATACAATTCAAATAGGCTTTTGGCATACAGAGTAGTTATGATTTGTGGAACATGCTTTCATTTATAGTATATCCTCCGTTTATGTACCTACCTAATGTAGAGATTAGATTGGCTTTAAGTTATCAGCCATTTTGAAGATAGGCCCATTAAAAAGAAAAACTAGGGCTTCCCTGGTGGCGCAGTGGTTGAGAATCCGCCTGCCAATGCAGGGGACACGGGTTCGAGCCCTGGTCTGGGAAGATCCCACATGCCACGGAGCAACTGGGCCCGTGAGCCACAACTACTGAGCCTGCGCGTCTGGAGCCTGCGCTCCGCAACAAGAGAGGCCGCGACGGTGAGAGGCCCGCGCACCGCGATGAAGAGTGGTCCCCACTTGCCGCAACTGGAGAAAGCCCTCGCACAGAAACGAAGACTCAACACAGCCATAAATAAATAAATAAATAAATAAATAAATAAATAAATAAATAAATAAATAAATAAATAAAAGAACGTGAATTTCTTTAAAAAAAAAAAAAGAAAAGAAAAACTAAAGCAAACAAAAATTCCAAATATCTGTAAGAACAGATTTAATGTGATGTCACATACTTTCTACAACGTATCGAAATTCCAGGGATGAGCATGGTGCATCATCTCTGGTACCTTAAACTTGAGTACTTGTATTAAAGTAGCTAGGAATGGGAAAATATAAGTGTAAAATAATATAATGCAATATGTTGTAATCAATAAACTCAATAGTATATCGATATAAACATACACATTTTGGCAATACGAAGCATTTTCATTTTGATGTGCATTTATCTTCAGATCAATGGGTACAAAGAGTTCTAGCAAGTTAGTTAGCCCAAATGGCTTTATTTTATCTAATTCTAGGGGTGCCTTGAGTATTGTGTCAAATCCAAACTCTTTGCCATGGCTGTGTACAATCTGCCTGCACTCCCCCCCACCTCTCCTCTCTTAATTCATCTTTCCCTTTCTATTCCTCACTCTGAGCTCCAGCTTGAATGACTTTCTTTAACTTCAGGACTGCCAAAATTTTTCCTTCCAGAAGGACATCCACGTGCTGTTTCTCTTCCTTGGACAATTTTTCCCACGTCTCTTTATCTAGCTAACTCCAACAATCTTCTGATCTTACCTTAAATGTAATTTTCCCAGAGTGGCCTTATCTGGCTAATGCCTCCCCTTCCTGAACAACACCAGTTTACTCTTATAAACTCTCACTATGCTGTACTTCTCCCTTGGAGCATTTGTAAAAGAATCACTCATGTAATTTTTTTATCGTCTCCTCTTAGAATGAAAGCTCTGTGAGGTCATGTGTGGTTCTTGTTTGTCTCATTCTCCACTGTATCACTAGTACCTAGAACAGTCTTGAGCACCTAGTATGCACTAGCAAATATTTGTTGTATAAATGGACGAGTGAGTGAATAAGTGACTTTAAACAAGCATTGTGAAAGAGGTTGGTGCATGAGATAATCAGAGGCTGGGGGAAATCAGAAAATTCAGGCATCATTACCCTAATAAATACAACAAAGAGGGAGACTGCAATGAGCATGCCCTAAGAAAGAAAGCCTTTCTGCAAAAGAAAGATGACATGGAGCTCTTTTTGTAAAGTGTTTTCAGCACTTTATGAGCCATTGTTATCTCCTTATTTAATTTACCGAAGAAAAGTAGTAAGCAAGGACAACTGGGAGTAGAAAAGTTTCTGAGGTTTACTAATGATGTACACAGCTTCTGCTTTCCATATCACTTTATTGTCAATGGTAACATTAAAGTCTTACGCTCTGTTGGAGATATAAGTGTATTTGAAAAAACAAAATTCATTATCATTGAAAACACTGGATTCATGTTGCCACCCTGGGGAAATAGGAAATGTCACTGATTTAAGTTTGAGGTTAAAGGACACTTTTGGAGAAAAAAAGATAATGGGTTTTTAAAAATATCAACACAGGAGCCGTGTTTATCTACATGCAGTAGTTGACTATTGTGAAGTTGCTTTTCTTCTTATATACCTCCTTATTTCCAAGTCCTTTTCTTTTTTTGTATACTTCCCCCCTTTTCAGTCAGCCATGGAGCAGTTAAAGTAGTTTGTGTGAGTACACTCAGCCTATACATATTTAGGTCAAAAATTACTAAAGGTGCAATAAAAAGAATTCTGGATGCAACATTCCACTCTGTGCTGAGCTTGGTATAACTGCCTCTGGGACGGTAGCTACCCTCATACATACGAATGACTCAATGGAATTTGAGGGAATACTTTAAGTGTTCTTGTCTTTTAAGCATTGTATATTAATTTTTGATCATTTCCAAACTTTCTTTTAGCAGAATTGCACATGGAAAACATAAACATCATTGGTAGTAATTTTTAAATTTCCAATTGGAAATTGTGATAGAAATATTTATTCAATATCTAGCATTTGCATGACATTTTGCTCTAGGGCAGTTGGTCCTTTGGCTCAAATGTTTACTTCCTCAGTGAAGTAGGTCTCAGCCTACTTCCCTTGAACACATACATACACACAACAGGCTCAATCTTGCCCTTTCCTTATACTCCTTTAGCACTTAAATTGGATTATTCCAGAAAACCTGAGGGAAATGTTTTGATCAGTTGCAGGGCAGTCAACACATTTTTAGGAGTTAAAGAGAGAAGAGGGAAGAGAGTATCTATTTATTGAGCTTTACTTTGCCCTTTCTCTAATAATACCAATACCAGAGCCCTGACTCTGAGAAAGACAGTTTCACGGACATGTAGTTCTGAAGCTAACATAAAGATGGAAAATTTCCTCCATGGTAGTCATCTCAGAATAATATCTTGATATCTTCTTTTATCAAGGCATTGCTAGATAGAATTTGAAAAATGCTCATAGGACGTAAGTAAACTCCTCAAAGTCATTGACTGGTAGGCCATTGTCAATTATGAGTTCGATACTTTAAAAATACCTACAGATGTACTTGAAAAAGACAACAATATACTGAAACCCATTTTATTTCTGGCTGTACATCAGACTATACACTATGGGAGAATTTCTCTTGCAGAGATACCTCTGGAAAGAAGACATAAAATATCTGGCCTTGGTTTTGCTGACACAATGATTTGACTGCTGCTGAAGTAGCTTTTAAATCCCTGGGATACATGATTCTTTTTTGCAAAAAGTAACTGAATGGAGGTCCAGTGTCAATGCTGTTAATGGCCCTATGATGACACAGTTCGCATCGAGGGTGAAAATGTTTACGGTCTTTTATTTGTTTGTTCATTTATTTATTTATTTTTAATTTATGGCTGTGTTGGGTCTTCATTTCTGTGCGAAGGCCTTCTCCAGTTGCGGCAAGCAGGGGCCACTCCTCATCGCGGTGCACGGGCCTCTCACTATCGTGACCTCTCTTGTTGCAGAGCATAGGCTCCAGACGCGCAGGCTCAGCAATTGTGGCACACGGGCCCAGCCGCTCCGCAGCACACGGGATCCTCCCAGACCAGGGCTCGAACCCGCGTCCCCAGCATCGGCAGGCAGACTCTCAACCACTGTGCCACCAGGGAAGCCCCTTTTATTTGTTTATAGATCTTTGTGTGTCTCCGGAGGCATGGTAAGTCTTTTTGGAGACACTGAAATTGAGGAAGGTAAAGACCATTGGAAGTTCCCAGAATTACCCTCACAAGCATGCCTCAAAATTAAGATTAGAATTTAGAATCTCTGGGTTCTTGCTCTTGTTAAGAAATATTGATAAAGGAGAGTGTAGATGGAAGCAGTTTGCAAGAAGGGGGGATGTGTCCTGGGTCTTGGGTGGACTTGGCTTATGTAGATATGGTTATCAATCCCTTGGACATTTTAGTGTTAGACATCACTAATGTGGTCCCATGGAGTACTGAATATAATAACGTTTCTGAATGTGTACATTATGCATAACATATGATCTCTAACCTTTATCATGATTTTTCAAAATAATTTTATTCTTATTTAACAGGAAATTGAGGTTCAGTGAGATATAAAATCTTGCCCAAATTTTATGAGCCAGGATTCAAACTCAGCTCTACGTGATCCCAAAGGCACCACCACACCATGATTCTGTTTGAATAATCATATGCATCAAATAAACATATAATAGAGGAGTGAGTGTATTTAAGAGAGGGGTGACATTTGAAGGGTGAGTGTCTAAGTTTCTTGTGGCTATTGAAACAAATTACTACAAACTTGGTGACTTAAAATAGCGTAAATTTGTTCCCTCACAGTTTTTGAGTCCAGATGTCTGAAATTAAGGTGTATGCAGGGCTGCACTCTCATCAGAGGCTCAAGGAGAGAGTCTGTTGTTTTTCTCTTTTCCAGCTTATAGTGGCTTGTATCACTCTAATTGCTGCCTCTATAGTCATTCTGCCTCCTCCTCTTCTGTCTGTCAAATCTCCCTCAGCCTCACTCTTATAAGGACACTTGTCATTGGATTTAGGGATAGTCCCCATAAGCCAGAATGATCTCCTCATCTCAAGACCCTTAACTTGATTACATCTGCAAATACCTCTTTCACAAATAATGTTCACAGTTTCCAGGAATTAGAATATAGGCATGAATTTGCGGGGGGTACCATTCAGCCTGTGGGTAATGGATTTCTGTGGTCAGACTGAGTTGGACCAGGGTATTTGCCTTCCTTTTCCCGGTTGTGGCTTCCTGGAGGAGCTGGAATTGTTGGAGCTCTCTCAAAGGCCTGAAGAGATGGATAGGTCTAATGATAAGTTGAATACACAAGGGGTACCTTGAAGCAGTGTAACAGGTTATCCCCATTGGCACAAACCAGCCAACATAAAATCATTGATAGAAAAGTTAAGAGATTCTATAGGATAAGCTAGGTTTAAAGTGAGTGTTCACCGTGTAGACTCTGTCCTCAAGGAAATTATGTTCTAAGCAGCATGACAGTTTATTGAGTAAAGCAAGAGCCTATTATAACAGTTTATCAGATGCTGGATTTTTTTCATAAAAATCCACAGCAAAAAAATAAATATTAGGGGATGAAATCCCTATACTGGGGGAAAAATATGAAGAGCAGAATGAAAGTGAACAGCCCTGCCCTCAGACAAAACCACCGCCCGTCCTCTCTGGCCAGCAGTGATCAGAGCCCCTCCACTATTTTCATTTGGAGCCATTAGGACTAATCTCATCTTGTCCTTTTATCTTTTGTATGTCAGGTCCACAGGTATCCCAGGTCTCCCTATCTCCATATTTGCCTAGTACATCTTTTTTTTTTAAACCTATTTCTCAACTCTTGAAAACCATCTACTTTGCACTCTAGAAATCAGAGTCAGTGTTCAGCAAAGTCCTATTTATTTTCAGTAACTTCTCTTAATATTTCCTTTACCTCCTTTTTCTAAATGAAATCTGGCTCTACCCTAATGACTCTCACTGTAGCCTTTTTAAATGGTAGGTCTTTTTTTTTTCTCTAGCACACCCCAATTACTACTGATCCTGGAGTTAGGATAGGTATTTTTATTGCTTCTCCTTGCTGATGACAGACTATTCTCTCTTCCTCCTCCTCCCAGCTTAGAATTTTATGTCATTGTATTAGATATCTCCTGTTACACCTTGTGATGGTTAATTTTATGTGTTAATTTGACTGGGTCACAGGATGCCAGATATTTGTTCAAACATTATTCTGGCTATGTCTGTGAAGGTGCTTTTAGATGAGTTTAGCATTAAAATTGATAGACTGAGTAAAGCAGATTGCTCTCCCTAATCTGGGTGGGTCTCATCCAATCAGCTGAAGGCCTGAATAGAACAAAAAACTGACTTTCCTCAAATAAGAGGGAATTCCTCCTGCATAACTGCCTTTGAGCTGGGACATTGTTTTTTTGTTTGTTTGTTTGTTTTTCCCCCTGCCTTTGGACTTGAACTGAAAATCATATCATCAGATCTTCTGGTTCTCAGGCCTCCAAACTGAGACTGGAACTACACCATTGGCTCTCCTGGGTCCCTAGCTTGCTGACTCCAAGTCTTGGTACTTGTTAGCCTCATAATCTTGTGATCCAATTCCTTACAATAAATCTCTTTAAATCCTACTGGCTCTATTTCTCTGGAGAACCCTGGCTAATACACTCCTCTATATTACAGTCATCTACTGACTTCCAGTTTACTCCTCTCAGTCATGAAAGACATTTTACCTCATCGCACACTATCACCCTTGTCAATTGTTTTAATCCTTGGTGATTTCGATATTCATGTATGTGATCTTTCCCACAACCTGGCCTCTCAGTTTCATGACCTGTTCTTCAGTTTTATTTTCTTTACCAACTTTGCTACTTGTTCCCATGGCCATATCTTATCTTGTTATTAGCAATAACTGCAACCCCTCCATAACGTCAGTGTCAAGCATCCGACTTGACCACCAACTCACTCCCTCTGATATCCTGATAACAACAACTATCTTATCCCACTGGGACCTCCCACCCCACTGCTGCCATGAACATATTCTCACTTCCATCCACATTGGGCTTAGCGTCTTAGTGTCCACGGTCCATTATTACCTTCAACTATGTTGCCTCTCTCTTGTTAATCATACTCATTTGACAAAATCCCAAGCCTGGTTAAATCAAACATGGTTCGAGAAACTCATGCAGTCTTGCTAAGTGGTCTCAGTTTAAACTCAAGATCACCAGCTTCAAGTGGATCCTTAAAGCTGCCTGGCAATTATGCTATATTTGCCAGTCCCGTTAACACTCTAGATGACTATTTCGTGCCTTCTCCCTTTACAAAAATGAAATGTCCACTCCCTCCACTTGCTTCCTGTTTAACTGAGAAAATAGAGATAAGATAATCAAAAGAAATTTTCCTCAAGCTACTATCACCACATTTTCCCATCAACCACCTTCTGTGCCCATACGCTCAGCTTTCATTCCTGTTCCTATGGATGAACAGCTAAAGCCATTGCACTTAATCCCACCCCTGCTCACCAACTCCAGGATATCTCTCTTGCAATTCTCTTCTTCCTTTCCTATATCATTGTTTTTTCCCTGGATCTTTCTCATAAACATAACCTACTAATGTTTCTCCCATTCTAATAGAACAAAACAAAATAGCTCTCTTGATTTCATTTCCCTCTCTGGCTGTTGCCCCACTTCTCCTTCCCCTTTATAGCAAGAGCCCTTTCAAGAGTAGTCTACACTTGCTGTCTTCTATTCTTCTCCACTTGTTCTTAAGGCTTTCTGTACACAATTGCTTTTATAAAGCTTGCTGTTGTGGACTGAATTGTCTCCCCAAATTCATATGTTGAAGTCCTAAACCCAAGCACCTCAGAATGTGCCCTTATTTGGAGATAGGGGCTTTACAGAGGTGATTAAATTAAAATGAGTTCATTAGGGTGGGCCCTAATCCAATAGGAGTGGCGTCCTTATGAGAAAAGGAGATTAGGATACAGAGAGAGAGAGAGAGAGAGAGAGAGAGACACCAGGGTCACGTGCTCACAGAGGAAAGGCCGTGTGAGGACACAGCAAGAGTCTGCAAGCCAAGGAGAGAGGCCTCAGAAGAAACCAAACCTGCCAGCACCTTGATCATGGACTGTAGCCTCCAGAACTGTGAGCAAATAAATCTCTGTTGCTTAAGCCACCCAGTCTGTGGTATTTTGTTATGGCAGCGCTAGCAGCCTAATAACAGTTACCAATCACATCCATGTTGCTAAATCTTAAAGCCCATTCTCCGTCTTCATGTAACTTGACTTACAAGCAGTATTTGATATAGTTAATCACTTCCTCCTCCTTGATACAGTATCTTCACTTTGTTTCAAGGATATTGTAATCTCTTGATTTTCCTCATACCTCACTGGTTTCTCCTTCTCAGTGTCCTTTGATGAACCCCTCCTCCCCTTTCCCAATTCTGAACTTTGAACGACTCTAGGGATCAGTCCTTAGACTCTGTATGCATTCATTATTCATCACTCCCGTTACTACCACTCTGGTCCAAGATACAATTTCTAGCCTGGATGATAGCAATGATCTTCTTAACTTGACTCCCTGCTTCCACATTTGATTGTCTGCTCTGTTCTCCACACAGCAGCCACAGTGATATTTGTAAAGGAGTACGTTATTTCCCTATTCAAAACCAGTGATTCCTCTCTCCACCAGGGTAAAAGCTTTACCATAAGGTCCTCATGATCTACTCCTGCCCACCTCCCTGACTTCTCCTATGACTCTCCCCTTGGCCCACTACCACACTTACATTGATCTCCTTGCTTTTCCTTGAATTTGCCAGACATGCTCCCACGAGGATGTATTTGCATTTGCTTCATTTTGCCTGGAATGGCCCTTGCCCAGACATCTGCATGTCTCTCTCCCTAACCTCTTTCAAGAATCTGCTCGAATGTCACCTCTCAGTTATATCTCCCCTGACCATCCTTTTTATAATTTGAATGCTACTACCTGCAATACTGCTTGCATTCCCTGCTTTTCTCCATAGCACTCAAATTGTGCTTTACTTACTGTACCTGCTTACCATACACTTGAATGGAAACTCCATGAGGGTATGGATTTCTGTCTGTTTTGTTTGTTATTGTATGCCTAGCTCCTAAGACAGGGCATATTTGGGGTTCCATGAGTATTTGTTGAATAAGTGAATGAATGACCAAATTATATTAATAGCTCAAAATTTTATCATTTTTCTCTAAATAGCACTGCATAGAGGAGGAAATTATGAGAAATAATAATAATAAAAAAAAAAACCTCTCAAGATTATTTAGAATTCAAAGGAAGAACATGTTGGGAACCATGGATAAAAGTCAAGTCCTATAATTGCTTATTTCTGACTGTGATGCCTTATAGTTTTTATGTTACAAATCCACTTGTTTTAATGGCTTTAATTTGGGTGTAAATTTTATAGTTTCTTGAGCTTTCCTTACCTAAAAAAAGACATTGAACGCCACATGTGTGGAAAATTGCACTCTCCAATGAGTGAGGAAATAAGAGGGGGCATTCTAAAGAATAAGACACTAAGATATCACCCACTGAAACAGGACATTTTAAAAGCTGCTTTTTATCAACATGATTTTTCTGCATCCTGTAGAGTTTGAAAGCATTTATTTTGAAGTACACATGATATTATAATTGCCCAGTGTCCAAATAAAGCCTCCTAAGACATAATCATTACTTAGGAAAGTCCATGAAACCTGCTGTGAAATATAAATATTAAAGCGGTTTCTCACTTTTTGACTAGGCGTTATGTTACCAGTAAAACCAAAGTCTTAAAAAACTTTTCTGTGTCCTTCTGGGCTCTTTATCCCATTGTCTTTTCTGCTTTATGTGATTTATGGTGTTTTCTTCCTTTGTATTAGTAAGATTTATTTCCTTTTCCAGCCTTCATGAGGACTTATCAAATGATTCTTTGGCTTAGTACCTACCATAATGTCTGGCACACTGTAGACCCTCAATAAATTTAGAATGAATAAAGAGGTATTCATTTAAATAAATTCAATCTCTTATACCTGTGTTTCTCAAAGGGTAATTTGCAAAGCACCTGCATCAGAATCACTGGGCTGCTTTTTTTTTTTTTTTTTTTTAAATACAAACTCCTGTTGTCCATCCATGACATACTGAATAGCATGGAGGCACTGAAATCTGAGAAAAGTTATTTTAAGCTGCTATTGTTTGTCACACTGTGTGTGATAGGTGCTATGACAGGTAACTGAGATGTTTTCTATCCTGTAAAAGAGTTCACCACACAACGAGGAACAGGGAACGGATCATGTATACATGTGGATGAAAATAGTACCTATTTCATATGTCACTGTGAGGATTAAATAAGCAATTAGTGCCTAGCAGATAGAAAAGGCTCAATAAATGTTAAATATTGTCTATTATTTTAGCTTGGATTACTTAGAAAATGGGGAGTTTGTAGGCCTTGTTTATTTTTTATTACTATTTATTTTTGGAGGAATTTCTTATTCATGTTCTTTGATGATGTTGTAATGATGTATTCATCTTTTTCTTATTGGTTTTCAAAATCTTGACCTTAGTATCTCTATTTGCAAAATAAAGGTGTATCAGCTGGTCTTTAAAGGCCTTTCTAGCTTGTATTCTTCATATTTCTAAGTGTCTTGAAGCCAGAGCCATTTCATTGAGAAGGACCCTGACCCCTAAGAGTTTTCAAAAGCAGTTTGACGTTGTAGTTTATGAAAAAGACAGCCTGCACTTGCAAATTTGTTTTTCTTGTTAGAAAATATTATAATATTCTATGTATTTATCTCCAAGTTGCTCAGGTTTCACTGCTTAGAGGAAAGTCTTTTGTGAATACACCTTAAGTTAGCCTAGTCATTTCTGCGAGGCCATAATCTTTTGCTTTGAGATTCAATTGTTTGTCTTTGCAAAGGAGTAATATCAGATGATGCACTTAAACTTGACAAAAGTAAACTTTCCTCCCAGAATGTCCTGGGTAATTTCTTTGCTGCTAAATTTTTTCCTTGTAATTTGTAATGACTTTAGTAGCGTTAACCTACATGAGTGAGATCAGCAACATAAGATCAAGACTAGAAATAATCCTTTTGCTTTGAGTTTAGGTCATAACCCATCTTTAGGCCAACAACAAAAACTGCATATGTTTATTGCTTCTTTTTCCCACAGATTCTCTATGGGATACATCTTGGCTCTAGCAAACCTTTCTGGAATTTTAATTAAGACCTCAGTCTAATGACCTAAGGTCATTAACTAAGCTCTCTTATAGAGTTGTAGGAGAAGCATGAATTCAGATATCTGGGGACCCCTGGAGAAGATATGATCTCTGCACTCACGGGCAAATTAGGACATGCTGTTTACTTAGAGACATATTGCTATACCTCAAATTGGTGCCATGGTACTAGGGTTGTAGTAATTTAACCTTTCTGAGTCTCAGTTCTCTCGTCTGACAAATGGGAATAATAATGCTGTGAAGTGGGCATTGGTATTATTTTGGCATACTTTTTTTCATATTTACATAGCCACACCTGTCAGGGTTTTTTTCCTTTATGATGTTGCCTTTATTTCATGGGTTGCAGGACCATGCCTGATCAGATAAAAAAGTACTTACCCAACTTGTCTTTTATACTTCTTTTATCATTTTCCTTTTCACATTTATCTCTTTAATCTTCTTGAAATTTATTTTGCTATTTGGTGTGAGGCAGGGACCTAATCTCTCTCTTTTCAAACACTTAGCCAGTTATTTCAATACCATTTACTTAAGGAATCCATCATTCTGCACCTATTTGTTGTGCAGTTTCATATATACTCCTGTGTGTAAACATAGAAGTGTAGCTCTGTCTCTTGATTTCTCCATTCTGTTCCAATTGTTTATCTGCCTAATCCTTTATCAGTGTTAAACTGTTTGATTACT
The DNA here is from genome assembly GCF_028021215.1 of Eschrichtius robustus. NCBI lineage: Eukaryota > Metazoa > Chordata > Mammalia > Artiodactyla > Eschrichtiidae > Eschrichtius > Eschrichtius robustus. The sequence goes on from NC_090845.1 coordinate 123,163,917, forward strand.
GTGGCTCTATAATACATATTAATATGAGTCCCTTTTTCTGCTTTGCTTAGCTAACTTTGTCCATCTATTATTGTATGTAAACCTCAGAATCATTTTTGTTAAGTTCTAAAAACCACATTAACAAATAAATTAGAGGTGGGCTTTCACTCCTCCATTTTTTCTTACTCCCTACCTATAAGTAAGCATATTTATGTGTGCAGTATTTTGTGTTTTGTGGAAAAGAGGTAGATGATTATCCTCTTTAGGTATGTATGGTGATTGTATAATTTAATGTCCAACCAGGGGCACTTTTAAGAGTGAAAGAGGGTAGGACAAATATGCAGGGCAGTAGTTCCATGCTGGCATTCTGACAACCTTGAATGGCTCCATATAGCCCACATAGGCAAGACTCAAACACAGACTGGCCTAAGTCTCGGTGAAATGCCTTGGCATTTCTCATTTGACTCCCTATCTTGTGAGAGGCTGCTGGGAGGCATGGGACTTTCCACCTCATGCCCTTCTTCTTAAATCACAGCTGCAGACTACAAGACTACTTAGCTGAAGTCTGGATGGGCTCCTCAGCAGCAACCAAGCAACCTACTGGTTACGTTGTCTTTCACGTGGTTGTCTTTGATTTGGTGTTGTCCTGTAAGTCAAGTGATGCATGAAGCTGGCACCATGTTGGTCTTACTTTTGCCGTCTGGGTAAATAACAAACTCTGTCAATCTGTCTGGGCCCATTGTCCCTTACCAGCAGAGTCTGTTAGCCTGCTTGACAAAATGCTAAACCAGTTAACATTCAGGAACAGTAAGAGTAAAGTGCAACTAGACAATCAAACCAATATTGTTCTCAACATTGTTCCCATGATACAAAAGGGGTTCAGTGGTGGTTTGTCCGTAAAAGTCTTTTGCAATCAGCAGTATCACTAAAATACTTCCTCAGTCAAGTCTCCTGGTAAGCTCTTAGGCTCTCCATTATTGTGGTGGTGGCCCTGAGGGAAGGCAGTTAATCAGTCAATCTATTTAAACTTTAGCCATAATCACATGCTGACTCTAGAACATTTTGGAAAGTACAAAAAACTAAAAAGACAACTCATAAATATTCTTGGTATATATCCTTCCAGTCTTTTTATTATGTATAATTCTTATGTAATTATAATGATGTATTATATATAAATTTGTATCTGCCTTTTTCTTTTCTTAATGCTTGTAAATGCTTTTTAAACATTTTAATGACTGCATATGTTTCCATCAAGTGGATCTATCAGTTTTTGTAAATATTCTGTTATTAAGTGAAGTTATTTCTTTTCTTTTTTCTGTTTTTTTAAAAATAGTAGCCAATAATTTGGTGATAAACATAACCAGCCCTTAGGATAGATTCCCAGCAGAGAAAACCATTTTTTTTTTTTCAGGTTCTTGACACATACTGTCAAATTGTTTTTTAAAGGGTTTGTTGATTTACATTCCCACCAGCATCTGTGGTATCCATTGTCTAGCTCTGAAAGTGCAAAACAAATCCCAGAACCTCATAATCATTTATATTAACTTTCTGGGAAGGTGAGGATCATTATGCTTATAAGGACCAAGCAAATTAATGAAACACTAAATGGTTTTTCATAACCAAAGAATGTATTGCATTTTTAGTGAACAGTTTTGACAGATACTTTTTCCTGTCTGATTTATTTTTATTTCTGTTATATGCATAGTAAATATCTGTAATGGCAGAGGAATGTCTGGTATAGATTTGGTGGTCTCAGATACTACCTAGAGTTTCCACAAAGGTAGAATGCACATAGCAGGAGGATGCATCCTATTGTTGACTAAAGATCTTCATGTTGTCTTAACTGCACCACTCAGGACACAACAGTAGACCAGTGGTTCTTAACTATCGTGAGAGTAATGGGGTTCTTTGAGGATCTGACGAAATGTAAGGACTTTATCCTTAAGTAAAATCAACGTATGGACATAAACATTAAATTTGAAGAAATTTTCAAGTTATTGATGATCCTCCTGAAGTATATTTGTAGGTTCTGAAACAGAGCAGGATCCTGTGGAGCCCTCCTGGGCACAAAAGCTTTTCCAGGTCCCCCATTTATTATTTCCAGGATAAAGGCTTCAGCCTCCTGGACCTTCCCAGAGTACCAAAGGGCAGATTTAAACAGTTATTAATCAGGGAAGTAAGGGAATGCAGAATCAAAGGAGGAGCAATCAAGAAACAATAGTGCAACCATTAAGGCAGGATCCTGGTTCCTGCTCAAGGGATATACATAACAATAGCTTTGAGCTCTTCTGTAGGAACTAAGGCCCCACCCAGGTGGAGGATGGTTAACTTCAGGCTGAGCTCAAGATTACTGGAGCACCGCCCTGTTACCTCACCACCAAGAAGAAAGTCACATGCCCTACAGCCCTCACCCCAAATTTTGCCTATAAAACTTCTCCCCCAAAACCATCAGGGAGTTCGGGGTTATTGTGTGTGAGCCACCCATTCTCCTTGCTTGGCCCTGAAATAAACCTTTCTCTGCTCCAAACTCTGACGTTTTGGTTTCTTTGGCCTCACTGTGCATGGGGCACATGAAATTGTGTTTGGTAACAATTTCAGATTAAGAACTTCTGGTTTAGGCTGTGATAGCCCTGCCCTAAAGATGTGGCCCTGTTGTGTGCTGGTGTCAGCCTGTGGATAGCCACTGTCATTGCTGGACCAGCCCTTGAAGTTCTTATTATCATTGCAAGATGCCTTCAACAGCAACCATCAGGAAACTGGAAAAAAAAAAAAAAGGCTTATAACTTACAGGTCCTGGAAATTACATGGCACACCTGGGGCCACACAGCGAGGTCAGGAGTAGAGAGAGAAAAAGTGTGAACCTAGGGTGCTGCTTTTATTGGGGTTGAGGATGAGGGCCTGCAGTTTATTGGGCTCACTCTTTATTGGTGAGTTTTAAACATAAGAGTGGGAACTTAAAGCGCAAGAGAAAAAACAAGAGACCCAAATCGTCAGTTAATCTAAATCAACCAAGATCTCTAAAACAAAGGAGGCTTGTGGAGGTTGGGGGGGGGGGGTGTGCTGAGGGAATGGGGGTGTTGGGGGATGAGGGCCGCCTGGCTCTTTACCTAGCCATGTGGGTGGCAATGGGCAATGTGTTTATTTGAGATAGGTATCTTTGAAAGAGATGCCTCTTTGAAATGGAGGGACGCCTCAGCAGTCAAAGCTTAAGTCAAGCATTTGCATTACAAAACAGAAAGCCAACTGTCTGGGCTTGTGCCACAGGTCCACAAGAATGGAGTGTTCTAGACTATCTTTGCTCTACCACACACTGAACACGGTGCACTGTAATTTCTGCTCTATGAACATCACACTTCCGGACTTCTTGTCCCATACCACAGTTTTGGCTTAAACTGACTTTTTGGCATGTGAAGTTCCCAGACCCTTGCCTGCAGGAATGACATCCAAGCCAGTTCTCTCCTTTTTCTCTTAGTGCAAGTAATTCCTCCACAAAAATGTAGTATTTTCATTTACAATTGTTCGCCATCATCCTTGGGAGTTATGTATAAATTTTGAGTAGTGGTTCTCAAATTTCAGTATGCATAAGACTCACCTAGGAGCGACCGTTAACATGGAGATTCCCACTCTGAAAACTCTGATTAGGTTGTCTGGGCTAGACCTCCGGTATCTTTTTTATATAAATATTTAATTTTAGGATCATTTTAGATAAACAGAAAACCTCTGACGACGTAACCAAGTTCTTATATTCCACATAACCAGTTTCATTTCCTTTTATTAACACTTGAGATTAGTATTGTCGAGTGAAAAAAATGCATGGCCTAAAAGTTGAGAATTATGTTTTATTTGGTGGACTTATGGAGGACTTAAGCCCAGGATACAGCCTCTCAGATAGCTCTGAGGGACTGTTCTAAAGAGGTAAGGGAGGAGCCAGGATATATAGGAGCTGAAAAAAAAAAACCCTGTACTTGAACATCAAAAGATTACTGCTAATCACAAAAACAGACATCTCAAGAGTCTGGGCTTATTGAAATCATTCCTTTGATATGCACCTTAACTATCCTGTTTTCCTCCATCCTGAATTCCCCTCAGGGAGTACCATGGAGGGGGCCCGCTGTAGCTGATGGCTTGATGGCTTGATGGCTTGATGGCTGGCAATATTTGTTGTTTACTGGAATGGCAGGCAACATCCTTTGTTTACTGAAATGGCAGGTGACATTCTTTGTCCACAGTATGGTACAGTTTTTACAATTAATGAGCCAATATTGATACATTATTACTAACTAAAGTCCATACTTTATTCATATTTTTTGTTTGTTACTTAGTGTCCTTTTTCTTTTCCAGGAGCCCATCCTGGACCCCACATTACATTTACTAAAATTGTTCATTTCCAGTATACATGTTTGGTGGTTTCACATTATTGACCTGTACCCCCATGGGAAATGACTTTACCAACTAAAGTACAGCACTTTTATGTACAGTTTCTTTTGCCTTTAGTCATACGGTATCCACTCATTTCCAAAGTTACTTAGGTCAGTATCTTTTCTCCCATCCCCTTCAGTGAAGTTGTTTCATACTCTTGTAATGCAATTAGATGATTTTTTGTCACTGTCTGCATCATTCCATCCTAGGAGCCCTCAATTTCATAAATGAGTTTTTAAAATTTGCATACATTAATGTACACTCTTTGTGCTGTAAAGTTACATGGGTTTTCACAAATGCATAGTGTCATGTATCCATAAATACAGTATCATACAGAATAGATTCACCACCCTTAAAAAAAAACTGTGCTTCAGCCATTAAACCTTCTTCCCTTTTGCCCCCCACAAACTTCTGGCAACCACAGATTTTTTTACTTTCCCTATAATTTTGCCTTTCCCAGAATGTCATATAATTTGAATCGCACAGTATGTACCCTTTCTGACTGGCTTCTTTCATTTAGCAATATGCTTTCAAGGTTCTTCTTTATCTTTTCACGACTTGGTAGCTCATTTCCTTTTATTACAGAATAGCATTTCATTGCATCAATATGCCATAGTATTTTTTTTTTCTATCCATTTACCTATTAAAGAACATCATGTTTGTTTTCAGTTTTGGGTGAGTATGAATACAGCTGCTATGAACATTCACATTCAAGTTTTTGTGTGAACATGGGTTTTCAAATCAATTGAATAAATATCTAGGACCACAATTACTGGATCATATGGTAAAATTATGTTTAGCTTTGTAAGCGACTGCCAAACTGTCTTCCAAAGTGACAGTACCATTTTGCATTCACATCAGCAAGGTACGACAGTTCCTGTTGCTCCATATCTTCTCCAGCTACTGGTAATGTAAGTGTTTAGATTTTATCCATTCTAGTAGGTGTGTAGTGGGACTTCATTATTGTAATTTGCATTTTCCTAATGAAAAATTGTGTTCAATATCTTTTCATATGCTTATTTTTTTGATGCGGTATCCGTTGTGATATTTAGTTCATTATTTAATTAGCTTATTTGTTTTCTTATCCTTGAGTTTTAAGAGTTCACTATATATTTTGGATAAAAGTTCTTTATCAAATATGTATTATCAGGTAGGCGTTTTGTAAATATTTTCTTCCAGTTTGTGGTTTATCTTTTTATGCCCTTAAGGTGTCTTTCATAAGCAGAACTTGTAAGTTTTAATAAAATTCAACCTATCAATTTTCTTCTTTTATGGGTTGTGCTTTTGGCTTTACATCTAGCAACTCATCACTTTACCTAAGGTAACACCCCCCCAGTTTCCTTGCCACCCCATTCTCATCCCTCAGCTTAGATTCTGATGTTCATAGTCATTCCTTGTATTACTCTTTGAGAAATTATGGTTAAGCCACATGGTAACCACAAAGCAAAAACCAACAGTAGAGTCACAGAAGATAACTAGAAGGGAATCCAAGCATACCACTATGGAAAGTATTCAATTCACAAACTAAGGCAGCAAGAGAGGAATTAAGGAACAAACACACTATAAAACATCCAGGAAACAAATATGAGGAGATGCGGCTCTGAGAACTAGTCTTTTTTCCAAAGGTCACATAGGTGATAGATATCTGAGTCTGGATTGGAGCCTAGGACTGTTGATTCCAAAGCCAATTCTCATAAGCACTACGCATCGGCAGTCGCTCGTGGTTCAAGTGAAATGGGTATAATGGTTACTGAGAGTAATAAAGTGACATCCAGAAAAATCAAATAAGGCTTAAATGACAAGATACTCTTTTGAATAACTGCCAGTAATTATATCTTAGGTTTCTGTTTCAGAATCTCTGTTCTTCGACTGTCCAAGTATTCTTTTGGTTCTCTTGGTAGTTCATGTAATGTGACAACCATCCATCTTTAATGATGATCCTCATTAGACAAATGATCCATGACTGAAGGCAAAGAGGATTCTATTTTATATTTTTGAAATGTGTTTAATAGAGATTCCAGCAACTGTGTGACATTTGTCTTCTTAAATATTCCAAATCTAACAACTGTGTGGTTGATATAATTTTTAAGAAAGTTAGTCACTTGATTTCCCTTAAGTAAGTGGGATGTCAATGCTAAAATGTAAAAGTGTTCATGCTTGACTTTAACCTCTGCATATGGTTTTTCTTTGCTAATGTGATATTCCATATTTCTTTGCACAGCATATCTTGTCAACATCTTCATCAACTTATCTTTGCAATTACTTGTTCATAATTTGACTTTACCTTCACGTAGCATTTGACAGATATAAATTCACTGTACTTCTGTTATGAAACTCACCGTAGTATACCAGTTGTCAATATATGCCAGTTTCACATTACACTAGCACTCCTCAAGGGAGGGACACATGAATTCTTCATCTTTATATGATGTGTGGTACTACGCACAAGGCCACTTCCTTAGTATCTCATAATCTTAAGACATTTTATTGACGCCAGGAAGTTTTCATATTCAGTCTTATTTTTTTCAGTCTTATTTTTGCCTATAAAGAATACACTCAAGAATAATGTATGCATTTGATATGGTGATTTCTAGCATAAGGTTCCAAGTTGGAATCTTGAGGACTTATTTGGATTTGACATGTAATGTTACTATTATCAAGGTCAATTCTTTATATATCAGTAGAATCAAAGAGTTTTGGGAAAGATGCCTTTAGAGTGTGAGTAATCTGAGATTTTTCTTTCCACCAAAATACCTTTTCAATAAATTGTTCTTAGCTTCTCATTGAGTGTCATATATAGCCCATGGCTCTTTTGATATCATGAACATCTTTTGAAGTAAAATACACTTGAAAGCCATTTTAAAAGCAACTTTTCCTGCTGTGTTTTAAACTGGCATTTGCCCTTTCTCATTAATTAATGAGGATTATTGATTTAGCTTGTTTATGACATGCTCCTCATTATTAGGAGACTTTATCTTATCTCTCCTTCAGATTTTATTTCCCCTACAGTTTTCTAAAGCTGTTAATTTTCTACAGGTGCTTTTTTGATGCACCTAGTCCCAAGGAAAGAGATGCTCAGATAAGATTTAACAATGCATAGAAAAAACTTTTACCTGTGTGCTCTCCTGGTGGGGAAGTGAAGGATTAATGGAGCAGTGAAAGAGAATAGCTGAATCGTTGTTATGGGCTGCTTAATAAAAGCAGATTTGTGCAGCAATTACATTTAATGTTAAACAATATTTACAATGTAACTATTTTGCTGTAGGCTGAATGAGAAGATATATGTAAATATGCAGAAAACTGTGTACTGCGGTGTATGTGAGGCATCATAATTATCATCATTAAGCTATTTCCTACTCAAGCTGCTTTCAAGGGACTTTCCACACCTCCTCCCCACCTCAAGCCACTGACTCCAAATTAAGACAAGACAGACAATAGATTTTGAATTCCATGGTTTGTGTTTTTATAATTTTTCTTCAAGCAGCACCCAACTTCAGTTCCTAAAATTGGTTTATGTCAGGGACTTCCCTGGAGGTCCAGTGGTTAAGACTCTGCCCTTCCACTGCAGGGGGCACGGGTTCGATCCCTGGTCAGAGAACTAAAAATCCCACAAGCCGTGCGGTGTGGCCAAAATAAAATAAAATAAAATAGGTTTATATCAGTCACATGTTCCTGTTAGTGTGTATTAGTGTGCATGTTAGAACTAACTGTGACCCAGGCCAGCTCCCAAACGCTGATTTCAGCCTAAGGCACCTACACTCTAATACCAATAGTAGTATTCAAAGGGCATCTGACTTTTTTATGGTAGTATAAATAGTATAGTAGTATTCAAAGGGCCTCTGACTTGGTGGGCCACTCTGACCTCCCTTCTGGCCTTCCTTTTCCCTAATATGTCTGCTTAAAAGTCAGTCACTTCTTATTTTATGAATCCAACTTTCCCTCCATGAAGCTGCCACCTAGATCTGCCCTCCTTGGGGGTAATCATGAACAACTTTAGGTCCTGTCCCCCTTAATGCCCTTGGAAACAGCTCACATGCCAGCTGTTCTGTGGTCTCTACTGTCTCCCCACTTCCACACTCCAGTCTTCTCTTCTCCAACCTAAATATCTCCAGTTCCTGCTAAACTTTTCCTCCTAGAAATGATTGATTCCTTTTACCTACCACATTCTGTTGTAATAATTCCGTCTCCTCCAATACTGGTGGCTGCTGCCAGGTCAGATAACCCCCCACCTATACCAGTAGAGCTGGTTTGTTGGATCCAAGTGCAAATCTATGTTGGCTTTTTGATCATGGGTTTTTGTTTATTTTGCACTGCAATTGGGAAAACACAGTATTCTCATTCTGTCACCTCAGCGTTTAATTGTCTAAGGTGTTTCCCAAAAGTGAATATTGGAAGATATGATAATAAAAATAAAATCTACCATATGTCTAGTTCTTACTGTGTGCTAGTTACTTTATGTCTTCTTTCATTTTATCAGCATAACAACTCTTTGAGCCTATTATTATTAATCTCTGACAGTGTGTCACATAATAGACTCAATAAATATCTGCTGAATTAAGGAATGAATTGTTCAAGAGATTAAATAACTTTCCCAAGGTCCCACAGATCTTAAGTGGCATTCTCTAGAACCCCATGTCTAATCTTTTTAAGTGTTATACTGCATAGTCTATTTTAAGGAAGATTTTGAAGAATGACAGTCTCCCAAGCACTTATATACTTGACACTGTAATAGTTTATATTTATTGTTACTTTGACCTTTGTATGATTTCTTGTTCATTAATTTATTCATATACTTTGTAAATATTTATTGAGCACCTGCTGTATGTCAGGCATATTGTAGGTGCTGGACATGCTGTGGTGAATAAGATAAACCAAGGTTTCCTTTGCTAATTTTTCAGAACATTCCGTTATTTAAACTCTGTCTGCTTAGGTGCTAAGGAATATATGGCAATTCGTCATATATTCTATACCATTTATTCTTCACAATGTTTTGTGCACAATGGACGCTCAGGTGTTTGTTGAATGGCATGATGATGTCATAGGAATAGTATTAGATTGGGAGGCAAGGTATGGCTCTTGCATTTACTACCCCTGTGACTTTGCACAAGTCACTTCATCTATATGAGCCTCAACTTCCTCATCTCAAAATAGGAACAGTATTCCCTGCCTTACTAAGTCATTGAATCTTACTATGAAAATCAGTGAGCTGTTGGGGCATAAGTGCTTTGTAGGGTGCAGGACTGCAATTTTTTCTCATTCCTGTTATAGCCATTGTTGACTGACCAGGTAAGCACTAGAAAATTATTTTTAAATTGGGAGGGGAAGAAGCATCAGAAAATGGGAAGTGAGGCTGAGGCTAAGAAATTAAAGTTAACATGTTAGCTTCGAACTTTCTATCATTCTGGTTGCTTTCTTTTGAGTTATCGTCAATTTCTTGTCATATTTTCAACATGCTATCCTAATAGTGACTGGCACTAACAGTTTAAAATGCTAGAATGTGCCTGGAGAAAGTGACAGTGTTTGAAACGTTTAAGAGTTGTCAAGGTTATAAAGAGACTTTAGTTTAGGGCTCTATCTCCTTCCTTGTGTTCCCTCAAAATGTAGGGAGCTGAGGAACATCAGGTAAGATGGCAATGACTTGGAAAATATACATGAATACCTAAAAACTTTGCTAGTGTTCAGGGCACACATGGAAAGAAGAAAAGAAAGACTCCTAGGTTTTTATGGGCTTTCTTCTTGGAGAAGTTTGAAGACATTTATGTTTATTGTGTATGCTGATAATTGTTCATGACATTTCCTCCAGATAGTGGAAGCTATAGTGATACTGGAGTGGGACTATAAACAGTATGGCCTCTCTAATCACAGGAGCAGCAAAGACAGGAGAAGGTACAGCTTTAAGAATATTTTCCTCAGTGTCGTTATTTTAGAACTAAAGCTCCAGTCTGGTAACTTCTCTCAATGTTGTTGCTAATATCTACAAAATTTGCAGTCTTTGCTCCTCTACTTCCAAAGTTGGAAGTAAGAACATTTTTATAGTGAACGTTTTCTAACTACTTTAACAGAAATACAATGGCTATTATGGAATGTTGACCAAGTAGGAACATATGACAGAAACATTGGGGAGAAAGAGGACCATAGTGAGCATATCAGTAATGATACTTTACCAGAGTTCTAAAACAAAGATACGACATGGAAGGGTGGAAATTATAGGCTGCTAGGAGTTTAGACACATGGTTTAATAATTTTCCTTGTTTGCATAGCACTATGCAGTGTGTGCAATACCATCTCTTAAATTTTCTTTTTTGCTCCTTTCATCAATACCATAAGGTGATTAAGCAATTGATCTTTTTTGTTTATACCCATTCAAATTTCTTCCCCATTTTTTTCATTATAGCAACTCTTTTTCTTTGGGGAAATATCCCCTCCCTAATACACAGAGGGATGCAAGGTACTGCGATTGACAATCCCACCTGAACCACATGGCTCTGCAGTGGGAGGGAACAAATGAACACATGAATAGCAATGACTGGAGAAGGATACAAATGGTCTTGAGGACATTATTTGCGTGCCCGAATGCAGTGATGCCTGAGGTCTGCTCCACTCTTCTCTTTTTAAGATGACGTATTTCCCTTGTGTCTCCATTAGTTTAAGTTGGGCTTCTGTTCCTTGTAACTGAATGAATCCTGAATAAACAGCCCTCAGTGTACAGCAGAGGAAACTAAGAATCATATTAAGTGTGCTTCCCATGGTCATATACCTAATATGTAGAGTTAGGACCCAGATCCAGACTTCTTGACTCAAAGCCTATGTGTTTTTATTACAGGAATGTTCTGTAGTTCTGACTCTACCATTAAATACCTGTGAGGCTTTGAACAAATTGATTAGCAACTCTAAGCCTCAATTTTCTTCATCTGTAAAATGAATTAGCTAGATCAATGAGTTCTAATGTCCTTACCAGCCCTAGTTTGCTCTTATTTTCCAACTTAAATATTTATTTTTAATTAAACAAGCAAGCCATGAAAAATTCTCATTGTAAAAATTCCAAGCATTACATATTAAACTAAAGTACCTTTGACCACTGAGTTAATGCCTTTTCCTTTCCCATCAGTTTAATGTATATCCTTTAGGAAATTTTCTATGCATTTACATAAATATGGATGTTTCTATAGAAATATTTTATTTGCTTTTTGTCTTTTTGGGTATTTTTAACTTAAATTGTCTCATATTGTATGCATTGTTGTGCAGCTTACTTTTATCATTTAACTATGAGTCTTGTAGATTTTCCAAGTTAGTGCATATAGATCTACTTCCTTCTTTTAAACTTGTCCATGGTATCAGTGTACCATATTTTATTAATCCGTAACATTTTGATGGATATCTGGATATCTTGTAGTTTTTCATTATGACAAACAAGGCTGCTATGCACAACCCTGTCTATATTTGCTTTTTGTGAGTGTTCTAAGACAGATACTGAGGAATACCAATTTATATTCCCACCAGCAGTGCATGAGGGTTCCTACTTCTCTATATCCATTGCTAGCCCTTAATATCATTAAACTTTAATAACACTAACAATTAAATAACAGTTGTAAATATGCAATTTTGTGATTTTGGAGAGCTTGAGCAGCTTTTCATATATTTATGATTTTTTTCCCCATGTGGATTATCACATCTCTTCGCTCAGAGAATTTTTGGGGTGCATATCACTGGACTGGCTTGTCCACCAAAGTATATCTGGAGAACTGACGTGGAGTAACAGAACCTCCTGTCTGGAAAGAACTGAATTTTAGCTGTCGTTTAGGCCTACCCAACCGTCTGATAAGTAAACTCTGTCTTGAAAATCCTAGCCAAACAAGCATACAACTAATGCTTGAACTCTGCCTCTTGAGGTGCTCCACTCCATCTGTGGACAGTTGTGTTGATGAGAACAGTCTTTCTGGTATTAAACCAGATCTTGTCCCCCTGTAGTTTCTACCCACTGTCTTGAGACTCAGAGAACAAATTTGCTTCCTCTTCCACATGACAGCCTTTCTGATATGTGGTGACAGTTTCTACAATACTCCAAGTCATTTTTTCTCCACGTTAAACGTGCTGGTTCCCATATGATCCTTATTTGATGTGGTTGTAAGATTTTTTTCCCTCCACCTTCTTGACTACTTTCTACTGAACAATTCCTAGTTTATCTGTGCCCTTTTTTTAAAAAAAAATGTGTCACTGAATTCAATACTTTAGAATGTATTGAATAATAATAATAATATATAATGATGCTCATAATAATAGAAGGTATCCTTTATTGAGCATCAAGTATTATGCCAAGCATTTTACATGTATTAATTCATTTAATCCTTATAACAATACTAGGAGTTAAGCATTTTTTCCCTCATTTGGCCAATGAGGATACCGAGGCACATGGAAGTTAAGGAATTTACCCAAGACTGTGCTGAACAGAGTGGAACTAGACTTTCTCCTATTATGGATATCATATTTCAGTGTATGTGCCTAAGATCACATTAGTTTTTTTTAAATTGCTAATCAATTCATATTAACTGTCAACTAAAATCCCCAGGTCTTATTTGAATGGACTATGGTAAGGCACTGCTTTCCACTGTGGAGAAGATTATATTTGTCTCTGTGAACCTGTATATATCCTCACTTAGTCTATTATAATTGGTAGCCCAAAGTGCTATTCAAGACCTTTCCCTCATCCCATTTTTCTCCCTGATTTAGTTAGCTGGCTCTCTTGTTGTGGTGATTGACTTCACACTTGACACTCATCTACAGCACCATATACCATATATTTTCAGCTTAGTTATACGTGGATGAACTGCTTGCTTTATTTTGATTTCCTTTTCTGTTTGCATGTAGAAAGCAGGTTCCCGGGGTGGAGGGGTGTGGGTATTATTCTACAGTTTTATGGAGGTCATCTACTCCATTTTTCCTTCCTGCTGGTAGGATCAGAAGCATTTACCAACTTGTCATATGCTTCATGTAACGGTCAGTGTTACGTTCCTTTCAATTTTTTTTTTTTCAGTCAGGGATATGCTTGAAAATGATACTGTGCACAAGACTTGTCAACTTGTTTTCTGCCTTTCTACTTAAGAAGAAAAAATATTTTAGTTTATTAGCTATAAAATAAAATGCCCCTTCTTATACTCTTCCGAGGCTTAAATTGAATAATTAGTTCAAAAATTAAGAAGCTATTTTGGGCACATTTCAGCCATTTTTTTTCTACTTTGAACTCAACAGTAGATGGAGTGATATAGTGGAAAGATCAAGGGATATGGGGTTAGTGGGAATGTGGGCAGGAGACCTGGTTTCTGCTATTAGTTCTCTCACTATTTGGCCATATGAATTGCCTGAAATCATTTCTTTTCTGGTATGTAAAAATCTGTAAAATGTGGTGACTGGAATGAATGAGATAAGACCCCCCATCACTCAAAAATTACTGTGAATTCAATATAATTGTTATAATACATCATTATCTTCCAAAATATTGAAACAGCTTTTTTTTGTGTGGGTAATTTATAAATCTCTACTCAAGCTTTATATAAAAAGTATTCTGGGGCTTTGTCTAGGAGAAACATTGCCTATTAAAATTTGGAGGACAAAACATTCTGAGCATTACTTAGTGCTGGTTCTGACAAAAGTAGCAATCACAGTTGGATCATTTGGGATTTTTTTTATAGCCTAAGTCCTTGTGTGTCTGGCCGTAGGAAAATCAGAGAGGCTCTTTCAATTTTTGGTATTGAAATGGGAGTCAGAGGCCCCAGTCCTGTGCTTGTATCCTACAATATATCCCAAGGAGGACAAGCCCCGAGGAATGCTGGGAGCCTCTTGAAATTCATTCAGACACCTGCACAATCAGCCACCAACTTATTAAAAAACAAGTTTTCTGTGAAAATGCTCATTTGCTTTCTGTGTCTGAAAAAAGCATCACATGAAAAACATCTGGGAAGTATCTTTAAATCTATTTGTAAGTATATTTACAGTGATGATAAAAAAGACAGGCTGAATTGTTTGATTTCTTTAATGTAATGTAGATTTAAAAAAAAATTTTATTGGAGTATAGTTGCTTTACAATATTGTATTATAGATTTTGAAATTACTTTGTCATAGCCTTATGGTATAAATGAAGATATTAGTGAGGATACAATTTATTTACATGGATTTTAAAAATCCATTCTGTTTAGGGTTTTCTTTGGCTCTTTTTTATTTTTTGTTTTTTTAATGCTAAGAATGCATTTTACTGAGGGGAGATTTTACTGTTTTAGAGTATTTTTGGTGTTTGTTTCTTTCCATTTAGTCTATAGGTACATTTATCTGTTAAAAATATACATAACTTAATAGTGAATGGTAATTTCCCTCAATGATTTCTTTGTAAGAGAATCAAATAAATGCCAGCAATGTACAACATTGAAGAAATGAAAAAAAATTGTGTTTATTTGTCGGTGTGATTTCTGGAACAAACTCTTTTTGGAGAGAATGAAATTATCCACTTAAAATACTTAGAATACTTAGTCCCAGTAGTTGACTTAAATATCTTAATTCTGTTTTTCTCAGAATATTGATTACTTGATAAAGAAGTGAACAAATTATTGTTAAAAATGAACGTAAATTCAGCAGGAATATATATAGTATATTGCATTAAGTGAAGTGATTAATATTAAATAAACAGATCAGAACTATTCAAATATCCAGTATACTGGTAACTCAGAAGGAAACCGATGGGGAGTGAGTGGAATCTTAGCTTATCAAAGAGTAAATTAAAACATAACAATAATTATATATAATAACTGTATATATGGGACATATTTAATTATTGCATCACTTTCCCACTCCCCATTCTTTCTTAAGGGAAATATTCACACATCCTTCTAGCCATGAGATACTGGATGCAAAAGACTCATTTTTTTAAATAGAAGTATAGTTGATGTACAATATTATATAAGTTACAGGTGTAAAATACAGTGATTCACAATTTTTAAAGGTTATACTCCATTTATAGTTATTATAAAATATTGGCTATATTCCCCATGTTGTGCAATATATCCTTGTAGCTTATTTTATACATAATAGTTTATACCTCTTAACCCCCTATTGCTATATTGCCCCTCTCCACTTCCTTCTCCCCACTGGTAACCACTAGTTTGTCCTCTATATCTGTGAGTCTGCTTCTTTTTTGTTATATTAATTAGTTTGTTGTATTTTTTAGAGTCCACATATAAGTGATATCATACAGTATTTGTCTTTCTCTGTTTGACTTATTTCACTTAGCATAATGCCTTCCAGGTCCATCTGTGTTGCTGCAAATGGCAAAACTTTATTCTTTTTTATGGCTGAGTAGTATTCCATTGTGTGTGTATACATATATATATGTAAGTATATATTTATATATACACACACATATATATGTGTGTGTATATATATATATTTTTTTTAATATATATATATAAAACTCATCTTCTTTATCCATTCATCTGTTGATGAACACTTAGGTTGTTTCCATGTCTTGGCAATTGTAAATAATGCCGCTATGAATATAGGGGTGCATGTATCTTTTCAAATTAGTGTTTTTGGGTTTTTTTGTATACATACCCAGGAGTGGAATTGCTGGGTCATATGGTAGTTCTATTTTTAGTTTTTTGCGGAGCCTTCATACTGTTTCCACAGTGGCTGCACCAATTTACAATCCCACCAACGGTGTACGAGTGTTCCGTCTTCTCCGAATGATCACCAACATTTGTTGTTTGTGTTCTTTTGGATGATAACCTTTCTGACAGGTGTGAGGTGATATCTCATTGCGGTTTTGATTTGCATTTCTCTGACAGTTAGCAGTGTTGAGCATCTTTTCATGTGCCTGTTGGTCATCTGCATTTCCTCTTTGGAAAAATGTCTTAGTTTTTGAGTATTTTTATCATGAAGGGGTACTGGATTGCAAAATGCCTTTTCTGTGTCTATTGAGATGTGGTTTGGGGACTTTATTCTGTTAATATAGCATATTACATTGATTAATTTTCACATGTGAAAACCAACCTTGCATTCCTTGGTTAAATCTGACTTGGTCATGTTGTATAATCATTTTCAAATGTTTCTGTATTAGTTTGAAAATATTTTGTTAAGGACTTTTGCTTGTATATCCATGAGAGTTAGTGGTCTGTGGTTTTATTTTCTTGTGATGGCTTTGTCTGATTTTGGATTTAGGATAATACTGGCCTTAATGAATGAGTTGGGATGTAATTCGTCCTCATATTTTTGGGAAAAGTTTGTGAAGAATGATGTTAATTCTTCTTAAAAGTTTGGTAGAATTCATCAGTGAAGTCATCTGTATTTGA
This sequence comes from Eschrichtius robustus, assembly GCF_028021215.1. Taxonomy (NCBI): domain Eukaryota; kingdom Metazoa; phylum Chordata; class Mammalia; order Artiodactyla; family Eschrichtiidae; genus Eschrichtius; species Eschrichtius robustus. Next base: position 123,180,647 of record NC_090845.1, read on the forward strand.
GCTTTTCTTTGTGGAAAGGTTTTTGATTACTAATTCAATCTCTTTCCTTTTTTATAGCTCTATTCACATTTTCTTTTTATATGGAACCAGTGTAAATAATTCAAATCTGATTTAAGCCCCTCTGGTAATTTAAAATTTTTTTAGTTATTGTTCTTTTCATCTGCAGAATTTTTATTTAGTTCTTTTTAAGTTTCTATTTCTTTATTTCTCTACCCTATTTTTGAGTGCACAAGTCAGGTTTCAACCAGAAAATCAGAACTAGTAGGATAGGATATATCTATATTCATCTATATGTCTATGTATCTATGTATTTATGTATCTATCATCTATCTGTGTATCTATCATCTATCAGTCTAAGAAATTTATTAGAAGAAATTGGCTTGCTTAATTTTGGGGGCTTGCTAGGCACATCTGAAATCCATAAGGCAAGCCATCAGGGAGGTCAGTCTGCAGCTCTCAGGGTTGAGTTGATGGTACTATTTAGGCAAATTTCCTTCTTTAAGAAAGCATCAGTTCTGCTCTTAAGGCCTTGCAATTGGCTGAATCATTCCCACCCAGATAATCTAAAATAATCTCCCTTACTTGAAGCCAACTGATTATGGTGTTTAATAATGTCTACAAAATACATTTACAGTGTTGTGGTCTACTGAGGCTGCTATAACAAAATTTAAAAACATTTTGAAAATATGCTATATAGGAAAGTTATAAAAGCAGTCATTAAATGATGGTATTAGCCGAAGTGCTGACATTTTTTCTGAAAAATCAATAACTTTAAAATAAAAAAGATGATAGAAAAAAAAACACAAAATACCATAGACTGAGTAGCTTATAAACAACAGAAATTTTTTTCTGACAGATTTGAAGACTGAGAAGTTCAAGATCATGACACCAGCAGATCTGGTGTTGTGGCTGGTGAGGGCCCACTTCCTGGTTCATAGCTGGTGCCTTTTTGCTGTGTCTTCACATGGCAAAGGAGTGAGGGAGCTCTCTGGGATCTTTGCAAATAGTTTCTCAAGTCTGCTACTTGCCTTTTTGTTCTCTTAACAGTGACTTTGGAAGAAAATTTTTTTGCCATGAAGTGCAAGTTATTGATTTTTTCTTTTATATTTCAGGCCTTTTGTGTTATATTTAAGAAATCTTTGCCAAGAATAGATTCACAAAGATGTTCCCCTACACTTTCTTCCAGAAATTTTATGTTGGATGTTTTACATCTAGATCTATGATCCACTTTGAGTAAATGTTTGTATATGGTGCGAGGTATAAAGTTGTCTATTAAATACTATTATTATTGTTTTGCATATGGATATCTAGTTTTTCTAGTGTTATTTGTTGAAAAGACTATCCTTTCTCCACTGAATTATCTTTGGGACTTTGTCAAAATCAACTGACTATTTTGTGTGGGTCAATTTCTGGACTCTATATTCTGTCGCATTGATTTATGTGTATATCTTAATGTCCATACCAAACCATCTTGGTTACCATAGCTGTATAATAACTCTGTAAATCAGATCGTGTTAGTTGTCCAATTTTGGTCTTCTTTTTAAAAGTTTTAATGAATATTCTAGGTCTTTTGAATTTTCATATAACTTTTAGAATTAGCTTGCTCATTTGTTTTGAAAAAGACTGCTGAGATTTTGATTGAGATTGCACTGACTCTGTAGATAATTTTGGGGAGGAATGAAATCATAACGATATTGAGTCTTCCAACCCATGCATATGATATGCATCTCAATTTATTTAAGTTTTCTTTAATTTATCTCCACAGTATTTTGTTTCTACTGTACACAGTTCTTGTATATCTTTTAAGTTTATTCCTATGTATTTCATATTTTTATGTTAGTGTTATTGGTTTCTAATTTCCACTATTAGCACATAGAAATACCATTGATTTTTTTTTAATTAATTAATTTTATTTAATTTATTTTTTTGGCTGTGTTGGGTCTTCATTGCTGTGTGTGGGCTTTCTCTAGTTGTGGTGAGCAGGGGCTACTCTTCGTTGTGGTGCACGGGCTTCTCATTGTGGTGGCTTCTCTTGTTGCAGAGCATGGGCTGTAGGTACGCGGGCTTCAGTAGTTGTGGCTCGCGGGCTCTAGAGCGCAGGCTCAGTGGTTGTGGCGCGTGGCCTTAGTTGCTCCATGGCATGTGGGATCTTCCCGGACCAGGGCTCGAACCTGTGTCCCCTGCATTGGCAGGCGGATTCTTAACCACTGCACCACCAGGGAAGCCCTACCATTGATTATTGTATATTGATCTTATATTCCACAACATTGCCAAGCTCACTTACTCATTCTAGAAGTTTTTTTGTAGATTTTAAAATGTTTTCTACTTAGGTGATACTGCTGCCTGTTAATAAACAGTGTTGCTCCTTCCTTTTCATTATGGATGGCTTTTATTTATTTTTCTTCCCTTATTACATTGACTAGAACCTCTAATACAATGTAGAAAAGAAGTGGTCAGCATTAATATCTTTATCTTTTCCCTATTTTAGAGGGAAAGCATTTCCTCATTTTCATGTTAGTTTCAGTTTTTTTGTAGATGTCTTTTATCAGATGGGGGAAGTCCTTTTCTAGTTCTAAATCAGGAATGGATGTTGGGTTTTTTGAAGTGCTTTTTCTGCATCTATGGAAATGATCATATGTTTTGTTCTTTTATAGTATATTAATTGGTGAATAACATTGATTATTTTTCTAACGTTAATCCAACACTACATAAAACTCACCTGGTCATGGTATATTATGTATTTTGTATATTGTATAATTTATTTGAAAATTGGTTAAGACTTTTTGAATTTATGTTTGTGAGGGACATTGGTCTGCAGTTTTCTTTTCTTGTAATGCTCTTGTCTGGTTTTTGTATCAAGGCAATGTTGGACTTATATGATGAGGAAACATTTTTTCCCTGTAAATTTTCTGGATGAGTTTGTGTAAAATTTGTATTATTTATTTTTTTGATACTTGTTAGAATTCCCATGAGAAGACTTTTGGTCAGGAATTTTCTTTGTATGAAGGTTTTATCTAACACTCTCATTTCTTTTTATAGATATAGTGCTATTCATGTTATTTATTTTTGCGTGAGCTTTGATAGCTTCTGTTTTGCAGGTATTTATCATTTCATTTAAGTTTCTGAGTTTATTGGCAAAATATTGTCCATAACATTCAATTATTATTTGTTTGGTATCCATAGAACCTTTAGTGATGCAATCTCCATCACTCCAAATATCTATTTTTCTGTAGATTGGTCTGGCTAGAGGTTCATCAATTAAACAGGCATACCTCATTTTATTTTCTTTGCAGAGATTGCACTTTTTACAAATTGAAGGTTTGTGGCAACCCTGCGTTGAGCACATCCATTGGTGCCATTTTTCCAACAGCATTTGCTCACTTTGTGTCTCTGTGTCACATTTTGGTAATTACTGTAACATTTCAAACTTTTTCACTATTTGTTATGATGATCTGTGATCAGTGATCTTTGATGTCACTATTATGACTCACAGAACGCTCAGATGATGATTAGTATTTTTTAGCGATAAAGTACTTTTTAATCAAGGTATGTACTTTTTTAAAAGGCATAATGCTATTGCACACTTCATAGACTACAGTATAGTGTAAATATGACTTTTATATGCACTGGGAAAGCAAAAAATTAGTGTGACTCACTTTTTTGAGATATTCACTTTATTGCAGTATTCTGGAACTGAACCTGCAATATCTCTGAGGTACGCCTGTATTGATCTTTTCAAAGAACTTTCATTTAATTGATTTTTCAAATTTTTTTGTTTTCTATTTTATTATTTCTTTTATTCTTTTTAGCTTGAATTTAATTTGCTCTTTTGTCTTAGTTTCTAAATGTAGAGCTGAGGCCATTGCATTAAGACAATTCTTTTCTAATATAGGAATTTTAGTGCTATAAATTGACCTCTAAAAATTGCTAAAGCAGCCATCTGCCAAATTTTGATAAGATTGTATTTTCATTCTCATTCAGTTCAAAATACTTTCTAATTTCCTTTCATTACTTTCTTGACCCATATACTCTTTAGAAGTGTGTTATTTAGTATTGAATTATTTGGGAATTTCCTAGACATTTTTCTGGTATTGACTCCTAATTTAATTCCGTGGTGTACAGAGAACATATTTTGTATGACTTGAATAATTTTATTTTTGTTCAGACTCATTTTATGATCCTGTATATGGTCCTATCTTGGTAAGTGTTGTGTGTGCACTTGGAAAGACTGTGTTCTGCTGTTTTGGGGGTGAAAGTTTCATAAAATTCAAATAGATCTAGTGGTTTGATATTTTTGTTCAAGTCTGTATATTTTGTTGATTTCCTGTCTGTTTCTTTCATCAATTATTGAAAGAAGGGTCTTGGAATATCTGACTATAATTATGGGTTTGTCTATTTCTCCTTGCAGTTTTGTCATTTCTTACATTGTGGATTTTGAAGCTCTGCTTTTTTGCTTGCCTAAATATTTAGACTTTTATGTTCCCTTAGTGGAATGTCCCTTTTTCAGTTTATAATTTTCCTCATTTTGCCTGGTGATATTCTTGCCTCTGAAACCTACTACATCTGATATTAATGTAGGTATTCTAGCTTTCTTTTGATTAATGTTTTCTCTTTGCATTTGATTTGGATAGTTATTATTCCAATGTCTTCAAGGTTACTGGTAGTTTTAGTTTGCTAAGGCAGCCATAACAAAGTACCACAAATTGGATGGCTTAAACAACAGAATTTTAGCAGCATTGGATCCTTCTGAGAACTGTGAGAGAGAACCTATCCCATGTCTCTCGACTAGATTCTGGTGATTTTCTGGCAATCTTTGTCATTCCTTGGCTTGTGAAAGCATCGTTCCAATCTCTGCCCTCATCTTTACCTGTTGTTCTCCCTGTGTATGTACCTCTATGTCAAAATTTCCCCTTTTTATAATGATACCAGTCATATTACATTAGGATCCACCCTAATAACTTCATCTTACCTAATTACATCTGCAGTGACCCTGTTTCCAAATAAGGTCATATTCTGAAGTAATGGTGATTAAGACTTCAACATATGGATTTTGGGGGAACACAGCTCAACCTGTAGCACTGTTCTTTTCTTCTGCAGTGTCTAATATACTATATAGCCCATCCAGTGTATTTTTAATCTCAGACCTGTAATTTACACTACTAGAAGCTTGATTTATTTTGTATCTTTCATATGTCTACTTAACATGTTCAATCTTTCCTCTTGTTACTTGAACATATGGAATATGGTTATAATAGTTATTCTAATGTTCTTGTCTAATCATTTGATCACATGCCATTTTCTGGTCTGTTTCTGTTGAATGACTTTTCTGCTCATTACTGGTCCTATTTTCCTGATTTCTTGCATTTCTGATAATTTTTTATTTGATGCCAGACAATGTGGGTTTTACCTTTTTGGTGCTGTATTTTGTCCCCTAAAATTATTCTCAAACTTATATCTGAGGTGCTTTTAATTTACTTGGAAGCAATTTGATTCTTTTGAGGCTTATTTTTGAGCTTCATTAGACAGGACCAGACTAGCTATTAATCTAGGACTAATTTTTGTCCACTACAGAGGCAATGCCCTCTGAGGACACTACCGGATGCCATCTGAAATACAAGGTTTTTCACTCTGACTTGTGGGAATAGGAAATGTTTCCTGTCCTGTGTGAGCTCCAAGAACTGTTCCTTCTGCTCTTTACAGGTGATTCTTTCTCCAGCCTCAGGCAGTTTTCTCATATTCATGCACTGATCAGTGCTCATCTAAGGGGTTGAGGGGACCCTCTCCAGATCTCTATAGTCATCTCTCTGTGCATCTTTTTCTCTTGTATTCTGCCTTGAGCATTCTCACTGCTTTCCGTCTTTAGACTCTCAGCTCTCTCTTAGCTTAGGGAGGCCACTGAGTTCCACTTAGGTCCTCCCTCTCTGTGATGCAGCCTGAAATCTCCCACCAGGCAGTAAGACAGGACACCCTTAAGGCTTCATTTTGTTTCCTGTCTTGCTGGACCTAATCTCCAACATGTGAAAAGCATTGTTTCATATATATTGTCCAGTGTTTTTAGTTGTTTCTGCCAGGAGGATAACTTCATTCCCTGTTACTCCATCTCAGCTAGATGTTTCCTAAGATATTATTTTATTATTTAACTTTGTATTTTAAAAATAATATTTTCTTATAAAGATTTCAAGCAAAATAGACACGTATACAGAAAAATTAGCATTCCCACCATTCTGCCCACCCTGTATTCTCCCAAAACACAACTGCATTCATGCTCTTTAGGGGAAACAGTTTGCAGTTGGTATGTTCACTTACAGATAGTTTTATATTTATTTAAAGTATATACATACATATATCATATATATATGTAGCCATACACATATATGTAAACATTATGTCTACATAAATATTTTGACCAAAATGAGATATTAAATATTATTTTATAAATTAGTTGTTTTGTTCTGTATCTTTGATTTATTTTGCTCTATGCCATATAGACCCATCTAATTATTTTAATTTTCTGCATAGAACTTTATCGTATGGATGCACCATTTTTAAAACTTAGCTATTTCTTTAATGTACATAAAGATTTTTATGAAATTCTGAGTATTACAAATCTTACAATGAACATTTTTGAACCATATGTCTTTGTACACGTGTGTTATCATTTCTATAGTAAAGATTCCTAAAAATGTAATGTGCATATTAAAGTTTGATAGGAATTGCCAAAATATCCTACAAAGTAATTGTACTTTGTATACACCTAACCAGCAGTGTTGGAGCATTTTCTATTCTCACACCATTGTTTTTGTCAATCTGATGGAAGAAAATTGCCCCTTTGTTTTAATTTATATTTACTTCATGAATCGTGAAGTTGAATATCTGTTCTTATGCATTTGTAGTTATTGATCTGTGAAGTGCTTATTTCTATCCACTGTCTTTTTCTTTCTTTTTTTTCTTTCTTTCTTTCAATATTTTTATAGATTATACTCCATTTTAACTTATTACAAAATGATGGTTATATTTCCCTGTGCTGTATAATATATCCTTGTTGCTTATCTATTTTGTACATAGTAGTTTGTATCTCTTAATCCCATACCCCTTTGTTCACTGTCCCTTTCAATTGGATTATTTGCTTTTTCTTTTTGATTTATATGATAACTTTATATTTTCTATTACACACACTGCAATTATTTTCTCCTAGTCTCCTCTTTATGTTTACTTTGTATAAGGCACTATTTGCCATAAAAGTAATGCTTGAAAAAGTGTTTTCTGAGGAAGAATAGACCTCTTTCTCTTTTGAAAATTCTCCCTCATCCATCACCTGCAGGGCAAAGCAATAAAGTGTTTAAGTGGGTTTGAAAAAGAGAAGAGCAGCCTCTGACATCCAGGAGCTAGGCCTGGGTGTTGCTACAAGCTGGCCTGGCACTCATAGCTTGGTATTCTCGTGTCGAACATGAACACTTTCACAGAACATCAGCATCATACAAGGTCCCTCTGTGACCATGATGGATTAGGAAAAAAATAAGACCACTCCATAGTCATGTCTGAATATAGACAAAAAATGAACATTGTGCAAGTCACAAAAAATGATCACGTATTCCTCTATCCTGGCTAATATGAGTGACTGATGTTTCTTTACCTATTTACCTTTGCTTTAGACTGGCCTCCCAATAGATAAGATTTATTAAGATACCCAGTTATGCTATTACCCCCATTTCCCGAGAGCATCTGATTCAGAACAAAGCTCTGCTTCCTTGAAACGTTCCCCGAATCATCTTATATACACCCAAATCCTATAACAAGCCTCTTCTGTTATCTTCTTACTGAATCGTCCCATGGTTCCCTATGGTGTGTGTTATCTCCCACTGCAATGAGTAATAAATCCTACTTCTTTAACTATGGTGTGTTCCTATTGGTCTTTGGCTAGAGGACTTTGAAAGAATACTATGAAAATGTTGTAGCTCATAGTCAAACTACTTTATTTTTTAATAGAAAAGGTCATTTCCAGTCGAATGTAATCCTTTACTACTGTACTGCATTACCATGTGTGGGTCATACAATAATGTAACTTTTGAGAGATACTATGTACATTAGGGCAGATAGTATCAGGGAGTCAGGGTACTATAGCTGAAAAAGCACTGCATTTGATGTGAAAATATCTGAATTTGCAACATAGTGGCAGGATGGTTTTGGGGAAATTTGTTCATCTCTCCAAGTGTTGATTTCGTCATCTGTAAATGGAGATAATAACTCTTATCTTACAAAGTTGTTGTAAGGATCAATGATATAAAGTATATGGAGCCTTTTGTAAACTAAAACATGCTCTGTAAATTTGAAGGACTTAAAGAAAGTAATGTTAGAGCTGGAAGGGAACTGGATGAATGCACACTCCCTTTCATCACCTCATTCTATTCATGGGGAACAAAAACAGAGAAGGAGAATTGATTTGTCTTAGATCCTAAAGCAACTCTGGGGGTTGACTTGAGATTAAACTTCAGGTCTTGTGATCCTTAGTCTAGTGTCCTTTCTATTGCATGAAATATCTTTTCTCCTTTACTCTTTCTTTATTTGCTCCACTATAATAAAAATCATTCTAACAAATGATTTTTGGTAGATCACACTATCTTCCAGAAATTAAGTTCTCTGAATCCCCCAAGCAATTTGCAGCATTAAAGACTTTATGAGATTATGGTTAAGGTGCAAAAGTGTATTTGAAAAAATAATTGCCAAACATTTTATATCCGAATGACTCTTGTGGAATCACCCACATTTTCTTTCCTTTTTTAAAAATACATTGACCCTCTTTGCCTACCCAAGATTCAGGGTCTTATTTGACAGTGGTTTCACTTGGTTATAATTAGGTGCTATACAATTGTGTTTGCTCTGCCCTGCAATACAGGGTTTAATAAAGAAAAAAAAAATCTTGGAACCTGAGGAAGTATTCTCTTCAGTGATTACAAATTGCTATGTAATTTGCTGGTCAGCTCTTTATTCTGGTTACTTATTCTTTCTAACATGCTCGACTGCACAAATCACAAAACAGAGGGATAAAAAGATCTTTTGAAATCTGTGTTTGTTATGTTGCAAGCTCAGTAGCCATATGGAACACAAAAGCCCAGGGCCTTAAGTATGAACCAGAATTATGTTGTTTTGCTTTCTCCCTTAGCATTTTGAGTATGTGTCTTTTTAATCGTTGCTGAAATGGAGTCTTTACTGCAAAAAGAGATTGTGTGTGCATGCGTGTGTGTGTGTGTATATGTGTGTGTGTGTGTATGTAAGTGAGGGGGGGGCACCAAAATTATTAGAAGCAACATTTTATGCTATAGGCAAAGATGGTAATCTGGGCATTGTAAATAATCAGGAATTTCTTGTGAACCTTCTAAACACTGCCCAGGAATGGATTACACAAACATATTTATTACTGTTTCCATCATATTAGAATGGATATTTACTATAGCCTTACCCCAAATAATTTAGATTATAGGAACTGACATCAAAGCAGGTGAAAAATGAGACAAATTGATCACATGAGCCTTTTCATTCCCTTCCTCACTCACTTTTCACACATTTTGGAGACTTACTTTGTGCCGATCTCTGTTCTCACCACAGGAATGCAGAGTGAGTAAAACATAGGTCTGCCCTTATGGAGCTATAGCAAAGCTTCTTAATGAAGCAAGAGCCAGAAGACACAAGGCAAGGAGACTAAGTGCACTCTTGGTAGTGACAGTTCTATAACTTCTCTCAGCTTTGTAGGCGAGGCATCTGCTATGCAGTCCATTTTGCAGACTGAGCTTCCTCAGTTGTATACTTCTTTGGCTAAAGGCCTCACAGAATGCAAGCCAACTTAACTATTAGCATAGATGCATTTTTAGGAAGACATATCTGCTTTCTAGTTTCACTTATGACATCCCTGAACCAAATAAAAATGATAGATTTTTTTGGCCACTGATGGGAACATAGGCATAGGTAACAGAGATAATTTTGAAGAAATTCTACAACTAGTACAATATTTGTTTCCTCACAAATCTGGCCAAGCATATTGCGAAAATACCAGAAAATGTAGGTTATTAGGAGAGGAAAAATTTTACAAAGCCAAATAAATTTTACTGATAAGGAAATTGAACCTCAAGTGGTTAAATGATATCTCTAGGCTCACCAGCTACTAAGTGCCAGAGTTGTAAATAGTAACTCATTTAATCCTCCCAATAACGTTTTGATTTAGGTACTATCATTATTCCTCTTTTACAAATAAGGTAGCTGAGCTTCAGAAAAGGTAAGTTACTTGCTCAGGGCCACATGTCTAGTAGGTGTCAGAGCCAGGATTTGACACCGAAAGTTTGACTTGACAGTCCATGCTTTTAACTCTACACTACCCTGCCTCTCCGGGAATAGCTGTAGTCAGTGGCCTGACTTTTCTTCCCTCAACCTCTACCCACTTATGTCTACTTTTTTCCCCAGCTGTGGTGCTAAATACACATATGTACAAATACACACACACACACACACACACCATAAAACATTTTAAACATAGGAATGTGTGTGTGTGTATACGTACATCTATATCCTTTTTACTTCTCAGTGTGTCTGCAGAATCATGATTGATAAATGACTCAGCTCAGAAAGCAAAGAGACTGATTCTGTTTTACCATCAGCCAGAAAAAAAGAAGCTTCCTTTAGGCACTCTGAGCATAAGGAAAGATGAGCAGGGTGCTAATTAGCTCTAGTTCTATCAGCCTGCTGTCCTTTGTTGGGGGCCAAGAAGGAAAGAGGTTAGGTTGTGCATAACAATATGGTCCACTGGCCTGATTACAAGGCTCCAAGAGGGTTTTTGCCGCGTGAGCATATGGACATTTTGCAATATTTACAGGGGGAAATGTACGCTGATTAGCAAACAGGTTACAAATGCTTTCATGTTGGAAGCCTCTTTAATTTCTACCCATAGGTATTGCTGCTCACCATTCTTTTAGATATTTTTTTTAACTCAAAGAAAATAATTTACTCAATTATAACCTGACCTCTGATTTTTCTAGAAGAAAATATGAAAAAAAATACCGTTAGAAAAATAATTTAATGAAAAGAACATTGGTCTTAAGAGTAATAAATCATGGGGGTGAGTCCCATTTCTGCCCTATGTATTAATTACCCCTTCTTTGTACCTGGAGGAAATGAACCCATCAGGCACCCTGGTTTCACTTTAAATTCAAGTGAATTTCATTTTAAAGTAACGATCTTGGGAAGTCCCTAGCGGTCCTGTAGTTAGGACTCCGCACTCTCACTGCTGGGGCCCAGGTTCCATCTGTGGTCGGGGAACTAAGATCCTGCAAGCCACGCTGCCCGGCCTAAAAAAGAAAGTAGCACTCTTAAAACTCAAATTAGATCTCAGTACTGCCTGGAGTTTCAACTGTTTCTCTATAGCAAGCTGAATTTTTCACTCTCTGAGACGTTATTTGCATACCTTCTCTCTTGATAAACTTTATATCCCACCTCCCCCCACCCATCCCCTTACTCCCAGCCTGATACCTCACTGAGAACACAGAAGCCGTGGAGAGGAGCCTGCTTCACATTTTGACTGCAGAATCCCCACACCTCCTGTTTGCATACCTTCTGTCCTCTCTCACAACCGAGAAAGTATCTCTGTTACTGTCAAACGGCAGTCCCTCCACAATTGCACAGAATCCCATTCTCTTTCATCTACCTGTTTTGCTCTTTCAGTTATATCCTCTTTGTCTTGCAATATTAGTTTCTCCTTCTTTATTGGATCATTTCTCTTAGTATACAAATATACTGTAATATTCTACCTTCGCACTACTTATCTCTCTGTAATCCAATTTCTCTGCTCTCCTCACTGCAATACTGTGCAAGAGCTGTGGACACTCACTGTTTCTTCTTCCCAACATTCCTATCTCTTCTTATCCCACTCTAGACTTCATCTGTCCACTTCGCTGATCTTGCTTTTGTCAAGGTTACCAGTGACTTCCATATTCCTAACGTAATGTTCCACCATCATTCTTTATCTTATATAGTTAACCACTTCATCTTTGTTTTAAAATCGTTTCCCCTTTTCTTTTGTAATTTCACATTTGACCTGGTTTTCCTTCTGCTTCACTGACTTCTGACTTCTCTTTCTTACTGACTTCTCTTTCTTACTCTCCTTCACTGGCTTCTCTTTCTTACTCTCCTTCACTGGCTCCTACTTTATTTGATCCTGAAACCATGGTCCTAGGCTGTCTACTCTTTTTCTACACTCATTAGATCCCACCCAATGCCTGCTTCCTAGGTTTTTTTTTTTTTTCATGTCCATTCACTACTTTTGTTTCTTTCATACAGAGTACTCATCAAAAGCTGCTCAGATATAGTTTGTGAAGGAATTAAGTGGTGGATAAGATTGCAAAGGCAGTTTTTGATCAGATTTTATAGGCCTTATATACTCAGCTTTGTGGCCTCTCTCTTATAGTCAGCAAAGTGCCAAAGATAATTTTTTCAACAGGTTAAATTTATGAAAACAGGAACAGACTATGGGAAGCAAAGTGTATTAGTCATTAAGTTACAAAGTTGAACATTGTAATATCTTGATGTAAGATGAGCAAGACCTGAATTAGATACTTTGTGAGCGTGACAAGGTAACAGACAAAGAAAGACACTGAGAAAAGACTTGACAAGAGTTGGCGAATGACTGAATAAGGGTGGAGAAGAATAGTGCCTCCTCCTGATTCTCAATCTACAGGACTTAGAGGATAAGGTGTTAATATTGGTAATGAACACATCTCTCTCTAGGGACTGACTGACTGACTCCAAAATTGGAGCTAAATTTACTCTTATGGCTACACTTAAATTGACATGATGATATACTGGTCTGGTTTCTTTTATGAAATCATCTCTAAAAAATATTCTTGTATTTATACTCTTTGTTCTGTTTTGACCTTTCTACTGTAGCTAAAGATCACTGTGTGCCTTTTCTTTGTTTTTGGCCAAAGGCTATTGCAAAAGCAATGGAATTATGACCTAGTTCTGTGAGCAGAAAGAGGAAGGTGTAGAGGGAAAACTGATTTGGGCCAACAGATGTAGTTTAAGTTATGTTAGGTTTAAGGTGATGTCAAGATATCCCAGTGGAAATGGCAGTTACAGAGATGGAGCTTGAGCTCAGGGAACACTCAGAATGGTGAATGCAGTCTGGACAGTCATTCACCAGGATGTAATGGCCCTGAGACATATCTAGGAGCAGTGTTCTAACGATTGAGGCTGGAGATTACATTTCACAACTAGCAGAGGAAATAAAGCCACTCAAAAAGACAGATGAGATGCAGGCAGAAAGTTAGGGAAAAAGCAAGAGAATGTATAGCCAAGGAGACATTTCGCAAAGCTGGTTGACTATGCTGAATGCTGGGGAGAGCCATCAAAGAAAATAAGGACCAAGGATTTTGCAAAGAAAAAGTTGACCTCGGAGAGTACATTTTCAATGGGGTGGTAGGGGTGGGAGTCTTGTGGAAAAAAAGAAGAGTCAATAATGAGGAAAGAATGCAAAACAAGAAAAATAGATCTAGGGGGTGCTATTTTCAGGAAAAAAGTATTTTTTAAATAGCTTTAATATGTTATTGTTTTACTTTGTGGGAAAATTATACAGACTTATTGTAAAGATTAAAAAATATAAAAAAGTACAAAGAAGAAGCTTAAAAAAAAAAGATGAAAAGCAACAGTACAGAAAAATAACCATTATTGTTTTATACACATACTTGAAGACAGTTATCTATGCATATATTTATGGGTTTTTTTTTTTTCAGTTCTCCATACCTAATCTGTATGGTCCAAATCTTAATACCAGACATTAGAAAGTGACCCCACTTGTTATGCATATGGAAAAAAAGGGAAAGATAGAAATGGCATCAGTCACACAATACTGCCAATTCTTTCTCCCTATCCATTGGCCCTTGATAGAAGACTCATGAATTGAAAATCCTTCCCAATGGGATGAATGTTATTTATTGTTAGTACAAAGTCAATGTCTCACTCTGGACATGGTTCAGTTGTATGGATGCCCATTACCAACTTTCTTTCTTTTCTGTCTCAGGGTGATCAAGAGGAGTACTGTTTGGTTCATCCTGAGGTCATGGGTATATTCTCAACTTCAGGCTGTAACCAGGGCTCAAAACACTTACAACAGTTCTCCCAATGGGAAGTTGGATCATGTTCATATACTCAGAGTAGAGCCACACCTATCAGTGGGCTCTTTCCCCAAGGCTGCCACATCAAAATTAGGGGCCTTGTGTCTTAACTGGCTTATTTCTTCCTAAGAGCCAGGCAGAGCAGAGGGTGTCTAAAACTATTGGTTCAGCTACTTTATCATTCTTAGGGAGACAAGTTTAACAAATCAGACATTCTTACGGCAGGGTCCTCTTGACCAAGTACAGTGCAATATTTTGATTCATGATATACAATTAGCCAAATCATCCTTGCTGTCTAAACAATTGCTTTTGACTGTTTTGAATGAAGAAGAAATACATCTACAGAAAGAGAAGCTCCTGTACAGCCTGGAATCTGTATCACAATTTTCATTCCGATCCTTGAGGGTGAGATAATCACAAACAGAACTTTAAGGAAGATCTTCTATATACATATATTCATAAATTATTAAGTATATTAAATCATACTGTATCTTATTTGATAACCTGCTTTTCATTACATGATATAGCCACATGTCAATAAATATAGATTTACATTATCACTTCTAATGGCAACATAAGTTCCGTAATTCACTTCACAAACCTTTTATTAGTGGTTGCTCTAGGTTTCCAGGATTTTACCAACACAAGTAACATTGGGGGAAATTTCCTTATGCATACAGTAGTCTCATTTATCCCCGGTTTTGCTTTCTGTTGTCTCAGTTAGCTCTGGTCAACTGCAGTCTGATAATATTAAATGGAAAATTCCAGAAATAAAAATCCATAAGTTACTTTTTTTTGAATTTTTGAATTGTATTTTATTTATATTTTTATACAGCAGGTTATTACTCATCCATTTTATACACATCAGTGTATACATGTCAATACCAATCTCCCAATTCATCACACCACCACCCCTACCCCCCCGCCGCTTTCCCCCCTTGGTGTCCATACGTTTGTTCTCTACATCTGTGTCTCTTATTTCTGCCCTGCAAACCAGTTCAACTGTACCATTTTTCTAGGTTCCTCATATATGCGCTAAGAATATACGATATTTGTTTTCCTCTTTCTGACTTACTTCACTCTGTATGACAGTCTCTAGGTGCATCCACGTGTCTACAAAGGACCCAATTTCGTTCCTTTTTATGGCTGAGTAATATTCCATTGTATATATGTACCACATCTTCCTTATCCATTCATCTGTCCATGGACATTTAGGTTGCTTCCATGACCTGGCTATTGTAAATAGTGCTGCAATGAACATTGGGGTGCATGTGTCTTTTTGAATTATGGTTTCCTCTGGGTATATGCCCAGTAGTGGGATTGCTGGGTCATATGGTAATTCTATTTTTAGTTTTTTAAGGAACCTCCATACTCTTCTCCATAGTGGCTGTATCAATTTACATTCCCACCAACAGTGCAAGAGGATTCCCTTTTCTCCACACCCTCCCCAGCATTTGTTTGTAGATTTTCTGATGATGCCCATTCTAACTGGTGTGAGGCGATTCCTCATTGTAGTTTTGGTTTGCATTTCTCTAATACTTAGTGATGATGAGCAGCTTTTCATGTGTTTCTTGGCCATCTGTATGTCTTCTTTGGAGAAATGTCTATTTAGGTCTTCTGCCCATTTTTGGATTGGGTTGTTTGTTTTTGTAATATTGAGCTGCATGAGCTGTTTATATATTTTGGAGATTAATCCTTTGTCCATTGATTCGTTTGCAAATATTTTCTCCCGTTCTGAGGGTTGTCTTTTCATGTTGTTTGTAGTTTCCTTTGCTTTGCAAAAGCGTTTAAGTTTCATTAGGTCCCATTTGTTTATTTTTGTTTTTATTTCCATTACTCTAGAAGGTGGATCAAAAAAGACCTTGCTGTGATTTATGTCAAAGAGTGTCCTTCCTATGTTTTCCTCTAAGAGTTTTATAGTGTCCAGCCTTACATTTAGGTCTCTAACCCATTTTGAGTTTATTTTTGTGTATGGTGTTAGGGAGTGTTCTAATTTCATTCTGTTATATGTAGCTGTCCAGTTTTCCCAGCACCACTTATTGAAGAGACTGTCTTTTCTCCATTGTATATCTTTGCCTCCTTTTCCATAGATTAGTTGACCATAGGTGTGTCGGTTTATCTCTGGGCTTTCAATCCTGTTTCATTGATCTATATTTCTCTTTTTGTACCAGTACCATATTGTCTTGATTACTGTAGCTTTTTAGTATAGTCTGAAGTCAGGGAGTCTGATTCCTCCAGCTCTGTTTTTTTCCCTCAAGACTACTTTGGCTATTCGGGGTCTTTTGTGTCTCCCTACAAATTTTAAGATTTTTTGTTCTAGTTCTGTAAAAAACGCCATTGGTAATTTGATAGGGATTGCATTGAATCAGTAGATTGCTTTGGGTAGTATAGTCCTTTTCACAATATTGATTCTTCCAATCCAAGAACATGGTATAGCTCTCCATCTGTTGGTATCATCTTTAATTTCTTTCATCAGTGTCTTATAGTTTTCTGCATACAGGTCTTTTGTCTCCCTAGGTGGGTTTACTCCTAGGCATTTTATTCTTTTTTGTTGCACTGGTAAATGGGAGTGTTTCCTTAATTTCTCTTTCAGATTTTTCATCATTAGTGTATAGGAATGCAAGAGATTTCTGTGCATTAATTTTGTATCCTGCAACTTAACCAAATTCATTGATTAGCTCTAGTAGTTTTCTGGTAGCATCTTTAGGATTCTCTATGTATATAGTATCATGTCATCTGCAAACAGTGACAGTTTTACCTCTTCTTTTCCAATTTGTATTCCTTTTATTTCTTTTTCTTCTCTGATTGCTGTGGCTAAAATTTCCAAAACTATGTTGAATAATAGTGGTGAGAGTGGGCAACCTTGTCTTGTTCCTGATCTTAGTGGAAATGGTTTCAGTTTTCACCATTGAGAATGATGTTTGCTGTGGGTTTGTCACATATGGCCTTTATTATGTTGAGGTAGGTTCCCTCTATGCCCACTTTCTGGAGAGTTTTTATCAAAATGGGTGTTGAATTTTGTCGAAAGCTTTCTCTGCATCTATTGAGATGATCATATGGTTTTTATTCTTCAATTTGTTAATATGGTATATCACATTGATTGATTTGCGTATATTGAAGAATCCTTGCATCCCTGGGATAAATCCCACTTGATCATGGTGTATGATCCTTTTAATGTGCTGTTGGATTCTGTTTGTAGTATTTTGTTGAGGATTTTTGCATCTATATTCATCAGTGATATTGGTCTGTAATTTTCTTTTTTTGTAGTATCTTTGTTTGGTTTTGGTATCAGGGTGACGGTGGCTTCATAGAATGAGTTTGGAAGTGTTCCTTTCTCTGCAATTTTTTGGAAGAGTTTGAGAAGGATGGGTGTTAGCTCTTCACTAAATGTTTGATAGGATTCACCTGTGAAGGCTTCTGGTCCTGGACTTTTGTTTGTTGGAAGATTTTTAATCACAGTTTCAATTTCATTACTTGTGATTGGTCTGTTCATATTTTCTGTTTCTTCCTGGTTCAGTCTTGGAAGGTTATACCTTTCTAAGAATTTGTCCATTTCTTCCAGGTTGTCCATTTTATTGGCATAGAGTTGCTTGTAGTAGTCTGTTAGGATGCTTTGTATTTCTGCGGTGTCCATTGTAACTTCTCCTTTCTCATTTGTAATTTTATTAATTTGAGTCCTCTCTCTCTTTTTCTTGATGAGTCTGGCTAATGGTTTATCAATTTTGTTTATCTTCTCAAAGAACCTGCTTTTAGTTTTATTGATGTTTGCTATTGTTTTCTTTGTTTCTATTTCATTTATTTCTGCTCTGATCCTTATGATTTCTTTCCTTCTACTAACTTGGGGTTTTGTTTGTTCTCCTTTCCCTCGTTCCTTTAGGTGTAAGGTTAGATTTTTTATTTGAGATTTTTCCTGTTTCTTGAGGTAGGCTTGTATTGCTATAAACTTCCCTCTTAGAAATGCTTTTGCTGCATCCCATAGATTTGGATCGTCGTGTTTTCGTTGTAATTTGTCTCTAGATATTTTTTGATTTCCTCTCTGATTTATTGTTTAGCCTCCATGTGTTTGTGTTTTTTATGTTTTTTTCCTGGTAATTGATTTCTAATCTCATAGCGTTGTTGTCAGAAAAGATGCTTGATATGATTTCAATTTTCTTAAATTTACTGAGGCTTGATTTGTGATCTAAGATGTGATCTGGAGAATGTTCCATGTGCACTGGAGAAGAACGTGTAATCTTCTGTTTTTGGATGGAATGTCCTATAAATATCAATTAAATCTAGCTGGTCTGTTGTGTCATTTAAAGCTTGTGTTTCCTTATTAATTTTCTGTTTGGATGATCTGTCCATTGGTGTAAGTGAGGTGTTAAAGTTGCCCACTATTATTGTGTTACTGTCGATTTCCTCTTTTATAGCTGTTAGCAGTTGCCTTATTTAGTTGAGGTGCTCCTATGATGGGTGCATATATATTTATAATTGTTATATCTACTTTTTGGATTGATCCCTTGATCATTATGTAGTGTCCTTTTTAGTCTCTTGTAACATTATTTTAAAGTCTATTTTATCTGATATGAGTATTGGTACTGCAGTTTTCTTTTGATTTCCGTTGGCATGGAATATCTTTTTCCATCCCCTCACTTTCAGTCTGTATGTGTCCCTAGGTCTGAAGTGGGTCTCTTGTAGACAGCATATGTATGGGTCTTGTGTTTGCATCCATTCAGCGAGCCTGTGTCTTTTGGTTGGAGCATTTAATCCATTCACGTTTAAGGTGGTTATCAAAATGTATGTTCCTATTACATTTTTTTAATTCTTATGGGTTTGTTTTTGTAGGTCCTTTTCTTCTCTTGTGTTTCCCACTTAGAGAAGTTCCTTTAGCATTTGTTGTAAAGCTGGTTTGGTTGTGCTGAATTCTCTTAGCTCTTGCTTGTCTGTAAAGGTTTTAATTTCTCTGTCGAATCTGAATGAGATTCTTCCTAGGTAGAGTAATCTTGCTTGTAGTTTCTTCCTTTCATCACTTTAAATATATCATGCCACTCCCTTCTGGCTTGTAGAGTTTCTGCTGAGAAATCAGCTGTTAAGCTTATAGGAGTTCCCTTGTATGTTATTTGTCGTTTTTCCCTTGTTGCTTTCAATAATTTTTCTTTGTCTTTAATTTTTGTCAGTTTGATTACTATGTGTCTCGGCGTGTTTCTCCTTGGGTTTATCCTACCTGGGACTCGCTGCGCTTCCTGGACTTGGGTGGCTATTTCCTTTCCCATGTTAGGGAAGTTTTCGACTATAATCTCTTCAAATATTTTCTTGGGTCCTTTCTCTCTCTCTTCTCCTTCTGGGACCCCCATAATATGAATGTTGTTGCGTTTAATGTTGTCCCAGAGGTCTCTTAGGCTGTCTTCATTTCTTGTCATTCTTTTTTCTTTATTCTGTTCCACGATATTGAAGTCTGCCATTCTGTCTTCCAGGTCACTTATCCGTTCTTCTACCTCAGTTATTCTGCTATTGATTCCTTGTATAAAATACTTGTGTATTTTTCATTTCAGTTATTGTATTGTTCATCTGTTTCTTCTTTAATTTTTCTCGGTGTTTGTTCTTTAATTCTTCTAGGTCTTTGTTAAACATTTCTTGCATCTTCTCGATCTTTGCCTCCATTCTTTTTCCGAGGTCCTGGATCATCTTCACTATCATCGTTCTGAATTCTTTTTCTGGAAGGTTGCCTATCTCCACTTCATTAAGTTGTTTTTCTGGGGTTTTATCTTGTTCCTTCATCTGGTACATAGCCCTCTGTCTTTTCTTCTTGTCTGTCTTTCTGTGAATGTGGTTTTTGTTCCACAGGCTGCAGGACTGTAGTTCTTCTTGCTTCTGCTGTCTGCCCTCTGGTGGAAGAGGCTATCTAAGAGGCTTGTGCAAGTTTCCTGATGGGACAGACTCCTGGTGGGTAGAGCTGGGTGTTGCTCTGGTGGGCAGAGCTCAGTAAAAGTTTAATCCACTTGTCTACTGATGGGTTTGGCTGGGTTCCCTCCCTGTTGTTTGTTTGGCCTGAGGCGACCCAACACTGGAGCCTACCCGGCTCTTTGGTGGGGCTAATGGTGGACTCTGGGAGGGCTCATGCCAAGGAGTACTTCCCAGAACTTCTGCTGCCAGTGTTCTTGTCCCCACGGTGAGCCACAGCCACCCCCCGCCTCTGCAGGAGACCCTCCAACACTAGCAGGTAGGTCTGGTTCAGTCTCTCCTGGGGTCACTGCTCCTTCCCCTGGGTCCCGATGCGCACACTACTTTGTGTGTGCCCTCCAAGAGTGTAGTCTCTGTTCCCCCCAGTCCTGTCGAAGTCCTGCAATCAAATCCCACTAGGCTTCAAAGTGTGATTCTCTAGGAATTCCTCCCCCCCGTTGCCGGACCCCCAGGTTGGGAAGCCTGACGTGGGGCTCAGAACCGTCACTCCAGTGGGTGGACTTCTGTGGTATAAGTGTTCTCCGCTTTGTGAGTCACACACCCAGCAGTTATGGATTTTGATTTTATTGTGATTGCGCCCCTCCTACAGTCTCGTTGTGGCTTCTCGTTTGTCTTTGGATGTGGGGTATGTTTTTTGGTGAGTTCCAGTGTCTTCCTTCGATGATTGTTCAGCAGTTAGTTGAACTATAATTTTTAACTGTGCGCGATACTGAGTAGCAAGATGAAATCTCACACCATCCTGCTCATTCCTGCCCGGGACGTGAATCATCCCTTTGTCCAGTTAGTTTCTTGGGATAAATTCCTAGAATTGAGATTTTTAGGTCAAAGCCTAGCAATATGCTTTGTTGAGTGTGTAATGAAAGGAGTATGTTTATTCATTATTGGCATAAAATAAGCTAGTACGGTTTTTGTTGTGTCGTTTAACAATATGTAATAAAGTGGAAGAATTATTTTAAAATTGTATTGTGAAATGTAATACACAGAAAAAGGCATAAACATATAAGTAACATTTAGCAAATGTTTGTATAGTGAGTAACATTGTAATAATGGACTGAGGTCAAGAAACAAAATATTACTGTCATTCTAGACTTTACTCCTGTACCTCTAGCCAATTGTAACTCTGCCTCTCCCTCAGCTGTATCATAGTACCATTATAGTGCTGCATGTGTGTGTGCACCCCCTAAACAATATAGATCAGGGTTTGTCATCGTACAGCTCACAGGCCAAACCTGGCCTGCCATTTGTTTTTTGTAGTTTTACTGGAACACAGACACATACCTTTGATTATGTATTGTGTCTGGTGTTTTTCTTGTCACAATGCCTGAATTGAGTTGTTGGGACAGAGACTGTGTGGCCCACAGGATCTAAAATATTCACTATCTGTCCCTTTAGAGGAAAGGTTTGCCAATCCCTGACATAGATTCGTTTTGCCTGTGTTTCAACTTTATATAAAGAGAAGTGTATACTCTTTGTGACTTGTTTTTTTCCCTTCAACATTATATTTGTAAGCTTCATTCATGGCAGGCCATTGTTTTCTAACACTTAAAAGCCATTTTATGGATCACCTGATAATTAATTTCAGAAAAAATCATACACATTTTTTATATCAAGTGAACATAAGCCTCTAGTGTTAAATTTCTTCTGAGTTCACCTAGAATTGCAATTAATACTAGCATACAATGGATTAAAAATAAGGTATTAAATTTTTTTGGAAATTAATTACCAAACATAAAATGTTAACATTTGTTGAAAATGCATTTCTTAATGAGATGCATGCAATTGTTTCTACCTCTCTCCATTCACTCTTGTACATAGATGATTATTATTAATTGCTAGAATGAGACAGAATTCATTATTAATTCTATCTTCATTTTTTGTTTTTATGGATGAAAGTGCTAAAGAGACTTTGTTCTCATAAATAATTATATGGAAATGGTAGAGGTGTTTTTCTTTTATGGAAATTTCACTTAATTTTTAAAAACTTTGTTAGCTACATACTCAAAGTTATATACTTTATATATATTTAAAATTATGTATTATATATAATTATATGACAGCTACAAGTCATTCTTCAATTTTGTTGAAAACAAAGCATTAGAAATTAGCTGACTTGCAAAAGGATTTGTTGTCTAGTCATTAGAGTTGTTCACTTTCTCAAGCTGATTATCAATAGTTCTAATTATTCTCTTGCCCTTCAGGTGATTTTTTTTTTTTCCTTTTAACCCTTTTATTGTTAAATAAATCATAGATATAGAAAGAGCACAAAATGAGTTTGTGGGAATTCATGGTTTTATCTCTACCACTCAGATATCAAGCAATAGAACATTGCTACCCAACACAGTACCCCTGGCATGTGCCCCGTCCCAGTCACCACTCCCTTTCTCCCTCAGACCATAGTTTAACAAATTTGAGACATCTGTCCGTGTTTATAGGAAGCCTCTAAGTGACCCATGGAGAAATCAAGATCAAAGGTACTTAGACTAGGAGGGAATACATGATGAAGCAAGGTCTTGAAGAAGGCAGGAGGGGATTCAATCAGATAAATTCTATATCATTAAGAGGTGTCAGTCTTGGAAAGGAAGAGTTTCTCTTCCTTTTAGTCAGAGAAGAAGGAAGAGAGGAAAAATTCATTCAACTAGTCACTTAACAAAGATGTATTAAGTCCCTCTTAATTAGCAACACTTTAGAGAGCACTAGAGAGATTTTAAAGAGGAAAAGCTGTACTTAGGCTCTCCTGCTAGGTAAACTTCATCTCTTCAAGCATGAGGAGATGAGGTCAAGGGTCCTGAGTGAGAGCTGTTTAAAGGAGAGCAGATTTGGACGTTTGAGTAGTGTGAACAAGATTTCAAAAAACTACCGTGAGCAAAGCCCTAAGGAATCAACACATTTTCTTTGCAGGACTCCGGAAAGAACCAAGCCTAGTATTTTGTATTGAAAGTTAAGCTTGGAAATCTCATATTATACATCACAGTGAATCTTACTGATTCCATCTTTAAAATTGCACCTGCCATGGAGTCATGCCAAAACACACATACCAAATTAAAACTCAAAACCCAATAAAACAGAACAAGAGCTGAATGCTGCAAACTCAACTGCTTATTAAAAACCATTAGCCTTAAAATATTAGCTTGTCAGAAAACAATTTTCTTCCTCCAGCGTCAGCTTTGAAGTTCAGCTAATTGGAAACGTATAGAATTAGGACAGGCAGGGAATTCAATAAAGCAGACCCTGCAGTGGAAGAAACTGCTCTAGGCCCTTACTAGTGGAATTAGAACAGCGTCATCAGGGACATGCCCACAGATCAGAGCTCTCATTAAGCGAGTAACAATTCTGGTATTTTGAGTTCACCGGTAAGAACTTAAGTCATCTTTTAAAATATCCTATTTGATATACTATTTTAATATGTCGCTTTAAGAGTGCTTGTAAATGCTGGGATACTTGAACACCTTAGAAATAAAAATATCCAAATAAGCTAGCCAGTGAGCTTTCTTTCCTGCTGTCCTTCTTTCAGCAAGGAAGCTTTATCTTTTTTTTCCTTTTCTTTCAGTTTTTTCTTTCTGTTCTTTGAAAATTAATCTGTGTTTTTGATTTTGGATTGGTAAAGAGTGGAGTGTGATTACTGAGGTCTTCAACATTCAAGCTGATGGAAAACAGTCGAAACTGCTGTTATCTTGTGCTGAGAAAGGTGTTTATTGTAAATGCCCTGGGCTCTCTGAAGACTGGGAGAAGGAGCGTGTGAAACCGATGGGAATGGCAGAGCATTGCTTTAGATCCCTAAGGCTGAGAGAACTGCAAAGGTGACTTGGGGAAAGTTATTTATAAGATCATTGAATAGCACATGAAAAAGAAACTATTTTACTTCAAATATGATAGTTTTTCGTTACTGTTAACTGAATCATAGAATGTGAATTGGAAGAGATAATAATAAGTCATGCAGTTCGGTGATTTCCTAACACTAAATTCCATACTGACACAAGACTGGGATGGTATTTTCACCAGTCCATGACACACTTCGAAATAAAATAAGGAAACAGTGTAGAGAAATTTTCTATGAAGCTGCATTTGTTGTTTTTAATCCTGATATTCTGTTCTTCCTAGTTTTTGGTCCTAAAATATTCTTTCTTCCATGAGATGATGGATGTACATGGTAGGATGTCTAAAATGTCCCTGGTTGATAAAATAAAATATTGGTGGTTCTCCAACATATTTTATAAATTGTATTTAATGGTGAATAACATTCTGGGGCCACTAAGCTGGCTTTTAAAGGTAGGGAAAGAGCAGAGTATGCTCCCTACCTTGCCACTTAGTACTTGGTTAGATCAAATGAAGCAATCTCTGTTCTTTTGGAATTTGGGGCAGGTCTGACATGAAGCTACACTAGAAATTAGGCAGCATGCAGTTAGGTGACCAGAATCTCAGTTTTTCCACACCCTTGTCTTCCTCTGTGGTGCTTAATACCTTTACTTCCCTGTGCAGTCTACAATGTCCTTCTCTTCCCTACTTCATCTTTCTACCAATAGAGCCCAACATTGGAAAGAATCAACTTTGAGTAATTTATCCAGCTCAGATACAAGGTGAGGGTGAACTGGAGGTACTAGAAGGCATTATCCCCTGCTCCCAGTTTTCTTTTCTCTCCCTCTCTACCAGCTCAGTATACAGATGGGATCTACATCCTTACATCACTTTAATAAACTGGAATTTCACCTGTTCTACATCCCCCTCCAGCTACCCTCTCATTTCTTTCCTCAACTAAACACACTGTATCCTCTTCCCTCCTTTCTTCCCACTCACTTTTCAATTCACTCCAATTTGTGTTTTTCCTTAGTCAGCGGGAACTGCTTACACCAAGGTCAACAGTAACATCTGTGCTACTAAGACAATGGTCAGTTTACCATTTTCATCTTACTCAACTTCGCAGCCTCATTAAACACAGTAGCAGTTCCCTCTTCAAACACAGAAATGTAACAAGATTGTCCCATTTCAGAACCTTTGCATTTGATTTCCCTGCTTCTTCAATGCTTGCTCTTTCTGATACTATCCTTCAGATCTCCTCTGAAATATAATACTTCCTTAGAGAGGGCTTCACTTAATGCCCGATATAAGGTAGTTCTGTCCATCACCACAACCATCAATCACTACTGCCTGATGTTCTCTTTCAGCATCTCAAGACTTCCTTCACAGCACTTATAACTTTTTGTTAATTATTGTGTGTTTTACTTATTTGTCTCTCCTAGTACATGAAGCTATATGAAGCCAGGAACCATTCATTGCTATATTCATTGCTGTACCTCCAGAATGTACCTACAACACAGTGCTTGATTCATAATAGTTATCTAATAAAGATTTGTTGAGTGATTAAAGGGATAGATGAATGCTAATAGTCCTACAATTTATTTAGTAATCTCAAATTGAAAATGCATGCTAAGTCCTTTATACTTCATCTCTATAATGATTCTAACATCTGTCTCTTCTTTCAATCCTTACTTCTTTCAATCCTTACTTCCATTTCCTTTGCTCAACATCACCTCTTACTTAAACTATTTAATAAAATTCATAACTCACTTTGCTTCTTCTCTTGCCAATCCTCAATCCATTCTTTATATTGCAGTTAACCTTATAAGCTTCCTGAGCCTCGGACTTTATCATTTTCCTATGCAAAAAAAACAAAAAAAAAATGCAAAGAAACACCAAAAACAAAAACAAAACCTCCCCTTTTGTCTAGAGAGTTTTTTCTAAACTTTCTATCCTGGCATTTATGGCCCTTGAAGACCTGGCTGTAACCTCTCTCAGATATAAGTATGACATCTCATGAATTCACCGTTTGTTTGTTTTTTTGATGTACCTCTCTTATGGAACTTTTATGACTCAATATGGAGTTATTATACCATCATAGTAGAACAAGAGCACCTTGAGGGTGGATACATGCTGTCTTCTAATCTCATCATTTAGCACACTTCTTGATACATAGTAAGGTCTATAAATATTTGTTATATAAATCATTGCATGACCCTCTTCTTGCAGTTCTATGTTCAGGTTCAACAGAGTACAGAATATAAGAAATAATTGATTGCAAACCTATAAAGTGTTAAAGTATAACTAAAATGAAAATATTTGATGCTGTATATTTTGTTTAAGGCAATGGATGGCTTATTAGCTCTGGTAATGTTAAATATTTTAGCACAACTAATCCTTGTGGCTTCCTAGCCAAAATAGGAAAAATCTTTTCCTCAGAAACTGTCCAACTAAAAGGCCATCCAATTAATCACAAGACCCTTAGCAAAAACTGTTGATGCATGTAGCCTTTTTGCCAGACAGATCTGTAAGCTATGAAGAGAGCCATAGCCTCAGGTAGCACACTAAGGAGATGAGACTGTAAAATGTGAAAAAGCCCACTGTGAACATTTCCAGCAGAGACTGGCTGCCTGCAGGTCCTGATATTGATCCCCAAGCGTACTGTTCAGACTCCTTTCACGACCCCTATAGACCCTCATGTGACCTTCTTGGTAGCTTAGCAAAGGAATTCAAATGGCCAAACGTATACTTAAATATTTTTAAAACATTATTTTTGAGTTGTATAATGCTGCATGGAAACACTGTAATAGAATTGACTAAGAAAGCTTTTGACAAAATTCAACACCCATTTATGATAAAAACCCTCCAGAAAGTACACATAGAGGGAACTTACCTCAACATAATAAAGGCCATATATGACAAACCCACAGCCAACATCGTCCTTAATGGTGAAAAACTGAAACCATTTCCACTAAGATCAGGAACAAGACAAGGTTGCCCACTCTCACCACTATTATTCAACATAGTTTTGGAAGTTTTAGCCACAGCAATCAGAGAAGAAAAAGAAATAAAAGGAATACAAATGGGAAAAGAAGAAGTAAAGCTGTCAGTTTGCAGATGACATGATACTATACATAGAGAATCCTAAAGATGCTACCAGAAAACTACTAGAGCTAATCAATGAATTTGGTAAAGTAGCAGGATACAAAATTAATGCATAGAAATCTCTTGCATTCCTATACACTAATGATGAAAAATCTGAAAGTGAAATTAAGGAAACACTCCCATTTACTATTGTAACAAAAACAATAAAATACCTAGGAATAAACCTACCTAAGGAGACAAAAGACCTGTATGCAGAAAATTATAAGACGACACTGATGAAAGAAATTAAAGATGATGCAAACAGATGGAGAGATATACCATGTTCCTGGATTGGAAGAATCAACATTGTGAAAATGACTCTACTACCCAAAGCAATCTACAGATTCAATGCAATCCCTATCAAACTACCACTGGCATTTTTCACAGAACTAGAACAAAAAATTTCACAATTTGTATAGAAACACAAAAGACCCCGAATAGCCAAAGCAATGTTTAGAAAGAAAAACGGAGCTGGAGGAATCAGGCTCCCTGACTTCAGACTATACTACAAAGCTACAGTAATCAAGACAGTATGGTACTGGCACAAAAACAGAAACATAGATCAATGGAACAGGATAGAAAGCCCAGAGATAAACCCACACACATATGGTCACCTTATTTTTGATAAAGGAGGCAACAATATACAATGGAGAAAAGACAGCCTCTTCAATAAGTGGTGCTGGGAAAACTGGACAGCTACATGTAAAAGAATGAAATTAGAACACTCCCTAACACCATACACAAAAATAAACTCCAGATGGATTAAAGACCTAAATGTAAGGCCAGACACTATCAAGCTCTTAGAGGAAAACATAGGCAGAACACTGTATGACATAAATCACAGCAAGATCCTTTTCGACCC
The DNA here is from genome assembly GCF_028021215.1 of Eschrichtius robustus. Classification (NCBI taxonomy): domain Eukaryota; kingdom Metazoa; phylum Chordata; class Mammalia; order Artiodactyla; family Eschrichtiidae; genus Eschrichtius; species Eschrichtius robustus. Next base: position 123,208,538 of record NC_090845.1, read on the forward strand.
GTCTCCTAGAGAAATGGAAATAAAAACAAAAATGAACAAATGGGACCTAATGAAACTTAAAAGCTTTTGCATAGCAAAGGAAACCGTAAACAAGACAAAAAGACAACCCTCAGAATGGGAGAAAATATTTGCAAATGAAGCAACTGACAAAGGATTAATCTCCAAAATTTACAAGCAACTCATGCAGCTCAGTATCAAAAAAACAAACAACCCAATCGAAAAATGGGCAGAAGACCTAAATAGACATTTCTCCAAAGAAGATATACAGATTGCCAACAAACACACGAAAGAATGCTCAACATCATTAATCATTAGAAAAATGCAAATCAAAACTACAATGAGGTATCACCTCACTCCAGTCAGAATGGCCATCATCAAAAGATCTACAAACAATAAATGCTGGAGAGGGTGTGGAGAAAAGGGAACCCTCTTGCACTGTTGGTGGGAATGTAAATTGATACAGCCACTATGGAGAAGAGTATGGAAGTTCCTTAAAAAACTGAAAATAGAACTACCATACGACCCAGCAATCCCACTCCTGGGCATATACCCTGAGAAAACCATAATTCAAAAAGAGTCATGTACCACAATGTTCATTGCAGCTCTGTTTACAGTAGCCAGGACATAGAAGCAACCTAAGTGTCCATCAACAGATGAATGGATAAAGAAGATATGGCACATATATACAATGGAATATTACTCAGCCATAAAAAGAAACGAAATTGAGTTATTTGTAGTGAGGTGGATGGACCTAGAGTCTGTCATACAGAGTGGAGTAAGTCAGAAAGAGAAAAACAAATACAGTATGCTAACACATATATATGGAATCTGAAACAAAACAAAACAAAAGGTCATGAAGAACCTAGTGGCAAGATGGGAATAAAGACGCAGACCTACTAGAGAATGGACTTGAGGACACCGGGAGGGGGAAGGGTAAGCTGGGACAAAGTGAGAGAGTGGAATGGACATATGTACACTACCAAATGTAAAATAGATAGCTAGTGGGAAGCAACCGCATAGCACGGGGAGATCAGCTCGGTGCTTTGTGACCACCTAGAGGGGTGGGATAGGGAGGGTGGGAGGGAGGGCGACACAAGAGGGAAGAGATATGGGGATATATGTATATGTATAACTGATTCACTTTGTTATAAAGTAGAAACTAACACACCATTGTAAAGCAATTATATGCAATAAAGATGTTAAAAAAAAAAAAGAAAGAATTAAGACTAGACTGGTAGGTAGGAATTTGCTTTTGTGGTGTGTTTTTCTTAACATAGTAGTTCTCCATTCCAGTTGCACATTAAAGTTATCTGGAGAGCTTCAAAAAATTCAGAGGCCCAGGCTGCACCCCACATATGCTAATTTATTTTAGTTTGGGGTGGATCTCAGGCATGGTATGGTTTTTGAAAGTTCCCCAGGTAAATCTAATTTGCTGCTAGTGTTGAGAACCGTTACAGTTCATTGAAGACTGACATTCTGCTGTACGTTATTAAGGAGTAAAATAATTGATATTCAGGGGCTTTTGATTTCATTCTAACTTTTTTTTTCTCTCATAAAGCTGTAAGCTTGAGATGTGAGTAGTGCACACTCAACACCTACAGTGAATGCCAGTGCAACTCCACACTCATAGAACATCAATTAGTATTCCACTGGGCACTAGCTCTTCCAGTTATATATTTTAGCAGTTAGGAGAGGGTTGACATGCCCTGTGTAAGCTCTCTCAATCATGGTGTAGTCTCTGAGTAAGCAAAGTACATGACTGACATTTGAGATACTTCATGCTTTATCCGTGTTTATCTTCTTATCTATCTTCTATTTTCATCTTATGACATGCCTGACTCTCTTTCCAGCTTATGCTCCAATCATACTCAATTATGTTACAGTTTCCTCCACTCCAATAATGCACAGGATTTTCATGTCTGCAGGATTTTGACATTCTGTTTCCTCTGTATGGACTCTCTTCCTCTTCTTGTCTACACATCCTTCTATACCAAGAGCTCTTAACATTGCACATTCTGAGTTAGGGAGCAAAATATACATGTGTGTGTATGTGTGTTACATGTATTTTTATTGGAAGAAGTGTAATAGATTTCATTACGTCCCCCCAAAGGTCTGTGACTTCATAAAGATTAAGATCCATGCTTCTTGCTTATGCTCAGATGTGACACAGTAGAAGCACATTCTGAGACTTCCTAGTCTCCAACTGCCCCAACCAAGTTTCCTGTCACAGTTACTCTGTCCTTTTTGTGGGTTCCCATAGCACTTTAAATACCCTTTTTCTACATCATTTTTACTTGTCTCCCTTTGGACTGGGAGCTCATTGAAGGCAGGGGCAATGATTTATTCATCTTTAATCCCAAAACTCTGTACACATATGTTCATTTTTCTATAGCTGGGGAGAACGTTGAAGCTCAGAATGAGTGTAGCTATCTTCTCTTCTCCTAGAAAATTTTCTCGAATATTTTAATTATATGAGTTCTAGAAAGAAAAAAATACATAAAATGGAGGGGGGGAAATTGTCAGCAAAATAATTTAAGAAAAATCTGCAGAACTTAAAGATGTTCAGTTATATATTAAAAGACTAGCACCCCCAAAAATAGATGAAAATAGACTCATGCCAAGATACATCAGTGTGAAATTTCAGAACACTGGGAACAAAGAGAAAATTGCACAGATTTCCAGAGGATTAGAAATAGAATCAGAATGGCTTAAGAATTTTCAACATCATCAATATAAAACAGAAGGCAATGGAATGATGCTTTAAAATTTGTAAGGAAAATGTTACTGGACGTATATAAACTAATTAAATATATATGTAAAGGATACTCTCAGACATATGAGCTCTCAAAAATTTAACCTCCTGTGTGCTTTTCTCAGGAAGCTACTGGAGATTTTTCTCCACCAAAAGAAAGATTAAACCAAGAAAGAGGACGATGTGGGATGCAGAAAATAGGAGGCACAGTGCAGGAGAGATAAATGAAATCCCTAGAACAGTGAAGGGAGATCTTGGGATGACAGGTTTGAACCTGACATAGAGGGCAGTCTGTCAAGATTCTTGCAGGTCAGTAGGCTCCAGGAGAGTGTTCCTCAAGATGATAGAGCGATTGATGTGACTAAAGTCTTGGGAGGAGATTTAGACAACTAGTAAAAAGATTGTGATTGAAAACTAGTGGAAATCAAAGTACAATTAAGTTGGAATTTGATAACAAAATCAACATAAATGCATACTTCTCAACAATTCATGGATTATCATAATGGAATAATTAGAACTTAATGATTTTGAAAATATTAGGGATTAAACTTGTGATTAGCAACAAAAGTGGTGTTTCAATAAGAATTTATAGGCTTAAATGTTTATACTAGAAAAGAAGAAAAACTTGAAAATTAATGTGCTAGGTATCTACCTTAAGAATTAGAAAAGAAACAACACAATCAATTCTGAAAAACTAAGGTGAAGTGATAATAATGATGCAGTGGAAATTAATAAAATGAAATAGAATCAATAAAGCCAAAGTTTCATTCTTTGAAAAAAATAATGAAATAGACAAACCCCAGGCAAGATGAATTAAGGAAAAAAAGAAAGAAAGCACAAATAAGATTAAGAATTAAAAGGGGTACATAACTATGGATACAATATAGATTAAGAAGCTAATAAGAGAATATACTAAACACTTTATACCAAAAATTTGAAAATTTAGATCAAATGGACAGATTTATAAATATATAACTTAGTAAGAGTGATACAAGAGGAAATATATAATCTAATAGTCATAAGCATTAAAGGAAATGAAGAATTAATTAAAGCTGGTCTAACAGATAAAACACTAGACCTGCATTTTTTTTCCAAATAGAGCATTCCAATTTATATGAAGAATTCCAAACAATAAAAAAAGAGGAAACATCCTAAGTTTATTTCATGAGGCTAGCAGAACTTTGATACCAAGCTCACACAAAGTATGAAAAAGATATTAAAATTGAAGTCCACTCTTATTCAGGAAACAAATAGTAAAATCCCAAATGTGAAAGGTTTAGGATGAAGCCTGCTTCTGCTGTGTGCCTGGGATCACTGATAATCTGGGATAACTGCCCCCCACTCCCCAACTCTTATCGTGAGGTTTCCTGTAGTACTCAAGCAATGTGGAACTGGACTACAAACATATGTGACAGCCAGACTACGGCTATGATTTATCAGGGATACATATTCTTGCTGTCTCACTGCTTGCTCTGCTCAGTACCAAGACAACCTTTGCTGAAGTTCCTTGAGATTAGAGATGGGAATGGGTTGACTTTTGTGTCACCCTTACCATTGAAGATATAGTCCTATGAGATCTCAAATCCATCTGGAGAGAGTCTGCGATTAAATTCTTTTGCTTAGGCAGGCTCTGGGCCTCCTTTACAGTCCCTCTTCATATGAGGCTGATGGTTCCTTCCCAGCCTACCAGTTTTTACGAGACCGCTGTTCTAACCCCTGAGCTACGGAGGCTCAGCTAGCCTACCAGTTTTTAATACTATTCATGTTCCTTCCATCCAGAATTGTTTCATTGGAGGAGTTGGTCCAAATAACCTCAGAAGCCAATATGGAACATAGAAGTTGGTGAATCGCCTCTGTGACGACCTTTAGCAGTGAGTATTCTTCATGTGATATTAATTTTTCTCTGTTCCATTCCTTTTTTATTTCTCATAGTATCCATTTTATAGATTTGGGCCTGGTGTTTTTTGAGCACATCTTTGAATGAAGAAAGGTTTTCCTGGGCCAAATATTTGTGGGCTATCTGGATGGAAAAGGTGCAGGGGACATATTCAAGGATAATAGGGCTTTTCCTTAATATTCAGAGTGTGTGTGTGTGTGTGTGTGTGAATCTTTTTTTTTTTGTAAACTGTTTTGTAAGCTGGTCCAAATTAATAAGTTTGCATGGGATATCCTGTTGACTCAAAACATTTATTGAAGAGACTATTCTCTTTTCATTGAATTAACTTGCCGCTCTTCTTGAAAATCAATTGACCATAAATTGGTATAGGTTTATTTCTGGACTCTCAATTTTATTCCATTGATCTATATGACTATATTTATGACAATAACACACAGTCTTGATTACTGTAGCTTTAGAGTAAGTTTTGAAATAGGAAAGTGTCCCTTCCAACTTTCTTTTCCTTTTTCTTGCTTCTTTGCCTTTCCATAAGAATTTTAGGATCAGCTTATCAATTTCTGCTAAAAAGATAGCTGAAATTTTGATAGGGGTTGCAATGAATCTATAGATCAATTTTTGAAGTATTGCCATCTTAATGATTACTTTTTGAATCCATGAACACAGAATTTATTTCCGTTTATTTAGGTGTGTAATTTATTTCAACATATTTTGTAGTTTTCAGTGTGTAAGTCTTATACTTTTGTTAAATTTATTCCTAAGTGTTTTATTCTTTTTGATGCTATTGTACATAGAATTGTTTTCTTATTTTCATTTTAGGTTGCTCACTGCTGATGTATAGCAGTACAACTGATTTTTGTGCATTGATCTTATACCCTGAAACCTTGCTGAACTTAATAGCTATAATAGTTTCTTTCCAGGCTTCTTAGAATTTTTTATATGCATGATCTATATGCAAATAGAGAAAATTTTAATTTTTTTAGAAAATCTGGATGCTTTTTATTTCTTTTTCTTGCCTATTTGTCCTGCTTAGAACTTCTATTACAATGTTGAATAGAAGTGGAAAGAGCAAACATCCTTGCTTTGTTTCTAATCTTAGGGGGATATTTTTCAGGATTTTGTCAGTAAATATGATTGAAGTTAGCTGTGAGATTTTCATAGATGCCTTTAATCATGTTGAGGAAGCTCCCTTCTATCCCTAGTTTGTTGAATATTTTTATTAGGAAGGGGTGTTTAGCTTTACCAAATGTTTTTTTCTGCCTTATTGAGATGATAATTTTTTTTTTTTACTTTATTCATTGATTTTTCATATGTTTAGCTACCTTTTCCTTCCTGGGAGGAATCCCACTTGGTCATGGTATATAATCATTTTATATACTTGGTTTGCTAGCGTTTTGTTGAGGATTTGGGGGGACAGCATTTATAAAGGACATTGATATCTAACTACTATTGTTGTGTTGTCTATTTCTCCAATTCTGTCAGTTTTTGCTTTATCTATTATCAGGCTTTCTTTTGGTGCATATATATTTTAATCCTTATGTCTTCTTCATGGATTGACCCTTATATCATTATAAAATGTCCATTTTTATCTTCAGTAACAATTTTTCTCTAGAGTCTATTTTGTCTGACATTGGTATATATACTCCAGCTCTTTTTTAGTCATTTTTTACATTGTGTATATTTTCACTTTTACATTCAACTCAACTTTGTATCTTTGGATTTAATACATGTCTTTTGTAGACAGTAAGTGATTCGATTATGGATTTTAAAAAATTATTTCTTCCAACTTCTGCCTTTTAATTGGTGTGTTTAATCTATTTACATTTAACACAATCACTGATTGTGATAGGTAGCTATTTTCTAGTGTACAATTTTTAATTCCTTCAGTCCATAACAGATCTCTAATTCTGTTCTGTTCTCTCCAGTGACTGCTAGGGCACTCATTTTCATTGTGATTGTGGACTGCTATTTTTCATGTATATCATGGAGTTGGAGCAGAGGTGGTGTGAATACAGAAAGTTATAATGCAAAAAGCTAACTGTTAATTCCCTGATTTAGTTGTTTTTTCCTCAATAAATACTCTCAATTGCTACAAGCCTTTGGTTAATTTACATAGTAGTGAAAACATTGATTTTGATAATGTTGTCAGCATTTTTGTTGCTTTTATGGAGGAGATAATTTTCAGAGATCATAACTCTGCTGTTTTCACTGACAGCCCCTTATTGTAAGTTTTATAAATAGTGCCAATATATCACTTTGATACCAATTTCTGTGTCAGTTGTCTATTGACACAGTGATGCTGTGCAACAAGCTACCTCGTAAAACAATGGTATAAAAAATAAACCTTTGTTAATACACGTCACTTTTAGGGTTTGGATGATCTTGGATGAATTTGTCTGGTTAATTCTTCTCTTTTCCACTTGAGCTCATTTCTGTCTTGTGGCTGAATGGTTGTCAGGTACAAGATACATGCACCCCAGTTTTCATAGCAACATTATTTACAATTACCAAGACATGAAAACAATCTAAGTGTCCATCAACAGATGAATGGAGAAGCTGTGGTATGTATACACACACACACACACACACGGAATACTACTCAGCCATAAAAAATGATGAAATTTTGCCATTTGCTGTAACGTGGATGGAATTGGAGTGCATTATGCTAAGTGAAATAAGTCAGACAGAGAAAGACAAATACTGTATGATATCACTTATATGTGAAATGTAAAAACTACAACAAACTAGTGAATAAAACAAAAAAAAAGAAGCAGACTCTCAGAGAACAAACTAGTGGTTACCTGTGGGAAGAGGGAAGGTGGGAGGGGCAATATAGGGGTAGGGGATAGAAAAAGGGTTATTATGGGAGTATATGAAATCATGTGTGTGAAACTTCTGAAAATTGTAGAGCTCCATAGAATTTAAAGAATCTTTCATTCAATAAAAATATAAAATAAAAAAGTTCAATAAAAAATAAAAATAAAAATATTATCTATATTTATTTATATAGACAAATATAACATATAAATATATATATAGTTTTTATTATCCATTCATCCCTTGATGGACATTTAGGTTGTTTCCATATCTTGGCTATTGTGAATAATGCTGCAATACATATGGGGGTGCAAATATCTCTTTGACATACTGATTTCATTTCCTTTGGGTATATACCCATAAGTGGGATTGCTGTTCTATTTTTAATTTTTTGAGGACCCTCCATACGGTTTTTCATATGGCTATACAAACTTACATTCACACCAACAATGTACAAGGGATCCCTTTTCTCCATACCCTTGGGCAATACTTGTTATGTCTTGTCTTTTTGATAATAGCCATTCTAACAGGTGTGAGGTAATATCTCCTTGTTTTGATTTGCATTTCCCTGATGATTAATGATTTTGAGCATGTTTTCATGTACCTGTTGGCCATTTATATGTTTTCTTTTGAAAGTTTTCTATTTAGCCTCTTCATCGTTTAAAAATATTGTTTATTATTATTAGTGGTAGTAATAGTATTATTTTTGCTATTGAGTTGTATGAGTTCCTGATATATTCTGGATATTAACTTCTTATCATATATATGGTTTGCAAATATTTTCTCCCATTCCATAGGTTGCCCTTTATTTTATTAGTTGTTTCCTTTGCTGCACAGAGACTTTTTAGTTTCATGTAGTCCCACTTATTTATTTTTGTTTTTGTTGCCTGTGCTTTTGATGTCATATTTAAAAAATCGTTGCCAAGACCCATGCCAAGGAGGTTTTTCCCTATTTTTTTCCTAGGAGTTTTATGGTTTCAGGTCTTACATTTAAGTCTTTAATCCATTTTAAGTCGATTTTTGTATATGGTGTAGGACAAGGGTTCAGTTTCATTCTTATGCATACGGATATTCAGTCTTCACAGCCAGTACCATGTATTGAAGAACTATCCTTTCCCCATTGTATATTCTTGGTATCCTTGTCAATGGCAGTTAGTTGACTATATATGATTGTATATGTATGGGTTTATTTCTGGGGTCTCTATTCTGTGTCTTTGGTCTATGTGTCTGTTTTTATGCCAGTGCCATATTGTTTTGATTTCTATGGCTTTGCAGTGTAGTTTAAAATCAGTAAATGTGATGCCTCCTGCCAATGCAGGGCTTCTTCAGAGTTTTCAATGGAGACTGAGGTCTTTAGGACTCTCTTTGGGGCCATGGGCTGTTGTGCATCCTGCTGGGTTCCTGGGCAGACGAGATTTCCCCTGGATTGCACCAGAGCTGGCCTGGAGCCAAATCATAGGGCTACTTCAGGATTTGCAGTCATACTAAGTTTGGTGAATTTATCTTTTGGAGCACAGGGGAACCTGTATCCTGCCGGGTACCTGGGTTGACAGAACTGCTCCCAACTATGGCTGAGAGGGGCTGGTGCCAACTTACAGAGCCATTTCAGGATCTGCTTTTGAAATGAGTTCAGGAGGCCTGTTACTTGTGGCATAGACATACATGATTCCTCCTAGGTCCCTTGGCGGATGGTACTGGTGGCAGGATCAAGGCCAGATGAGGCTGTAGCCAAGTCCATAGTGGGACAAAGCTGTTTCTAGGATCATAGTCAATGAGCCTGCCACCTGGTAATGAGTCTGCCTTCTCAAAACGGCCCTCCTTGATCTTGAACTCCACCAGGGTTTCACAATCTCCTACCCGAATCCCAAAGCTCCCATAAAGGCACTTTTGTCCACTGATGGCTGCCAAATTATTGTTGCTGAGGGGGGATATGAGTAGAGGATCTCCTATTCCACCATCTTGCTGATGTCACCTCCCTCAGTGTTTGTAGAGGGTCTGCAAATTTTTCATTCAAGTTATTCTTTAGTATTTTCTGCTTTTGAAAGCTACTAGAAATGGTATTTTAATGTTTATTTTGTAATTTTGGTTGCTAGTAGATTAACAACTGCATTTTTAATGTTGACTTTGTGTTCTGTAAATTTGTTAATTCACTTGTTCATTTTGCTAGTTGCTTTATAGATAACTCAGAATTTTCCATGTAAACCACCATGTTGTCTGCTAATAGAGCTTTACCTCTTCTATTCCCAAATGTAGACCCTTTATTTAATATTCTTGTTATATTTCACCATCTAGGACCTCCAGTAAATCCATTTCTTTTTTGGAAGCCTTTTGGAAAAATGTTCAATATTTCACAGTTAAGTGTGATGTTATCCATAGGTGTTTATACATGCTTTTTTCTGGGGATGAGGAAGTTCCCATCTATGTCCAGCTTATTAAAAGTTTTTTCCATGATTGAGTATTGAATTTTGTCAAATACTTTTACTGAATTTAAATGATCATATGTTCTTTTTTAAAATTTATTTTGTTAACATGGTAAATTACATTGGTAATCAACATTAGTTGATTTTTAATCAAATAAACCACCTTCTTGTTCCTTGGATATATCTCACTTGGTCATTATTCAAAAAAGAGTTAAGACTGTAGTCAGAGACTGCTATCACTGTAAAGCCTTGCTTGCATGGTTTGCCTTTGACTGGTGTTTGGGAACTTGGATTTGGGGAGGTCTCTCTCCACTCCAACTGGTAAGGGTGGCTCACTGCACTTGAATTGTTTGTACAACCAATGTGGTTATTGCGGAACATCTGCTTTCCTTTTTGCAGTCTGGAATGTATGTGCTAGACACATGGTGGCTAGAAGATCAACCCCCCAGTAAAAACCCTTGAAATAGAGTCTCTAATGAAATTTCCTGGTAGACAACATTTCACAGATTTTATTTCAGACTTGCTGCGGGAATTAAGCACATTCTATGTGACTTTAGTAGAAGGGGATTCTCGGAATGTTGTTCCTGGTTTCCTCTGGACTTTGCCCCATAGGACTTTTCCCTTTGCTGATACTGCTTTGTATCCTGTGCCTGTGTTTGTGCCTATGTTCATGAGGGATATTGATCTATAGTTTTGTTTTCTAGTAATATTCTTGATAGATTTTGAAATTAGGGATATGCTGATCTTGTAAAATGAGTTGAGAAATATTTTGCTTTCCTCTTTTTTGAAACACTTTGTATAAATTTGGTATTATTTCTTTTTTAAATGTTTGATAAAATTCACCAGGGAAGACATCAGAGCCTGTTTGTGGGGGTGTGTGTGTGTGTGTGTGTGTGTGTGTGTGTGTGTGTGTGTGTGTGTAGAGGGGGTGTTTTTAAAAATTACACATATATTGTTTATTTACAAGTTCAATTTTTAACATATATGAGATTATATATCTCTGTCTATATATCTATATCCACATCTATATCTATATATGTCTCAGTTCCTTCTCATGTAAGTTTTTATAAGTTGGGTCTTCCAAGTAATTTGTTCATTTAATCTGTTTTCAAATTTATTGGCATAAAGTTGGATTTATATTCCTTTAATATCATTTTACTGTCAATAGGATCTGTAGTAGTCCTCCCCTCCTTCTTTCCTGACATTGGAAATTTGTATTTTCTCTTCTTCTGATTCTAATTTTATTAGGGATATATCAAGTTTATTGATCTTTTCAAAACAACTTTGAATCCTTCCATATCATAAGTGAAAGCAGAGATCCATATATTTTTATGTGTAGAACTCTGTTATTCAATTCTAAATATTTTGTAAATTCCATTGTCATGGTTTTTTCTAATATATGAGTGAGGTGAGAGCAAGTTTTCTACTTTCCACTTTTAAAATAGTCTTTTAATTTCTGTTTTCTACTTTAGTTATTTTTTTGTGGCAATGAAGTCTGTAAAACATCAATTATTAAAAATTTATTGAAATTTTCTTTATGACCTGAAATAAGGGTTAAGTTGACAAATTAAGACCTGTAGAGTAAATTCATCTGGCTGCTTGTTTTTTTCTAAGTAAAGATTCTTTTGGCACACAGCCATGTTTGTTCATTTAGGTATTATCTATGACTGATTTTGTACTACCATGGCAGAGTTGAACGCTTGTGAAAGAGACCTTAAAACTCACAAAGCCTTAAATATTTACTAGATATCTGGCGGCTCTTTGCAGAAAAAGTTTACAGACCCCTGACCTAGTACATAGTCAATTTTCGTAAATGTTCATTGTGTGCAGGTAAAAATTCTCTCTCCTTCTTCCCCCTCTCTCTCCTCCCCTCTCTGTCTCTTTCTACACACACACACAAATTCAATCAAGCATAATAATGGAATTGTTCAAATAATTTTTGTCATTTGATTTTTGTATTTTTCAGTTTTGAAGAGAAACTTATTTTAAAAATCTACCCTATTGATTTCTTTTTGTGTTTTCATCAAATTTTGCTTCATATATTTTCAGGCTACATTGTCCAGTTCCTACAAGTTCAATTTAGGTGGATTATGATTTTTATCATGTTGAAGTGTACTTACTTATATTTATCAATGTTTTATACTTTAAATTCAATATATTCTGGTATTAACATTGGTATATCAGCTTGATTTGGTTAGTATTTTCCTGGCATATCTTTTTATATCACTAATTATTTCAATCTTTCTCTTGTTTCCTGTTTTGCTTTTAAGTGCATTTCTCATAAGCAGTAAATAGCTGGATTTTTAGATTCTAACATAATTATCTTTCTTATCAAATAGATGAATTTAATCAAAATTCATTATCATTATATTGTATATTTGGAATTATTTACATCTTTTTATTTTATGTTTTCTGCTTATCATACATTTTATTTGACTTTTCCAACTTTCTTGATTTATGTTGAAGGATAAAGCTATTTTTCTTTACTTTTATTTTTGTTCTGCTTTAGAAACTATAGCTTATACATCTATATTTCTGGTAGTTATCTTTAAATTTTTAGCATACACACTAACTTATATAATTTTTCTACCAAATTCCAAAGTTATTCCGTATTCCTAGCCTCCTACAATGCAAGACAAAGATCTTAGAATGTTCAACAAATCATTAAATCCCCACCTCCTGTGTCCCTTGTTATTGTCTAAGACTTAATTCTTCCTTTCAATACAAACAGAACCTGTGCTCTTTGTTGGGTACCAGGTATAGTTTTTTACATCCTCCTTTCTTGGAGCAAGAGACCTAATCAGATCCAGCTTCATGTGATGAGGTAGTTCTGATCTGTAGGGTGTTTCTTTTTGCCTCAGGGAAGTCAAATGAGTCTCTGTCTACTTCCTGTTCTGTGATGTCAGCCCCACTTACCCATTGTTATGGGTCTGAATTGTGTTTTCTGTAAATTCATATGTTGAAGTCCTAACCCCCAGTACCTCGAAACATGACTGTATGTGGAGATATTGCCTTTAAAAGAGGTAATTAAGGTAAAATGAGGTAATGTGGTTGGGGCTTAATCCATTATGCCCGGCATTCTTGTAAACAGAAAAGGAGATTAAGATACAGGCACCTAGGGAAGACCATGTGAAGACAGGCAGATGATGGCTATTAACAAGCCAAAAAGAGAGGCCTTTAGAAGGAAGCACTCTGCCAAGCTCTTGGTCTTGACTTCTAGCCTCCAGAGCTGTGAGGAAATGAACACCTATTGTTTTAAGCCATCCAGTTTGTCATACTTTGTTATGGCAGCCCTAGCAAGCTAATATACCCACTCTATATTTCTGTTCCATTTGTGGTACACAGATTTATTTATTTATTTTAAATCCAGTCATGTCGTTTTTTAAAAAATAAAAACTCATTCATTTCTATGTGGGAGTTGGGGTAGGAAGCTTTGAATTTGAACTCCTAGAAGCATTTTGATAGACTCTCAGCCTCTCTTCTTTGTGTAACGTTCAACCTGGATATTTAATGTAATCTCTGAGTAAGATTGTATGATTGGGACACATTTTGCTTTTAGAAACATCTAGAAGGCAGGAAACATGATGGTCATTTTTGTATTCCTCTACATGTCTAACACAATGCTTGGTACATCACTGGTGTTCAATACATTTTTAGTAAATTGACTACTAGAAAGAAGACTAGACTGGAGTCTAGAGACCTAGGTTCTATCACAGCTGTGTATCTACTAACTGGGTAAGTCAATTAAGATCTCTGGGCCTCATTTTGTTCTTTTGTGTTTGGGTTAGGACCTCTTGTGTTAGAATATTGAAAATCTATATATGCCTAAAAAACATGTCCAGTCTACCCAAGGTCATGTAGAGACAGAGATAAAAGTTAATGGAGTACAGTTTTCTCTTGGTTCTCACCACTTACTTTGAAATAAATAACCAGTCTAAGCACTGCTTAGAAGCAACGCTGTAGCCCACCATTAGTCTCCAATTGACTAAACAAATCTAGACTTAATAAAACTTACTTTTGCTAATGGCAGGTAATGGAAGAATCAGAATCTCCCAGGGACCACAGGCTTCATTTCCCTTCATACTTTACTAGCTGGATCAGCAGTTACTGCTGTACTTGAGCCATATAAGGCTAATAACCCTGGAGCAGAGAAAAAAATACCTCATTTACTGTTTTACAGAAGTCACTGTCTGATAATCATGAAATGGTTTTTGGGTCAGTTATGCGTCCTGAAGGTAAGACCAAAATGCCAGCTCAAATAATAGGGCAATGGAGTGCCTTAATAAAGAGATTTCTATAAAATGCTTAGAGGCACTCGTCTTAAAACTGCAACAGATTTTCCTTCATGCCAGCTGCTACCTAAAATAGGTGCTCTATGACATATATTTATTTTAGAAGTTTAACTGAATTTCACTGATGTTGGAGGTGAATGTAATATTTGAATGCCTCCATTAAGATAAGTGCTATTAAGCAAGAGACTTATGAAGATGTGTGCAAAGACTATTCATACTTTACATAGAAGCTCTGTCTTTGAGGGAGTTCAATTAAAATTCCCCTAAACATTCAGCTCAAGTGCCAGAAAGGGTTTCAGCTGAAAATCTCTTCTTAGAATTAAGAGATCAAAAGGATGGATTTTTTAGTTCCTTTTTTTTTTTTAATCAGTACTCAATGTTAATGATTAAGGTTTAATGAGGGTTTTTCCCTCCAGTTAATCTCTTTACAATTCACAGGTTTAGAGACTGTGGAAGAAAGAACCGTCTTCCTTAGTGTGCCTTATCTACTGGTCAACTCTGAGTTTAAAAAGATGACAGCAGGGTACAAGCAGCTCACTGACAAGTATTTGAGGCCTCTGATATTCCAGTTTAGGATCTACAGGAATATTGCCTGGGAAAGTCACTATGAACAAAGTTTTGCAAAACTTTTGAATATCTATGCTTGATATTCCAGTTAGCTCTATGTAGGTCAAATCTAGCCTGTAGGAGACGTCAATCTGCCTCATGAATTTAGTCCCAGGTTAGTGAGTGTGTATAGCAATGCAATTTATAAGGCTGAAATCAGAAGAATCTGGGGAAAGGAGATCTCTTAGATGTACCAGTTACCACTTAACCAAGGGAAAACCTACCTTATCTGTTTTTGTGCTGGTATCCCACTGTTAAAATTAGTTATTGGACTTAATTCATTTATTTTTTCAACAAATATTTATTGAGTGCCAACAATGTGCAAGTACTATTCTAGACATTGAGCTTATAGCAGCAAAGAAAATAAACAGAAATTTCTAATCTCATAGAAGCTACATTCTAATAAGAGGATATAGGCATGTAGGAAGGATTGTGTAGTAGCTGGGTATGGTTTCAGTTAGATATGGTGGCCAAGGAAACCTCACTAAGAAAATGACATTTGAGTAGAGGTCTAAAGGAAGTGAAGGAGTGAACCATGCAGATATCTGAAGAAGAGCATCCTAGGCAGATGGAACAGCAATTATAGCGGCCCTGAAGCAGGAGGAAGCCTGATGTTTTCTAGGAAGAGCTAGGAGGCCAATATGGGTGGATCAGAATGAGTGAACAGGAGAGTAGTATGAGGTGAAGTCAAAAGACATAGGGGAAGCTCATGCAGAACCTTATAGACCATTATAAGAACTCTAGCTTTTACTGTGAGATGGGAGTCCACTGCAGAGTTTGAAGCAGGGGAGGCAAATATGGAAGCAAGGGGCCCAATGAGGACACTATTATAGTGTTCCAGGTGAAAGATAATGGTGTTTCGGATTAACATAGTAGCAGTGGAGATTGTGGAGAAGGTGTCAGATTCTGGATATATTTTGAAGTTAGATACAATAGGATTTACTGATGTACCAGTTGTGGGTTACGTGATATGTTGGGGAATTAAGGATGACTCCAATATTTTTGCCCTCAGCAACTGGAGTTACTATTTCCTGACATGGAGAAAACTCTGGAAGAACAAATTTGGTGGTGGAGGTGATGGGGAACAGGAACTCAGTTTGGTACATGATAAGTTTGAGATGTCTATTAATTACTGGCAGTGATGGTATATGGCTAAGAGCACAGATTCTGGAGCCAAACTATCTGAATTTAAATTCTCTTTCCACCATTCAGCAACCATGTAATCTAGAAAAAATTACTTGATATGTCTGTGTCCCTATTTTCTCTTCTTAGAATGGGGGTGATATTACCACATACTTCATAGGGTTGTTTTAAAGATTAACATATGAAAAAGTGCTTAAAATGAGGTCTAGAAAATAATAAACACTATATAAGCATCAGTTTTTATTATTGTTATTACTATCATTACTATTACTTATTCTTACTATTAGACACTCCAGTTGCGCTGTCAACTAAGTTTTAGGTATATAAGTCTAAAGTTCAGGACTTCCCTGGGGGTGCAGTGGTTAAGAATCTGCCTGCCAATGCAGGGGACATGGGTTCGAACCCTGGTCTGGGAAGATCCCACATGCCGCAGAGCAACTAAGCCTGTGCGCCACAACTACCGAGCCTGTACTCTAGAGCCCGCGAATCACAACTACTGAGCCCATGTGCCACAACTACTGAAGCCCGTGCTCCTAGAGCCCGTGCTCTGCAACGAGAAGCCACCACAACGAGAAGCCCACGCACCGCAACAAAGAGTAGTCCCTGCTCACCGCAACTAGAGAAAGCCCGTGTGCGGCAATGAAGACCCAATGCAGCCAAAAATAAAATAAATAAATTAAAAAAAATAAAGTTCAGGGGAGGGATCTAGGTTTGAGACGTAAATCTTGCGGTCAGCATATAGATGGCACTTAAGCCAAGAGACAAGAAGAACAGCAAAGGTATGAGTGTAGGTAAACTCTTCAAGGGCACTGGGACACACTCTACCTTTTAGAAGTCTGGGAGATAAAGAAGAACTGAAAAGGAGACCAAAAAGGAGTGGTCAGAGACGTGGGAAGAAATCTAAGTGTGTGATATTCTGGAAACTACATGAAGAAAGAAACTACATGAGATGAGGCCTCGAAAATAAATAGTGGTTTCGATTCAATTTAATTCAATTTATTTATCTGTGACCTTGACAAGAGCAGTTTTATTGGAGTGGTAGGAACATAAGCTTTATTTTGGCTTAAGAAGAAATAGAAAGAGAGTACAGACAAATTTTTCTAGGAGTTTTGCTGTCCTCCTAGCAATGGGCATGAAGCTGAAAAAGGAAGAGGAGCCAAGAAAAGTTTTTAATGAAGATGTTATAAATAGTATATTTGTATCTGATGATATTGATCCAGAAGAGAAGGAAATGTGATGCTCTTGAAGAGAGAATTGTTGGAGTGATATGATTAAGGCCTGTTTCTCAACATTATTGGGTGGGAAAAGCCATTACTTTTCATTACCTCTGAGAGCTTCAACTATGTAATAGATAAAATTGGGTGCCGATTTTGATATCACATAAAGAGGGAGATAAATTACCGGTAAAGATTCTGAACAAATCAGGGAAGGGAGGTACTTCAGAGCTGGCCTCCTTCCCCACGTTGATAAACCTTGGAAGCCACTAATAATGGTCATAGTCTTAAAAGGGCATATGTTGATAAAAGCTAATATCAGCAATTCCTGAAAACTCAACAACAAGATTATATTATGAATTCCTGTATTTTTTTTCCATCTGCACTGACCCTGTCTTAGTCCAAGTCCCCATTGACTCTCATCAGAAGATGTAATGGGCTTGCTTCTAAGTGGTCATCCTACTTTGATTGTTGCATTTTGCAGTCTCTTCTCCACACAACATAAAGGGAAATCCTTTTAAATGGAAGTCATGTAATATCAGCATTCCACTTCCTCCAATGTCTTCTGTGAATGAAAGTTTTATTCCAAACTTGGAAAATCACAAAATGTTAATTGTTTGATATGTCAATATCATGCTAAAGCATGTTCTAAGAGGCTTGCTTCATTCTCATTTGACACACATTTTCATCTGGGTGTATCCTTATTGTCAGAGTTTATTTGACTAATAATCATCAGCAGCTATTAATGATGAAATCAATTTAGAGCTCTGAAAGGTTCAGGGTTAACCTGTAGAAAATGATAAGTTTACTGGAAAGCCCACGGGAAAAGTTAACCACACAACTGTTATGATTTTACTTTCCTGTAGAAAGATATACAACCATATACTAACTTAGCAGGCTTACTTATGCATTTCTTTTCTGTCTGTCTATATAAATCCTTATTCATCAGTCTTTGAACCAGCTCTTCTTTCTTATTTTTTCCCTTATTAATGAAGTTAATAAAATGTTCACACATGCTCACTATCTGTTTATATGAAAATATTGTAATACTACCCATGATACTTTAAATAAAGTGCCAGGTCTTTAGCCACGGCCACAAGGCCCTGTGTTATCAGGTTGCTACCTAACACTGAGGTCATCCACTACTACTCTTCTAAGTCCTGTTGGCTTTCTTGCTGCTCCTAGAACACAGCAAGTCATTTCTGATCTTAAGGCCCTGTCAATGTGCTGTTCCATCTTTCTGGAGAGCTTTTCCCCCAGATTTCTATTTGGATTCATCCATTATATGAGGCAGGTCTCTGCTCAAATGTAAGCTCCTCATAAATGCTTCACTGACTGCCCTATCCAAAATATCACAGACACATACCACTCTATAAACTCCTTAACTGGCTTTACTTTTTCTAACATTTCACTGTGATCATTTTCAAACATATAGCATAACTGAAAGGAATTTAGAGTGAACACCCATCTAGCCACCACTGAGATCCTACCATTGACATTTTTAGCATTGTATAACATTTTATAAATTCACTTGTGATTATGCTCACTGTTTTTATGCCCACCACCCCCCCCCATCACTGCAATTTAAAATCCAGAAGTAGAGTGAGTTTGTTTTGAGCACTGCTGTATCTTCAGTGATATGTAGCACTTGATATGTAGCAGATGTCACAGATTAAATCACCGGTTCTAATTATTCAGTCACCTGCAGTAGTATTATACATCCAAGTCCTTGATAGATGGGTAGGACGTCAATGGGGGAGGAACCTCAGCCTTGTGCAGGCTTTCTTCTCAGTGAAGCAGCATTCAACACACACTTAAACCGAGTGTCATGGCCCAGGCTCCAGGCCCCACACGACAGCAGTTTCTGTGGGAAGCTGAGGAAGGGTTCCAAAAGCCCTGACATCTTAGAACTGGTATCCCTACCCTCAAAGCTATCATCACTGTTGTGCCCCTCAGACTTAAGGAAGAAGGGGCACATCATTATAGGAACTTTGAAATTATTAGGCTAAAAGAATTTATATGCCTACTCCAATTAATGTTTAGCAATCAAGAAATGTTTTACTTAACCATTAGAAAAACATCCAATAGTGCAATAACTATTTACCATTATAACATTTAACTCTCTTAATAAGTTGATTACATTTGATGATATAGTTTAAGACATAATGAGGTAGTAAGAGTTGTGTGATAAAGAAATAGAAATATATTACCCAAATTAGACTGTGTGTCAAACAATGGTAGATGAAAGACTTCATTATTGGAATGAGCTAAAGAGAAAACTCACATGCAAAAGGGATAAGACTGTACATTTTAGCTTTCATTGGTAAAATGCTAAAGAAATAGTCATTTATGAGTTCCCTTGATAGTCATAGTGGTGATATTAATCATAATGGATTCACTAAATGATAATATGACTGTGAGATGCGATGTTAGACATTCTAATTTAATTTTTGAAATAATTAATAAAATATACTCAGAAGCATTGGCCTCTTGTTCTGGGGAACATTTTAAATGGGAAAATGTTAATTTTATTAGTGTCACAATTATAGAATTAATGATGATGCTGTTCACCTAGATGTAAAAAGGAATTTTAATGCAATTTAAGTTACTTGAACTGTATTTTTGTGGATTTCAGTTAGTTTTACTTTGCAGAAATCAACACTGAACATAGCATATTTTGATAACATTGTGTAAAGTGGTAAATGGAACAGCCTTTAGACACTTCTCGTAAACAATAGAATGTAATCCTTTACTTGCAAATGAGGCTTCTGTATACACTTTCCTATAAAACTGAAATATAAGAGGATGATGTGAATTAGTACATCTAGATGTATAGAAGGCCCCTTAAGGATATGGTGCCTGAGGAACCCTTTCAAGTGTTGGTATGATTGCAAATGGCAGGAGATTCTTTACAGGAATTATTTAAAGGGAATTGCAGTCTCTGTGGAGCAGGAGCTATTCCAGTGGGTAAGACCAATGTGCTTTAAAATTGCAGGGACATTTCAATATGGTCATTGGATCAGATTGGTGAAGGGCATTCCTTCACAGGGATAAGTATGTTCTTAAGTAAGTATTTTGAAACCTGTTTAAGACAGGGGTAACTTTATGTTCATGCAGTTTCCTTCATGTAGCTGGTGTGTGGTGTGTAGGGTGATAGTTGTCCTGTTAAAGAGTAGTCATAGGTCATTTTTTCCAACTTCCTCATTGCATACATAAGGAAAATATGTCCTGCTCAGGGAATAAACTTTGAAATGGTGGTGTATTTTAGAAGGCTGTTCTGTAGAAACGTGTATTATCTATATAAACTTCTGATCATATTCACATGTAGGGTATAGAGATAAACCTGACTTGTCCAATTCACAGTGAGATATTTAGCAGATCCAGGTCATCAGTCTATTATTTTTCCCATTGTAGGAACTATGCTGCATTTTCCAAGTAGACAGTATTTTAATGGAAATAATATATTTTCTTCATTTAAATTAAGAGGCTTAATCTTAAGGATTTAAATGAACTGTCCTGAATTATTTTAATCTGAATTATTTATGTGTTTAAAATGAGAACTTTAATTTTATGTTTTGAAACTCATACATGAATGGTATGCCTAGATAAATTCAACTCATGTTAGTTTCATAATCAGAAATTAGAAATTATCCATGATACCATTATTAAAAATAGAAATGAATCAGTTCTTCTCCTCCCCCACAGGATTTTATTATTCTCATCAGGTCCAGTGAGATTTTTCCAGCATATTGCTAAAAAAAGTGGGCTAATTAAGAATTACTATAGGAAATAAATTAATTTTAAGCACTCATTGTTTATTATTTAATTGTATTTGTGAAACAGCATTTTTTTCTGATTACCAAAGTAATACATATTAATTGCTCTAAGTGTAGCAAATGTATAAAACTACAAAGAGGGGAAATAAACATAATTTCACTTCTGGAGATGAGACCTGTGAACAAGCTGGCATATATTTTTCTACTTATTTTTTCTATGTATGTGTCTAAATATATAGCCATAATTTAATAAGATCTCATTCTATGATGCTGTTTAGTGATTGCTTTTTGGATATAATATATCATAAAAGTTTGCTATAAGATTTTAAGATTACTGTCACTACATTCTTAACAGCTCCAATATTTTCCATGTAATGATACCTTAGGCTCTGGTTAAAGAAGACCAGAGCAGGTTTGAGGAATGGCCAAAATGAAATTTATGGGCGTCTATTGTTTCTACTCATAAGTTTTATTAAGATAAATATGATAGAAGGATAGGATAGGCATAGGAGATATCTGAAATAGGGCAGCTTCTGAATGTCTCCTTTCGGTTCTTTTGGAGGACAACCCCAAAGTGATGACAAATCTAATAATCTATTAGATCCATGGAGTCCTGAGCAAAGGAGCTCATAGGCTTTTATTCTGATATCTACCAGAAGGGTCATTTATAACCTTAAAAGACAATATTTTTCTACTCAAGAAGCACCATTACCAAGACTTAACTTTAAACTTCCAAGTCCTTGAGTGACATCAGCATAATGGCAGAATAGGAATTTCTACCATCTTTAATTCCAAGAGAGAACTTCTCAACCTGCAGTTTCTGCCACAAGGGAGAGTGAGAGCTTATGAGTGAGTAAACAGCTTCCCCCGCTGCGCATGATGCTACTAAAGAGGCTCATTTCTTTTTCACTCTATCCAGAATAAAGAGATGTGCTGTACAACTGGAGGGTGTGGAGGGGCTGGGAGAACAGTAACCAGGGCTCTTCAAGAGGGAGATGCTCTCCAAGCATCATAGGGTTGTGGATCCTACTAAGAGCTTTGCCGAATTTATCAGAAAGCCTGCCCACAAGTCACAGAGGATGACTCACTTGTAGATCCCACCAGTGGGCACACAGGAGCCCCCAGTGCTCTGCACGTCTCACTCACATCCCCCCCCCCACACCATGGCTGGCTCCCATGAATGCCCTTGAAGACTTTGAATGCAAGCTTTTGCATATGTCTAGTGAGCTTACACAGAAAGCTGGCTTGGCTCTGCAGGATTTAAAGAAAGCAGACAAACTTGAACATTAGCATCACCCTAAGGAAAGCAAATAGGAGGCTGTCAGCACTCAGCCTGACTTTACAAGATTGAGAGAAAGCATACAATTTTAGGAATTCCCTTCCCCGACCCTCAATAAGAGGGAACAAGAAGTGTGGAACTGGTGTATCTATAAAGGTCTAACAAAGCCTCAGAATCTCTAGAAGGGCTAAAAGAAGCTATTTCTCTCCGCAAAGCAGTCAGTAGAGATTGGAGGAGGTGACCGCTTCTTCAAATGTGAAGACAGTAATGCAATACATCAAGATGCAATACATCTCCATTTACTTGATGAGAAATCAAGTAAACATGACAACACCAAAGAAACAATAATTTTCTAGTAATCAACCACAAAGAAATGGAGATCTGTGATTTGCCAATAAAGAATTCAAAGTAGTTGTTTTAGGGAAGCTCAGTGAGCTACAAGAAAACACATAAAGACGATCCAACAAAAATCAGGAATATGATACATGACCAAAACAAGAAGTTTAGCAGAGAAGTAGAAATAATTTTAAAAGAAGCGAAGCAGAAATTATTGAGCTGGAGAATACAATGAGTGAAATGAAAAATGCAACAGAGAGCATCATCAGCAGACTTGATCAAGCAGAAGAAAAAAGTCTCTGAAGTTGAAGACAGGTCATTTGAAATTCTGCATTCAGAGGAGAGCAAATAAAAAAAGAATTAAAGAGAGTGAAGAAATCCTATGTGAATTATGGTATGCCAGCAAGTGAATCAATCTAAGCATTATTGGATTCCTGGAAGAAGAAGTGAGGGAGAAAGGCGCAGAAAATTTATTTAAAGAAGTAATGGCTGAAAACTTCCCAAATATGGGAAGAGATTTGGAAATCCAAGTTTATAAAGCTCGTAGGTTCCCAAAAAGATTCAACACAAAAATACCTTCGCCAAGACACATAATAAACCTGTCTAAAATCAAAGACAAAGAGAGAATTTTAAAAGCAAAAAAAAAAAAAAAAATCAAGCATACAATGCAATGCCCCATAAGGCTATCAGCAGATTTCTCAGCAGAAATATTACAGACCAAGAGAGAGTGGGTTGATACATTCAAAATGCTGAAAGAAAAACACTGAAACCAAAGCAAGCTCTCCTTCAGGAATGAAGGCGAGATAGGCTTTTCCACACAAAGCTGAGGGAGTTTATCACCAGTAGACCTGCCTTACAAGAAATGCTTGATTTCTTCAAGCTGAAATGAAAGGATGCTAATTACTAACATGGAAACATATGAAAGTATAAAAGACAGATCAGTAAAGATAAATATATCTTTACTCAAATCCAGAATCCAGAATACTCTAAATCCAGATACTCTAAAACTGTAATATGGTGGTATATTAGCCACTTAACTGTAGTATAAAGATTAAGGCACAAAAGTATTGAACATAACAATAGGTATGATAATTTGTCACAGGTACACAATATAAACAGAAGTAAATTGTGACATTAAAAATGTAAAATGCTGGGGTAGGGTAAGGGTGGAGTTTTTGTGTGTATTTGAAGCCATGTTTTTATCAGTTTAAAATAGACTATTATATCTACAAATTTTTTTTTTTAGCCTCATGGTAACCACAAAACAAAAACCTACAGTAGGTACACAAAAGATAAAGAGAAGGGAAACAAAGCATACCACTACAAAAAAAAGAAATCAATACCTCACAAAGAAAGATAGTAAGAAAGGAAGAAAGGAACAATGAACTACAAAATGAGTAGAAAACAATAAAATGTCATTTATAGGTCCTTATTTATCAATCATGATTTTATATATAAATGGATTAAATTCTCCAGTCAAACAGCATGAAGTGGATGTATGCATTAAAAAACAAACAAAAAAACAAGACCCAACTATAAGTTGCCTATAAGAGAATCACTTCAGCCTTAACGAAACACGTAGGCTCAAAGTAGAAGGATGGAAAAATTTATTCTCTGCAAGTAGATACAAAAGAGAGCATGGGGTAGCTATACTACCATACGACAAAGTAGACTTTAAGTCAAAAACTGTAACAAGAGAGAAAGAAGGTCATTATATAACGATAAAGTGGTCAGTTTATCAAGAGGATATAAAAATTGCAAATATATATGCACGCAACATAGAAGCACCTAAATATATTAAGCGAATACCAACAGATCTGAAGGGAGAAACAGACAACAATACGATGATAGTGGGGGACTTTAATACCCTGCTTTCAACAATGGATAGAGCATCCAGACAGAAAATCAACAGGGAAGCACTGAACTTGAACCATACTTTAGACCAACCGGAACTAACAGACATATATAGAACATTCAAACAGCAACAGAATACACATTCTTCTCAAGAGCACATGGAACCTCCTCTGTGATAGGTCATACGATAGGTCACAAAAGAATTCTTAGCAAATTTAAAAAGATTGAAATCATACCAAAGCCAGAAAAGGACGCTACAAGAAGAGAAAGTTATAGGCCTATATCCCTGATGGACATAGATGCAAAAATCCTCAACAAAATACTAGCAAACAGAATTCAACTGTACGCTGAAAAGATTATAAACCATAATCAAGCTGGATTTATCCCTGGGATGCGATGATTGTTCAACATATGCAAATCAATAAATGTGATACATCACATAAACAGAGTGAGGGATAAAAATCATATGATCATCTCAATAGATGGAAATAAAGCATTTGACAAAATCCAACATTCTTTCATGATAAAAAAAAAAAAACCCTCAACAAATTAGTTGTAGAAGGACTGTACCTCAACACAATAAAGGACATGTATGACCAGCCCAAAGCTAACATCATACTCAACAGTGAAAAGCTGAAAGTTTTTCCTTTAAGATGAGAAAATTGACAAAGATGCTCACTTTTACTACTTCAATACAATGTAGTACAGTAGGTCCTAGTCATAGTAGTTAGGCAAGAAAAAGAAATAAAAGACATCCAAATCAGAAAGGAGGAAGTTTAATTTTCTCTGTTTGCAGATAACATGATCTTATATATAGAAAACCCTAAAGACTCCACCAAAAAACTGTCAGAATAAATGAATTCAGTGAAGTTGCAGGGTTCAAAGTCAATATACAATAATCAGTTGCATTTCTATCAGTAACAGCAATCTATTGAAAAGGGAAATTAATAAAATGATCCCATTTACAATAGCATCAAAAATAGCATCAAAACTACTTAGGAATAAATTTAATTGAGGACTGGTATATTTACTGTAAATTTAATGAGTGACCTGTATATTTAAAACTTTAAGATGTTGATGAAAGAAATTGAGGAAGATGAAAATAAATGGAAAAATATCCCTTGCTCATGGATTGGAAGAATTAATATTGTTACAATGTTTATTCTACGCAAAGCGATCTACAGATTCTATGCATTCCCTATCAAAATTACATTGGCATTTTCCACAAAAACAGAATAAAAATGCTGAAAGTTGTGTGGAACCACAAATGACCACAAATAGCCAAAGCAAAGCAATCTTGAGAAAGGAGAACCAAGGCGGACATCACGCTTCCTGATTTTAAACTATACTACAAAGCTATAGTAATCAAAACAGCATCTTATTAACATAAAAACAGACATATAGACCAATGGAACAGAATTGAGAGCCCAGAAATAAATGCATACATATACAGTCAATTAATATTTGGCGATTCAGAAAGCACAGTTTCTTCAATAAATAGTGCTGGGAAAACTGGACAACCACAATGCAGAAGAATGTAATTGGACCCCTGTCTTACACCACTCACAAAAATTAACTTGAAATGGATTAAAGGCTTACATATAGGACCTTAAACTGTAAAATGTAGAAGAAAACATAGGGAAAAAGCTACTTGACATTGGTCTTTGCAACGATTGTTTTAAAAATGATACCAAGCACAAACAACAAAAGAAAAAACAAACAAGTGGGACTAAACCAAACTAAAAAGCTTCTGCACAACAAAAGAAACTGTCAACAAAATGAAAAGGCAACCCACGGAATGGAGAAAATATTTACAAATGGTATATATCTGATAAGGGGTTAATATAAAAAGTATACAAGGTACTGATAAACTCAATAATGAAAAAAACAATCCAATCAAAGTCAGAAAGAGAAAAACAAATATTGTATATTAACGCATATATGTGGAATCTAGAAAAATGGTACAGATGAACCTGTTTGCAAGGCAGAAATAGAGATGCAGACATAGAGAACAAGCATATGGACACCAAGGGGGGAAAGGGGAGTGGGATAAATTGGGAGATTGGGATTGACATATATACACTAATATGTATAAAATGTATAACTAATGAGAACCTGCTGTATAGCACAGGGAACTCTACTTAGTTCTCTGTGGTGACCTAAATGGGAAGGAAACCCAAAAGAGAGGGGATATATGTATACATATGGCTGATTCACTTCGCTGTACGGTAGAAACTAACACAGCACTGTAAAACAACTATACCCCAATAAAAATATTTTAAAAATCAGCAAAGGACTTGAATAGACAGTTTTCCAAAGAAAATATACAAATGGCCAACAGGTACATGAAAAGATGAATATCACTAATCATCAGGGAAATGGAGATCAAAACCAAATCAAGATATCACCTCACACCTGTTAGATGGCTGTTATCAAAAAGACAAGAGACAACTAATGTTGGCAAAGATGCAGAGAAAAGGGAACCTTTGTGCACTGTTGGTGGGAATGTATTGTAACTCGGTGCAGCCACTATGGAAAACAGTATGGAAGTTTCTCAAAAAATTAAAAATGGAACTAGCATAAGATCCAGCAATCCCACTTCTGGGTATATATTCATAGGAAATGAAAACAGGATCTCGATGAGATAGCTATACTCCCATGTTCATTGCAGCCTTATTCACAATAGCCATGATATGGAAACAACCTAAGTGTCATTGGATGAATGGATAAAGAAGCTGTGGTATATATAAACAATGGAATATTATTCAGCCATGAGAAAGAAGGAAATATTGCCATTTGCGACAACATGGATGATCCCTGAAGGCATTATGCTAAGTGAAGTATGTCAGACAGAGAAAGACAAGTGCTGTATAATCTCATTTATATGTGGACTCTAAAAATGCCAAACTCATAGAAACAGAGAGTAGAGTGGTGGTTACCCCGGGGCTGAGGGGTGAGGGAAATGGGGAGGTGTGGTCAAAGGATACAAACTTCCAGTTATAAGATTACTAAATTCTGAGGATCTAATATATAACATGGTGATTATAGTTAACAATACTATATTATATACTTGAAAGTGGCTAAGAGTGTACATTTTAAATGTTATTACCATATAAAGAAAGTTAATTATGTGAAGGGATGGAGGTGTTATCTAATCTTATTGTGTTGATCATTTTGCAGCCTATACCTGTATGAGATCATCACATTGTAGACTTAAATTTACATATGTATATGCCAGTAATATCTCAATAAAGCTGGAAAAAATAGAATGCCTGTACTTCCTATTTTCATCCCCACCCACCAGTGGGATATTTGGATTTTTTTCTTCCATTTCCATCCTTCTCTCAACTTTTCTGAAATAATACATTTAAATACAGATTATGATTAGATTTCTCTTGTAGTATGTGTTTTCTTTTTGATTTTTTTCCTTATATACATTCCCAGTATGTATATGCTACACATTTCCAGTAACTCTGGAATATTCCATTTATATTTACTCATGTATATTGAAATATTTATCACCATCTCAGTTTCCTTTCTTTCATTATCATTGTTCCCTCTCTTAAGGCTTCTTTTTTGGTTCATTTGATGTTTGACTAGTGTCCCATAGTCCTTTCTTGAAAATATTACTCAGAAAGGGTTGTGGTTGATATATTATCTGACAGGTGATTTATACCTTGCCTACATTTGGCAATCACACTTCTTTTTTTTCAGTACTTTGTCCCTAATAGTATACTATTTCTAGTTGCTGGCATTAGAGATGACAAGCTTAATATTTGTCTGATTTTTTAAAAAATTACTTCCCTCTGTCCAGATGCTTGTTTTCTACTTATTTTGTAGTTTGGGATAATTTTAAAATCAAGATACTCCTAGTTGTATGTTCCTTAACGAGTCCTTTCTGGAAATTCCTGAGTCTTTTCAATAGATGCACTCACATCTTTTCAATTATTTGGCTAATGATTACTTCTTCTGTTGAATTTTCCTTTTCTTGAACTCCTAATCATTTCTATGATCTGTGCTCAAAGTTTCTTAGGATTTCTATTCAGATTTACATCTCTTTTTATTTATGCCTTGTGTTTTGAGATTTTTTTTTTTCTACTAGGTCTTTCAGGCATTTAATTTTGGTTTCAATAGTATCATCCTCTCCATCTTATCAACTGAAATTTTAACTTCAAAACACATATTTCTTGTTCCATAGTCTTTTCATGCAGTAGTTGAATGTCTTTAAGTGTTGTTATTATTAAGGTTGTCGTCGTCATCTGTCTCCTCCAGTAGCTTCATTGTACTAGTAATCTCCTGTTCCTTTGCTCTGTCTGGTAGTTTTCTTGCCAATGAGTCGTCTTAAATTAGTTATTTTCCTTTACTTGCTCATGGATCCATTTACTCTCAGAGCTTAGAGGCAGCTATTGGGGTACATTAAACACTGTTGGTCCTGCCTGTGTCATGTAGCACGATAGTCTCTGGCCCTGTAGGTTGGTGATATACCACCTAGCAGGTCATCAGTTCCCTGTTGAGGTACCAGCAGGAAGTATTTCTGTTCTATGGTCTCCGCAGCTGGAAACATGTCCACACTATCCCTTTAGGGGATAGAAGACTCAAATCACTTTTTAAAATCTTTCCATAGCAAAGGGTGAGCTAGGGAGACCACTGCCCATCTTCTAAGAGGACTTGTAGATCTCCTCTCGCCAAACTCTTCTCAGCAGCTCCTCATCCCTGAGCTCTGCAGCAAATCACAAAGCTCTAGTTTGAGCCAGAGAACAGCAAAGTCATCCTCTAATTTTCTTTGTGAGGACTGCAGCAGAGCTGGGGCTTAGTTTTTATAGTCTTGGGGCTCTGTAGGTCTTCTGCCTCAGCCACTATGCTGATAAGGAGGGTAGATTGGTAGTTGGATTAGAATTGGGAGGTGAGAGACACAGAGATGAATGTTAAAGTTGGCATCTTCCACAGTCTTTCTCCATTTCCCTTGACCATTCCTCACATGACATGATTTGATTCTCCTTATGTAACATCCTGGTCACATTCTTTAGGCTACCCTCCAGTTTTCAAATGCTCCCAGATAAATGTACTGACTATTGCAGAATTTACACAATGAGCAACAAAATCATTGGCAGGTTTCTGTCCCCAAAGAATTACAGACGCTTGGGTTTGCAAAAATGGAGCTGTCCCTATTTGAAAGGAAATGCGTTTGAAAATAAAATTTCTGACGTTTCCTTTAAACACATAATCTTTTAGTCATTTAAAACTATATGGCATGTAAACTTTCATTGTTCATCCCCTTAGTAATTAGAGCAGCACATTTTCAAATTGCAGGCAAATGAAAGGTAAAGATTGTTTTCCCCAGAGACCTAGAAATGAAATAACGTGCTTTACAACTTTTCAGGAAAATGATATTTCTCCAAATGGCAATACACGAAGCAAGATACATGAAAAAAAGATTGAGAAACACCCAAGGTTTGTATCTCATTTTCCCCACGACATTTCCTGTTTAGAGTAATAGAAAAACTGTACCCCTAAGAGGATGGTCTTTAATGATTTTGCAGAAACTACCTTCTCCTGGCCAGCTACTATAACATTAGGCCACGTCTTCCTGGGACCCAAAATTTGTTGTAGCATTTCATTGATTTACAGTTACTGTAACCATAAATTCTGGAATTTCTAGAAAGTTCTCATTTGAAAGTTTCTGTAATATTATCAAGCCGTATTTTGCAGCACTGGGCTCAAAAATATGAGTTGCATGTTTCATTTGAATTTTGTGGCAGAATTTCTCCAAGGTTATAGAGGATGAACATCTATTAACTAGGTGGTGAACAGGTAATGGATTTGGAACCTCTATCCTGCTTAGCAATTCCTTCCATGTAAAGTGATCTTCCTTTTATGAAAACTGGTCTTGACAGTGATATTGGGAAAAAAGAAACCATAATTTGGAATGGACAGTTTAGTTCCTAATGTCTTACCAGAAAAGTTGCTCTACTCCTGTTGTTATCTGTTCTGACTTGCCACTGTGAAAATAATGTTTCATCCCAATTATAAAGACTTGGAATAAATGAAGGCCAGAAATCATTAAAAACCTATTGGGTTTAATATAACATTTTATTTTAATGTTCTTTTTGCTTCTTTTCATTTAACCTTTCCAGTGATCTAGTGTGCTCAGGCATGGTATAGAATAACCAAGGGAAGTAGAACAGTTAATTGAAGTTCATAGGACTCCATCTGAAAAAGCGTTTTCCATTTCTTGTAATTTATTGGATTATTAAATGTAATATGTTTGGGTTGCATTTTAATTACTTTTCTGAAATACTTCAGGGGCTGATTTTTCTAGTATATGACATGGAGCTGTGTTGTTCAATACAGTAGTAACCAGCTAGAACTAGCCATACATGGCTATTGCACATTTGACATGTAGTTCAAATGGAGACGTGCTGTAAGTATAAAATACACACTAGATTTTGAAAACTGTGTACACATAAGATACTGTGTAATGTGTTATTAAAATTTTTTATATTATAAGTTGAAGTGATAATAGTTTAGATATATTGGCTTAAATAAATATACTATTAAAATTAATTTCAATGTTTTAAATGTTTTTCTTGTGGTTATTGGAAAATTTTAATGTGCACTTCTAGCTTATGTTGTATTTCTATTGGTCAGCACTTGTACAGAGAAGAGAGATTTTTAAATGAGTTAAAAGAGAAGTTGATAAAAAGCTTTTGCTGTTATTATCCCTGTTGGAAAGGATTTCAAGTAGGACTTGGCTATGCAGAAAAGCTAGTCAGATGCTGGTCCTTCATCAGGAAAATGACAGTGTCAGTGTGCTGTAGTCAGCCCCTCACATCACATTTTGCTGCTTGTGACTTATTGTGTCTGACCCCTATCAGGTGATCCACATATATGTATTGAATTGATAATGATCTACAGCTGTATTTCACTGACTTATGAATTAGGAATTTTGAGTTTTGTCTCCAGCTCTGCCACAAACTAGCTCTGTAACCTTGCACAAATCACATCCCTTTTCCTTGTCTCAGTTTTTTTCTATATAAAATGAGAGAATTTAATATGGTGATTAAATGTTTCAGTTCAGGCATTTTGTGGTTCTATTATGTGACTCCATATTGCTAGTCTACTAGGCTGGTAGAATTCCCATTTCTAAAGTGGCAGAGAAGTTTCTGCTTTAATGAAGATGAGTTTAGTTTGCATGTGTCTGTCCCCTGAGACTGATTATTCCTCTTTTCTTGACTATGTTAACACAGTGAGGTTCTGGAACCTGTAAGAAACCACCCTTCTGTGATCCTTACCTGATAATTGAAATATTTCCCCTCATCTCTCTCTTCTCCGTCTACAAATTTCAATGCTTTTCTTATTAGCCATGTTGGAATTTTAACTTTGATTTTGCATTAGAATATGCCTAATGTGACATAGGCAGAGCTGTTCAGCCCACATGAGCACATTTGTGCTTTGAGGCATAGTGATGGCTTACCAGATGGCATGGAGAACCTGTCACCATTACTGCCTGAGTTTATTGCTCCAGAAAATCCAGTTGATAATACTCTGTATGTTCCTGCTGACCTACGTGAGGCAAAGTTCTGCTCTGGCACCCATACTTTCAAATGGGAGATGAAGAAGAACTAAGCTGGATAGTATGTGCCAAGAAAGAAAGGGGTCCCTTGAGGAGCCTATTTAACACATCTTGTTCCTTTCCATCTATGCTTCAGGTTTTACTGTCTGTATTGGTTCATCCATATTCCTCACAGCCCTGTTTTCCCATCTATTTCCCTTAATAATGGAGAGGACTGGAAACACGTCCAAGTACTTAGAGCTATTCAAGGAGTGTAAATTGCTTGTTTCTGTGTACTGAATAATTCTTTGACTTTGTCAAACTTAGAGCCTTCCACCAAAGAGCTAGCTGTCTAGTAGATGTTATATATAGATACAAATAACTCTAAAGCAAGGGACATATAAGATGAAGTGCCATTAGAATTCAGAGAAGACAAACTAGAAGCATTAGGGAGGGCTTTAGGGAATATTTTTGCTGGCCTTTTAGGGATCAGCAACACTTAAACATGGAGAGAAAGTGGAAGGGTAAAGGATTAAAGGAAGGAGGAACAATGTAAGAAAGGTAGAAGTAGCAGCCAAGTTAATACAGCAGGAAATAATCTCATTTGGATTGATCATAGATTAGACGGTTAGTGAAATGGAATTTGTTAGATTGTTTTAGAGTTGCAAGGGATCTCTAATGGGAAATACTGCAAAACTGAAAGATCTCAAATGTCATGGCAAGATTTGCAGACATTATCTACAATTAGCACAACTCTCCAACTCATGGTAGGCTGGTGTAGTGCATATTGTAGCTCTCCACTCAGATGCGAATCTCAAGTTTATGCCATCTGCAACAGAGAATTATAAACCATTGAAAAGCAGCTCCTGCTATGCTGCTGTACTGGATGGTGGAGTCAGAATACCTAACCATGGGACTCCAAGTGATCACAGAGCCAGAGCTGCACATTAAGAGGAAGCAGGAAGACCCAGCAGGAATCCACTGTAAAACTGAGGTACTGCATTCAAGAACAGGATTGAACAGCCCCAGAGTGCAATTGTAAGCTGCAAAATCTATGTGTCTCCCTCCTTCATCTGTATGCATTTCTAAGGCAATTTCCCTTGCTGTCCAATAGCGATATATGTGGAGCAAAGTTAGGTTTACTTCTAGATCACCTTTACACTGAAGTTGTGAATTTATGGAGTCTAACATTATGGAAATAGGGTCTCCTATTAGACTCTCCATCCTGTGAAAGTCCTAGGCATTGCCTTTTTTACCTGCAGCCTCTTAGATCATACAAAGAAAGCTCAACTTCTACAGGTTTGGCAACAAAATTAGTTTCATTGCTTTCAGAAATCCTGTCTTCATTTATATTTTGGCTTGATACATTCTCACTAGCTTTCCAGTTTCCCAGTGTTTTTAAGAAGGTGGTTTTAAATTCAGCATGTTAATCTCTTTTTAGTAGGACATTGGTCTGGATTCTCAGCCAGACGTACTAATGGAAAGAGGGGTTTCTCAGATGGTCTATCCTCCCCATGCAAGCTACAATGTTCTTCTTAAAGAAGTGTAAATCTCATTATGTTATTTACCTTCTATACTCAGAATAAATTCCAGTCTCTTTATCATGGATTACAGAGTCTTAACATGATCTGGCCTTGCACTCCCTCGTCATAATCTTCTAGCGTTCTCTGCACCATTCACCTCTTTGTAGACTTTCTGTCCTCCTTGCTATTCCTGGAATATGCCAAGCATGCTCTTGCTTCAGGGCCTTTGCACTTTCTATTCCCTAGACATCCACAGGGCTTTTTCCTTTATTCCATTCTGCTCTAGTGTCACTTTCACAAAGAGGTATTTTCTGATCACCCTTTCTAAATTAGCATATATTTTCCACATTTCCATACTCTGCTTTATTTTTCTTCATAGCACTTGTCACAAGCTGACATGATATTATATATAGTTGTATCAATTTTGTTTGTCTTCTCTCTGTACCTAAAAGAGTGTAAGATGATTGATCCTAGGGCCATTTTTTTTCCTGCTGTACCCTAAACATTTAAAACAGGGTTTTTCAACATAAGCAGGATTTGTTAACCAACTATTGACATTTGGGGCCAGATAACTGTTTGTTGTGGATGGCTGTCCTGTGCATTGTAGGATATTTAGCAGTATCACTGGCCTCTAACCACTAGATACCAGCAGTACACCTCAGTGGAGAGGATAGTCCAAAATGTCCCAAGACTTTGCCAAACATTCTCTAGGGGGCAAAATTAGCCCTGGTTGAGATGGTTGAGAACAACCAGTCTAGAACAGCTCCTGAAATAATATTTATTGATTGATAAATGAGGAGTCATGGGGTTGAATTGCAATTTTGCCCTTACTGACAGTGTGAATTTGAGTCTGTAAAATAATAGTCATAATTGTAATTGGCTTAAAGTTTTGATGGGAGAATTAAAGAAAATAATGTATGTAAAGCATTTACCAAGGTATTTGACCCATAACAAACACTCAGCAAATATTTTTATTATTATTATCATTAGTATCCTTTGGATCTAGATCAAATATCACTTTTTATCTGAAGCCGTCTCTGATTTCTTTCTCACAAAATTGCTCGTTCTCTGTTCTGAATTCTACTAAACATTGCCTTTTATAGGCCATGACACATCAATTTTAATTATTTGTTTTAATGTCTGTTTATTCTAGTGGGCTGTGAACTACTCTTCAGGAAAAGGGCTGTATTTGTCTTGGTATCTGTTGAGCTTACATAGCAATTGGCACAACTTAAAGAAAATATGTTTCCTCTTCTGTAGAGTGGAAGACATTGAAACCCATGTAGATGATGGGATATTGGGAAAGGTCTTATTATTGATCTTAGCGTAATAGGACCCTTCTTTCCTGCCCCTGGGTAGAAAAGTCAAGTACCAATCAGGAGCAGCAGAGCAATTAGAGGCAGAGCTGACATTAAGGGGGGTCTTCAAGTTCTTAACCATGTCTTGCCTCAGCTCTCCACATTAACCTCCAAATAGAAGAATAGAATTAGGGAAATGGATATCCAAAGCTATGGTGTCAACCTTAGTCCTAGAACCAGAGGTCATACGCATTATGTAAAATGTTTCTCCTGAGAACATTCAATGGAAGTTAACCATAGGAAACAGTTATTCCCTTTAAAAAGACTAAGAATTTTACAGAGATGCCATATAGAGGCAACACAACATGGGAGGAAAGAATTAAGATGACGTATTCACACAGACCTGGGTTTGAAACCTAGCTTTACCTTTTATTAGCTGCATAACCTTACACAAGCTACTTAACCTCTCCAAGCCTCAATAACTTCATGTGTGAAATGGGGAATAATAAGAGTATGTAATTCATAGAGCTGGTTTGAAGATTAAAAAGCGTAGTACTTAATAGCAAAAGAAACAAAAAAGAAGCAATCTGTGTCTGTCAACAGATAAATGGATAAAGAAAATGTGATATGTAGTATCATAATCATAATTATGGTACATATATAGTGATATTATATATGTATATAATGATAAATATGTAATATGGAGTATTATACAGCCTTGAGAAAAAAGGAAATTCTGTCATTTGTGACAACATATATGAAACTTGAAGGCATTAAGCTTAAGTGAAATAAGTCAGACAGAGAAAGACAAATACTGCATGATCTTACTTACATGTGGAATCTAAAAAAAGCCAAACTCATAAAAACAGAGAGTAGAGTGGTGGTTACCAGGGGCTGGGGGAAGGGGGATGAGAAATGAGGAGATGTTGGTCAAAGGGTACAAACTTCCAGTTGTAAGATTAATGGTGATTGTATCGTATTCTTGAAAATTGCTAAGAGAGTAGATCTTAAATGTTCTCACCACCAAAAAGAAATGGCAGTAGTGTGATGTGATGTTAGCTAATGCTCTGGTTGTACTCATTTTGGAATATATGTGTATCAAATCAGCGTGTTGTACACCTTAAACTTACACAGTGTTGTATGTGAATTATATCTCAATAAACCTGGGGAAAAATGGATATTGCTTAAAGCTATGGTCTGCCTAGCACACAGTAAGCGCTTAAAAATGATAGCTTATTCATATTGCTGACTTAATATTTCAAGTTGCCTGAGACAATGATTTATTTCATTGGATTCTTTTCTACTTGCTGCCCCATTTTATTTTTCTGAATGTATCTTCACTCCCAAGATGCATTAAAGAATACAGACTCAGGATTTCATAAACTAGAAAGGAAGTTGGATGGCAAATAACTAACTGAAAGGGACATTAGTACAGTTCTACTCAAACATTCTTTAAACGTTTTTCTTCAAAACCCGTAATTCTTCATTGACACAATAAATATAAACTGTAATGAGTAATGTTAGAAGTCTTAGAGTAACATTTTAAATACAATGAATGGTGAATTATGGTTGTGGCTTATGTTTCAAAGCCAGTTTCATATTAAACACCTTTGCCTTTGTTCTTCATTTTCTAGTGAGAAAAAACTATCTGTTCCCCACTAATTAAAGGTGCTAGTTTTCCTTTTTCTAAGCCTGCCCTCTCCCTGACTTAGGTAGCACAGAGAAGAAATTACCAAGAGGGAAGAAAAGGCTATATAATTCTTTTCTGCTTCCTTATATGCCATTCTCATCCCACAGTTCAAAGCTGACTAATGTGAAACTTTGTGATTGTGTTTCTTTTTTTTTTTTTTTTTAATTTATTTTATTTTTG
The DNA here is from genome assembly GCF_028021215.1 of Eschrichtius robustus. Classification (NCBI taxonomy): domain Eukaryota; kingdom Metazoa; phylum Chordata; class Mammalia; order Artiodactyla; family Eschrichtiidae; genus Eschrichtius; species Eschrichtius robustus. The sequence continues at coordinate 123,245,164 of NC_090845.1, forward strand.
GCTGCATTGGGTCTTCGTTGCTGCGCGTGGGCTTTCTCTAGTTGCTGTGAGCAGGGGCTACTCTTCGTTGGGGTGCGTGGGTTTCTCATTGCGGTGGCTTCTCTTGTTGCGGAGCATGGGCTCTAGGCGCACGGGCTTCAGTAGTTGCGGTGTGGGCTCAGTAGTTGTGGCTCACGGGCTCTAGAGCACAGGCTCAGTAGTTGTGGCACACAGGCTTAGTTGCTCCACGGCATATGGGATCTCAATCAGGGCTCGAACCTGTGTCCCCTGCATTGGCAGGCGGATTCTTAACCACTACGCCGCCAGGGAAGTCCAGTGAATGTGTTTCTTTAATCAAAAGTTTCAAGGTTTTTTGGTTTTCTTCTTCTTCATTTGTTTTATTTAACCACATACTACCTACTGCCCCAAACTACCTAGAGCCCATTGCTTCCATCAATACCCTAAATAGAGTATTAGAGAATTAAATATATGGAGTAAATAGATCTGACTCTCCCAATTGCAGACTATCCAGAAAGGTCATTTGAAGTTACACTTATAAAATCACAACTTATGTGTAAACTTATGGTTTTAAAATACGTTTTTGAGAGAAATAAGATATTTTGGAGATATTTAAAGTGGATCCACCAAAATACATAAACTATAGTTCTAAAAGATGTTACAGAAAATCAACACTGGAAAATTAAAGTACATTTCTCAGAAATAGCCAATTACATTGTCTTCTGTTTTTTGGGTTTTTTTTAACTTTTCGTGGTTTTAGCAGTAGGAACCATGATCATTTTAATGCATCCTGCCTGGCACATAACATTTCAATGAATGTTTGTTGGGCGTATGGATGTCAGAATAAATACAATAATGCAACATTATGTGTAGGGGCAAAAAAGGTACCATATGCACCAACATACACAATGGAAACAAATGTTCATTAAAAGTGCATTGATTATATACATAATAATCATTATATCTTATAAAATATTAACCAGGTATTAAATACAGTGAAGAATTTTATCTACAATATATTTTTGATATCTTTTCAAAGAGTTGAAGTGGGGAAAGCAAATAGCAAATAAATATATATGGTATGATTCAATGTTAAAAAACAAAGAGCTTCCATTTCTGCCCATGAAGGAATAATCAATCCAAAACTTTCCCTCCCAATACAAAAAAAAAGGAGAAAATTAGAAAATAAACATTTGAAACAATCTCTTTTCAGAAATCAGTACAGAAATTAGTGCTGTGATCATTAAGAGAAGGGAAACAAACAAGGTGAGCTCTACAATCACTCCAGCTCCCTACCAGGAGGTAAATTTTGAACTGTGGCATAGGAAAAAGGAACCCAAGTAAACCACTATTGTTTCACTAAATTGAAGAGTAGTTATTGGAATTCAGGTAGGTTGAAATAATTGGAATTTGCGTAGCAGAATAATGGAGAGGAGGGAGCTATTCAGAAAAAGAACTCCAGAAATCATCATGGGGGCCTTTTGAATCTTTGTCTGACTACTAATTAACACATTTGTAGGATGAGTTTCGTGACATCTGAGAAAGAATGACTCCTTGTGAGTCATTAGCTGAAAATTTTCCAGAACTCACTGTCACTGCCCTCCAGGAACACGTGTAAATGAAGAAGTCAGGTTTATTATTCATCGCAGTGAGGGCGAATGAACACCAGGGCATCTCAGTAAGAGGGTGTTAGAAAGAGCCTATTATAGGATTTAGGCTTTGGTTGGGTGATTTGAAAAAGAGTCTAAGGAAGTAAGGCTTTGGTCTAGATTTGGTCAGAAATCTAGAGATCTAGAGGCACTTCTATGAATGGATATCAAAATAAATCTTATATAGAAGGAGGGCAGACTAGGGCAAATATAAAGCTGTAATTAGAAAAACAAGCAGTATTCACACCTATAAGCAGGGAGAGGGGTATATTTGTCCTTTGTGGGTTACACAGTGATCTTATTTTTGTGCTTAGACAAAATTATAAAATGGCCCTGTTTTATCTCACTTTATCATGGTCTGAAGTTGGTGTTCTGTGAGATTGTTTATGTCCAAGAAGAGAATATGGCTTAGCTATGAGTGCCAGCCAGCTTCTAACAGCACTGAAACCTAGCTGTAAGTGTCAGACAGGTTCCCAGATGTCAAGGACAGTTTGTTTGTTTGTTTAATTTCCCACACATAGGGTTGAAATATCTTCAAAATCCTACCACTGAAAATGGAGAGACCTCACTTAACCCTCTAGGCAATCAGTAGACTTGCCCAAGAGCTTAGGCTACTTTAGACTCACCCTACTAAAGCTTAAAAACAAACCTTAAAATCAAGATCCAAAGCCTTAAAATCATGATCCAAAAAAATCAAATTAAAAAATCCTTAAAATCAAAATCTTCATTTAACTGCCTAGTAAAACAAACTGAACAGGAAAATTTGAGCCATAACCAGGTGGAAATCAGAGATGATGGAATTTGCTGATGAGGGCTGTAACATAATTATTTAAAATAATATAACTATGCTCTACATTTTAAAGAAAAATGAATACAATGAGGAGAGAAATAGAAAACAAAACATGAGAGTTTGGCGATAAAACATATACTATCTGAAATTAAAAACTAAGTGGATGAAATTACCAGAACATTAGACACTGCAAAAGAAAAAAAATATAGAAACTATCTAAACTGAAGCAAAAATAGAAAATTCAGATTGTGATAACAGAATCTGACTGTATTACAAATGTATTAAATAGCCTTACTGAGGAGGGTGGGGGTAAAGGTGAATATGAATGGAGACTATGAGACTAAAGGCAAAAGAATTTACATAAACACTGCAGTCTATTGGATGACATTATTTCCCGTTGGGGTACAGGCTAACAATTCTAAAACTACTCGACATCTACGTGTACTGGAACTGGACACCTAAACAAATAGGTGATGGATTATGGGAACTCAGTTTCTCACTTTTGGAATGGGAAGTTAGACAAGCAAGGCAGAAGACTAGAATGATATATATGGTGATGGGTTAGAGTTGAGATATCAGTATAAACTCATATTTAGCTTAATATAGATACAGATGGCTACATATAGAAATATTTATAGATATGGATACATATAAAATTGTGTATATATACATATACTCACTCATTGTATCAGTTGAGAGAGCCTAGAATTGATGACAACTCACTAGCAACCAAGACACCTAGGACACAGAATTTGGTTTCTAATATCATTCTCTAATAAAATAAATCAGGGCTTCTTGAAGAAATGGCTGATTCTAGGGCTTGGGCAGGAATTACACAATATAAACCTGGAGCATCTTGTAATGCCACAAAGTAATCTAAAGCAAAAGAATGGGGGCATGTCCAAAGGACATAGAAACCAGCACAAAGAACCCCTTTGACCATATATGGTGGTCAAAGCTGGAATAATATGAACAACAAAATTAATAAAACAGTAATTAATTGTAATGCAAACTACACAGTAAATATCTAGGAGTCCATAGTGATATAAATAAATTACTGAGTAAATAAATAAATGGATGAAAAGAGACAAATCTCCTATACAGAAAAATTCCACATAATTTACATTGATTACTCCCTACTCCAAGAGGTAGAGCTTAATTCCCCTCTTCTTTGAATGTTGGCTGCATTTAATGATTTGCTTTGAAAAAATAGTGTATGGAAAGGGAGGGGTACCTTTACCGTGGAGAACATGGCATACACTACTTTGGCTAGGTAATTAAGGTTAATGTCATTAGTGATATAGCATGTGATATCATGTAGCCCTGATATGATGTTGTGAGAATAAAACAGTTCATCTCTGTGATATTCTTTCCTAAAACTTACAGCTTCAGTCTAATAATGAGAAAGCATCAGGGCTTCCCTGGTGGCGCAGTGGTTGAGAATCTGCCTGCCAATACAGGGGACACGGGTTCGAGCCCTGGTCTGGGAAGATCCCACATGCCGCGGAGCAACTGGGCCTGTAAGCCACAATTACTGAGCCTGCGCGTCTGGAGCCTGTGCTCCGCAACAAGAGAGGCCGCGATAGTGAGAGGCCCGCGCACCGTGATGAAGAGTGGCCCCCGCTTGCCACAACTAGAGAAAGCCCTGGCACAGAAACGAAGACCCAACACAGCCATAAGTAAATAAATAAAATTAAAAAAAAAAAATAGAAACGTGTGGTCTATCCAGCCAATGGAATATTAAAAAAAAAGAGAAAGCATCAGACAAATCCCAGCTGAGGGATATTCTACAAAATACCTCACCAGTACTTCTCACAGCTGTCAAGGTCATCAAAAACAAGGAAAATTTGAGAGATAGCTAAGAGGAACTTAAGGAGACAGATTACCAAATGTAATGTGGTGCCCTGCATGAGATCCTGGAGCAGGAAAAAGACAACAGGCAAAACCTAAGAAATACTGAATGAAGTATTGACTTTAGTTAATAATAATAAATCAATATTGCCTCATTTGTTATGATATATACACCAGACTAGTGTAAGATGTTAACAATAGGGAAAACTGGCTGTGGGATTTTCTTGTATGTGAACTTGCTATACTAGTTTCACATCTTTAGAGTAGATCTAAAACTATCCTAAAACTGTTTATTAAAAAATCTACAGAGCACTGGGGATAAGTAAAATGATGCTATATGATGTAATATGTGTATATTAGGAGTTCAGGAAAGAGAAGGGAGAAACGTAGAAGCAGAAAAATCATTTGAGGATAAATGGATAAAATTTTGTAAATTTGATTAAAAAACTATAAATTCATAGAACCAAGGAGTTCAGTTAGCCACAGGAGAATAAATACAAAGAAACCCAAGCCTAAGTCATCATAATCAAATTGCTAAAATAAGTAGAGAAATAAAATTAAAGCAGGAGGGGAAAAAAGGGCACATTACCTGTAGATGAAAAGGAAGAATTATTACAGACTTCTTGTCAGAAATTATGAAAGCCAGAAGACACTTTGACAAAATTTATAAAGTGCTACAACAAACAAAACTGTCAAACTAGATGTCTACATCCAGTCAAAATATATTTTGGAGATGAAGAAATACAGAAATTTTCAGAAACAAAACAAAACAAAAAAAGCAGAGAGAATTTTTCAAGCAGTCCTGAAGTATAAGAAATGTTATAGGAAGTTCTTCAGATTAAAGGAAAATGACATATACCACATAAAAATTTGGATCTATACAAAGCATAGGGCCTAAAATGATGAGTATTTATGATGAGTTTTAAGGATTTTTTTCATCAATTAGGAGAAAAAGATAGAAGCCATAAATTGCCAATATCAGGAATGAAAAGGGATATGTCACTATATACCCCATAGTTGTTTCATAAGTAATATATACTTTGAATAAGGCTAGCAAATTTTTTTTTCTGGTTTTGACATAATACAAAAAACAAGGGCTTTAGTCAGTAAAAGCTGACTAAGCTATGCACTTCCTTACTATGCAACCTGGTGGAGTTTCCTTAACTTAGCTGAGCCTCACTTTCTTACTTATTAAATGGGACATAATACTTATCTCTTAGAGTTTGGAAATTAAAGATATCATTTAAAAATCTAAAACTGGTAGTTGTCTAATAAATGACAGCTATTATGATTGGTTTTACGTGGTTATTTTATTGCTTGCAATTATGCACAGGGCCAGTTTAGGGATACACAGAATTGTTCCCTTAGAGGATTTGAATCTATTAAAGTTTAGAAATGCCATTTCTATAGCTACCAAAATGTACAAGTTTTTTCATGGATAGGGCCTATTAACACTGCGGGGGAGTGCATTTCAAACTTGAGTCACAAGGTGACAACTTGAACAAAGTAATTGCCTTTGTGTCTGGGGCCAGGGTACAAGAATTGCAAGGGGACAATTCTTCCTTGCTAAAGTTTTTGATAATTAGTGTATTGACAGGTTGATTGGCAAAGCTAGTTAGTGATGTGGGTTTCCTTCTTTGTACTTGAATTAAAATGCAGTTTAATTTAAATGTCATCCAAAATAAATTCTTAAAAAGAGAACAACTTGCAATGATCCTATTTTGGCACATTATAATTACATCTTTCATATTACTCTTTTCATTTCAATTTTCTTTCAGGTAGAAAAGTATAATTTATAAGTTTTCCATATTACAAATGCGAATACAGTTATCACAGAGAAAGAAAAAAGTTGAATTGAGGAATTAGCCAACTTACTAAATAAAACTTATTTCTGGTTTGTTATACAACTATCTTACTGCTCCCTTCACAGTAGCTCTGAGAGCAGTGGTGTAACTGGAAAATAAACAGTGTGCGATCAAAGGGTGTGAGGTCCTGCTTAGTCTTTTAACACATGAGATATATCATCATCACATGCCATGATCGTGTAGGAAAAATCAATACAATCTACTCCTGAAACATACATATTTTACAACCAAAATCAAAGACAGTATATGTGATAAGTCACCTTTATTCTAATGTGGCAAAGTGAAGATTTGGGAATAAGCCACAGGATAACATGTCTTCAGCATTGGACAACAGTTTTTTTTTTAAAAGAAATTAATTCTTTTAACATTGGGTCTAACTACCACAGACCAAGCAATATCCTAACTAGGTCTGCGGTAGAGCTGTGTAAAGCAGAATTGACATGACCCTGGTTATCAAGAGACTTTCAATTTGATAAAATACATGAGTCTTGTGTTTTAATAATTATTTATCTGCTATATTTCAAGTTGTGTGTTACATATTTCTCCATATATTAGCTAATGAGATCTTCAAAACAGCTCCACTTAGGGGTTATCACCCACATTTTGGGGGTGAGGAGAATGAGGCCCATATAGACAAAGTTCAATGCCAAAGGTCACAGATTTGGTAAATGACAGAGCTAGAATATGAATCCCTGGCCTTCATGTTCTAAGTCCAAATGCCATTTCCACTTCACCACAACTCCCTCCCTATATTTCATAGTGAAATGTTACAAGAGAACAACAATGCAATATAAGAGTTTAAAAGAAGTAAGCCAATCTCTAGTTGAAAGTTTTGCCCATGCTTCATGGAAGAGGAAGCATTTCAACTGGGACTTGGGTGATAATCATACTTTCAGTAGGCAGATGTGGAATGGAACAGAGAACAGGTCTGTCAGCTAGGGGATATCAACAATAACAGCCGCACTGGGAGCACAGACCCATGGGAGGATGACAGCACCATTAAGTGTAATGGAAAACTGGACCAGGAAAATTCTTGGGATAATTGGTATTTACCAGCACTGCTGAGTTGCTGATGATCTTGTCATCCATTTAAAATATTTTATTATTCAAAAATAAATCAAAAACAGATACCAGTAAATCTGTGCTAGGGACTGAAGTATGGAGCTGGAAAAGTGATGAATAAGTAGATTTGAGAGAGAGAAACATTCAGAGGAAAACTCCAGAAAAGGGAAAAACAACTTCAAAGACACTGAAGTGAGAATGTGCCTAGAGTATGCAAAGAAATTTAGGTGGCCAGTGAAACTGGAGTAGAGTGAATGAGGAGAGTAGTAGGAGATGAGTTCACAGAGGTAACTGGGGGTGAATAAGGAGGGCTGGTGTGGGCAGATCACAGAAGCGTTTGGCTTTGGCTTTAATTCTGAGGATGAGTGTTTTGAAAAAAGGAATGACTTGATTTCGCTTGAAATTTATCAGGGCCAATGTGGCTTCTGTGTAGAGGGCAGATTGAAGGAGGGAAATGGCCGAAACCAGGATTCCAGATAAGAGGCTACTGCAATAATATAAACAAGAGATGATGGTGACTTGGATCAAGATATTGGCAACTAGGATAATGATAAATGGATGAATTGCAGATTAATTTTGGAGGTAGAACCAGCAGGGTTTCCTGACCGATTGGATATAAGGAGTGAGAGAAAGAGAGGACTCAAAGGTAACTCCAATATTTGCGGCCTGAGCAACTGGAAAGATGTTGCTATTTACGAGATGGAGAAGACAGAGTGAAGAAGGTTTTGGCAGAAGTGCAATCTTGGTTTGGGGCATGTGTTAAGTTGTGTTAGGGATATGAATGTTGAGTTCAGGTGAAAGGTATGTGCCAGAGAAATAAACACAGGAGTCATTGGCATCGAGATGGTATCTAAAGTCATGTGAATGAATAAGATCACTTACAGACTGAGTACTGATAAAGAAGACATTTAAGTTTTGAGCCCTAGGAATCTTTAGCATTTACACGTCAGGGAAAAGAGGAAGAACCAGCAAACAAGACTAAGAAGGAGAGACAAGAAAAGTAAGAGGAAACAAGAAGAGGGCAGTGTCCTGAAACCCAAGTGAAGAAAGTTTTCCAAGGAGGAGGGAATAAGCAATTGTGTCAAATACTGTACAGAGGTTGAATAATATGAGAGCTGAGAGTTGAAATTAGATTTAGCAATGTGGATATCACTAGTGACGCTCATAAAAACAGTTTAGATGGACTGATAAAGGTGAAATTCTGATTGGAGTGGGTTTACTTGAGAATAGGCAGAGAGTAGAAGGAAGTAGGGTCAGGAAAGGTTTTTTATGGTTTTTGTTTGTTGATTGGTAATATGGGAAGAGTGTATTTATATACTGATGTAAATAATTCAATGGAGAGGGAGAATCTGATGATACTGGAAATACAGGGATAATTGCTAAAGCAGCGTCCTTCAACTGGCAAGAGAAGATGGCATCTAATGTTTCAGTGGAGAAAGTGGCCTTAACTGGAAGTAAGAATGGTTCATCCAGAGTAACCAAGATCAAAGGAGAGTGGTATATGGTACAGATACAGTTGGGTGGGGTAGATGTGGTGAAGGGGGTTTATGGAAGTTCACGCCTTTGACTGCTTCAGTTACTCCCACATAGAAGATCTCAGATGAGACTAGACTAAATGTTCTGCTTCCTTATTTATTCCTGTCTTCTATAGAAAAAGTGATAAGTTCTTCCAATTACTCTTTAAATCATGACAGTGCTGAATCTGTGAGAAAGTAATCACAGAAAGAAAAAATAGGAAATAGGACGTGGAAAAGATTATACAATATGTATATACAGTATGATTATACAACATGTGGCCTTTTGTGTCTGGCCTCTTTGACTTGATCTTTTCAAGGCTCATACATGTTGTAGCATGTGTCAGAACTTCTTTCCTTTTTACAGCTGAATAATATTCCACTGTATGGATACATCATATTTTATTTATCCATTCTGCAGTTGATGAATATTTGGGTGGTTTCTACTTTTGATTATTATGAATAATGCTGCTGTGAACACTTGTGTGTAAGTTTTGTGTGAACAAATGTTTCATTTCCTCTATTTTCTGAATTTAGTAATTTGAATCCTCTCTCTGTTTTGGTCAGTCTAGCTAAAGATTTGTTGATTTTGTTGATCTTTTCAAAGAACCAGCTTTTGGTTTTGATTTTCTCTGTTGTTTTTCTAATCTGTATTTCATTTATTTTTACTTTAGTCTTTGTTATTTTCTTCCTTCTGCTTGATTAGGGTTTATGTTGCTCTTATTTTATAAGGTCTTAATGTGGTAGGTTAGGTTATTGATTTGAGGTTGCTGGGGTTTTTTCCTTATTTATCTTATAGCTGGAAGTTTGTGCCTTTTGACCACTTTCCCCTGTTTTGTGTCCCCCACCCCTCCACTATATATATATATAGTATTTGTCTTAGCATAATACCCTCAAGTTTCATTCACACTGTAACAAATGGCAGAATTTAATTCTTTTTTATGGCAGCATAATATTTCATTAAATAAATATAACCACAGTTTCTTTATCCATGTATCCATCTATGCACACTTAGGTTATTTCCATGTCTTGGCTATTTTAAAAAATGCTGCAGAGAACATGGGGCTGCAGATATCTTTTTGAGGTAGTGTTTTCATTTTATTCAAATAAATACTAAGAAGTGGAATTGCTCTATCATATAGTAGTTCTATTTTTAACTTTTTGAGGAACCTCCATACTGTTTTCCATCATGGCTGAACCAGTTTACATTCCCAGCAACAATGCCCAAGTGTTTTCTTTTTTCCACATCCTTGCCTACTTGAGTTTTTTAAAACATAGGTGCGGGCTTCCCTGGTGGTGCAGTGGTTGAGAATCTGCCTGCTAATGCAGGGGACACGGGTTCGAGCCCTGGTCTGGGAAGATCCCACATGCCGTGGAGCAACTAGGCCCGTGAGCCACAACTACTGAGCCTGCGCGTCTGGAGCCTGTGCTCCGCAACGAGAGAGGCCGCGATAGTGAGAGGCCCGTGCACCGCGATGAAGAGTGGCCCCCGCTTGCCGCAACTAGAGAAAGCCCTCGCACAGAAACGAAGACCCAACACAACCAAAAAAAAAAAAAAAAATTAATTAATTAATTAAAAAAAAAAACAAACAAACATAGGTGCTCACAACTATAAACTTCTCACCAAGCACTGCTTTGGCTGAATCCTATTACTTTTTGTTAGTTGTATTTCTATTTTCATTCATCTCAAAGTGCTTCTTAAATTTACCCATGATTTATTCTTTGATTCACTGGTTACTTGAGTGTGTTGTTTAATTTATACAAATTTCCCAAATTTTGTTCTTTTATTGATTTCTAATTTTATTCTTTTGTGGTCAGAGAATATACGTTTTATGTAAATTTACTGAGATTTGCTTTGTAGCCTAAAAATATGGTTTGTCCTAAAGAACATTCAGTGTACACCTGAGAAAAATGTGTGTTTTGCTATTGTTGCATGGAGTGTGTGATAGATTTCTGTCAGGTCTATTTGATTTATAGCATTGTCCAAGTCTTCTGTTTCTTTGTTCATCTTCTGCATAGTTTTTCTATCCATTATTGAAAGTGGTATATTGAAATCTCCAATTATTACAGCCGAGTTGTCTGTATCTATTTTCAAATCTGTCAGTCTTCGCTTAATGTATTTGGGACTCTGTTGTTGGGTACAATTATTTTCATAATTTTTATATATTCTTGGTGGATTGACAGATTTATCATCATAAAATGGCCTTATTTGTCTCTAATAATAATATGTGTTTTGAAATCTGTTTTTGTCTATAGCCATTCTATCTTGCTTTGGTTACTGCTTGCATGGAATATCTTTTTCCATGTGGATCTATTATATGCAGAATTTAATTGGATTATTTTTAATCTGTTCTGCCAATCTCTTCCTTTCGATTAAAATATTTAATCCATTTACATTTAATATAATTACTGATAAGGTAGGTTTTGTGTCTGCTATTTTACTGTTTTTTAAGATTTATTTTTTATTGAGGTAACATTGGTTCATAACTTTATATGTTTCATGTGTACATTATATTTCTTTGTTTTTTATTTGTATTATGTTTCTTTTGTTTTCCTATTGATCCACTACTGCCTTCTTTTGTGTTAAATAGATTTTTATAGTGTATAATTTTAATTCCTGTGTCATTTCTTTTATAATATATTTTAAATTTATTTTATTAATGGTTTCCCTGGGGATTGCAATTAACACCTTAATTAACAGCAATGTACTTTGGATTGATACCAATTTAATTTCAATAGTATACAAAATCTTTGCTCCTATATAGCTATGTTTCCTCCTTCCTATTTTGTGCTCTTATGGTAATTCAAATTATATGTTTGTACATTACATGCCTGTCAACATGGATTCATAATAAATCACAAAAAGGATTTTAAAAGTTACACCCAAAATATTTATGCTATTTTTGTATTTATCTTTGTAGTAATCATTACTGCTGCTCTTTATTTCTTCATGTGGATTTGAGTTACTTTCTAGCCTCCATTCGTTTCAGGCTAAAAGACTTCCTTTAGTATTTATTATAGGGCATGTCTGCTGGTGATGACTTGTCTCAGTTTTTGTTTATATGATAGTGTCAATTTCTCCTTCATTTTGAAGGATAGGTTTGCTGGATATAAATTCTGACTTCACTGCTTTTATCTTTCAGTGCTTTATATATGTCATCCTACTGCCTTCTGACCTTCAATGGTTTCTGATGAGAAAACAGCTGTTAATTTATTGAGAATTGCTTATAGAAAATGAGTTGCTTCTTTTTTCTGCTTTCATGATTCTCTTTTTATGTCTGTCAATTTGATTATGGTGTGTCTGGGTGTAGATCTCTTTGAGTTTATTTACTTGGAGTTCACCGTGTTTCTTGGATGTGTAGGTTAATATTTTTTATTAAATTTGGGAAGTTTTTGGCAATTATTTCTTCAAAAAAAATTTAACCCCTTTCTCACTCTCTCCTTCTAGAACTGCATGCATATTTTTGTATGTTTGATGATGGTCTCCGTATATTGTTCGTTTTTCTTCAATTTTTTCTTTCTGTTCTTCAGATTGGATAATCTCAATTAAATTATCTCACATTCACTGATTCTTTTGCCTTCTCAAATCTGCTAGTGACCCTTCTAGTGAGTTTTTCATTTCAGTTATTATACTTTTTGACTCCAAAATTATTATTTGGTACTTTAAAAATAATTTCTATCTTTTTGATATGCTCTGTTTGGTGAGATATGGCTTTCATATTTTCCTTTATGTCTTTAGAAATGGTTATCTTTTGTTCTTTGAATATGTTTAGAATTTTTCTAATAAGTCCAATGTCTGCTCCTCAGGGACAGTTTTTCTTGATTGCTCTTTAGTGCCCGTATGGACCATACTTTCTTGTTTCATTGCCTGTCTTATGATTGTTTGTCAAAAACTGGAGATTTTAAATAATTTAGTGTAGCAACTCTGGAAATCAAATTCTTCCTTTACCTCAGGATTTGTTGTTGTTGCTGTTTATTGTTGTTCTTGTTCATTCATTTGTTTAGTGACTTTTCTTAACTAATTCTTTAAGCTATCTATTCTTAGTCACGTGTGACTATTAAAGTTTCTACTCAGATTAGTTGTCAACTAATGATTGAACAGAAGTTGTTTTAAATGGTTGGAACCAATAAGTCTCCTGGTCTTTGCCAAAGGGCTCCGTGTGTGTGTTGAGACACGGCCTTTAACACTGAGCCAGGCAATTAACAACTCTGCCTTATCCTTCACTTTCCCTTTGTACAAAACCTCAAGGTCAGGCAGAATTGAGGTCATAGGGTCTTCTTAGGTTTTTCCAGAACATGCACAAAGCCCTGGCCATATGCTTAGCTCTATGCATGCCCTTGGCCTACTAGATTCAACGTCTTTATAGTGACCTCATTCTTTAGCTTTCTTTTTAAGCTTTTTGGTTAGTCCATTGTTCACTCCAGCTGCTTCCACCTCCTCAGACAGTCTTGAATTTAAACAATTATTTTTAATGATTTTCTTCAAACTCCAAGGAAAAGGCTTTTCTTAGTAGGTGAGCTCTGAATGAGGTCAAATACAGACCACCTTACAAGTGGGATCCTCCAGGGAGATACCAGAAACATCAGATAATGACATATATCTGGGAATGTGGCTTTGAAGAAGCTCCAACAGTATTCTGTCCCTCCAGTGGCTGCCAGACTACTGGTTTTCACTGTGAATGCAGGCTGCTAGTTTTCAAGGCTCCTGTGGGGCTGGAGAACTGGGTATTGAACTAGGGCAATTCAGTAAAACACAAAGCTAACCATTCTTACCTGCATTCAACCATTTCTCTTGATTCTCATATTGTTACTAGTCTTTTGTTAATTTCCAGAGTTTTTAAAGAGGTGATTCTTATAATGCTTAAATGCTAGTTTTCTCATTGCTTTTACTAAGGAGGAAATTTCTGGAGGTATTTATTCCACTATTTTCACTGCCATCACTCCTCATCTGAATCTTGTATGACTGTTAAGCATTCCCGTTATTGTAATGAAAAGGGTGGCCCTCCAGGCAGAGGAAATTTAGAATAAATGCACAGAATAAGGAAATAAAACAGTATACTTAGGGAATCATTAATCATTATTTATGATCTGAATGCTGAATGGAATTGGCTGGAAAGCTAAGCTTGGGGTTTGATTATGAAGCGCTTTGTGGACCTTACTAAGAAGATTTACAGTGGTGTGCTAGAATTTCATGACCTAGTTGATTATTAAAAAGTATTAATTTTAGATAATTTTTAACTAAAATTAAATTATGTAGAATATGCAATTGAATAGAATATACGAAAAGCCAAGATAATATCTATAAAAAACTAATCATTTCCTAATTATTTTATTCCATTTAACTATTATAATGCTATTGAGGATACTTACTTATATTGTATCTATATGGTGGATATTATATCATGGTGTGCTACTGTGCAGCTCTCCAAACTCTGTGTTTAGTGACATCATGTTGGTACTTTGAAATCAGTTATGATGGTAGTATTTACACAATAGATAAAAACAGTACAAATCAGGGCTTTTTTTTTTTTTTTTTTTTTTTTGAGAGCTAGTTGATAAACATTTACCAGCACATCACTGAGTTTATACCTTATTTTTCCAGAAACTCTAGACAGTGGTAAGTTTAAGAGAGTAAGTAAAATTTCATTTTGGCAAAAAATTGGAGAATAGGTTGGGGGAGGGCTAGATGGGAAAAAGAGAAACCTGTTAGTAAGGTCAGGGAACTAGATCTTAACGATAAGCTGTTATGGACAGATTATATACTCATGCACAGAGTGAACCAGTTTAAATAAAGCATCCAAGTAATACATGCATTAAGTTACAAATAAGTAATACTCTTGAGGACTGTAGAAGAGTTTGTAATGACACCCAGTAGTCCTATGCCCACACCACTCCTCCCCCAGTTCTGTGCGCCAGAAGAAACCACCTTCTTGACTTTCTATTAGTTCTTCTTGTTGTTAATTCCTTATCTCTAAATAATGTGGTCACACCATTGTTTATTGACTTTAGACATTATCTACTGATTCCCTGCAGTGATTGATGTGTACTTAGGTCTTTTGCAGCCTCCCACTCCTACCCCTCCATCCTCCTCTCAATATTGTTATGTCATTTATGCTAAATATTTCTAGATATTTCTATTATCGGCAGTTCCTCTCCTTCTGAGCACACAGAAAAACTACATGGAAGATGATGCTTTCAAGCCACCTTGAGGTTTATCAGGGCCACGTGCTTAGTGCTGGCTAATGGGTTATGAGCAGAAGTAATATGTGTTGCTTCTAACCCAAAGCATTCAGAAGAAGGCATGGCATTTTCATGTGACCTCTTCTTGTACTATGGCAAACCCTAAAACCTTTGTTATGGTAGGCCCCTTTATTTCTGAGACTAAATTTGTATTGCAGCATAATCTAGTGCAGAAGTTATCAATTTTTTTTTATGTAACAAGACAGTATTTTAGGCTTGAGGGACATAGGACTCTGTTGCAACTACTCAGTTCTGCTGTTGCAGTGTGAGAGGCACCATCGACAATACATAAACAAACAGGGTAGTTATGGTCAATAAACCTTTATTTACAATAGTAAGGAGCAGGTCAGATGCTGACTCTTGACTTAGCCTGTTGGGACTAGTATATCATTATTCTGAGTTCCTCCACCAGGCACCTCTTCTACTTCAAAATGAGTATTTAAATCTCCATTTTTTTGTTTTACCAACCAGAAACAGTTTCTCTTAACTCCCTATTTTGTCAGATAAAATATTGTTAATTCCTCCCTTCTTTTTTGTATCCCTCTTGCACCCACCCTTATCTAGCATCTAAGCTATCTTTCCTTTGAAATAAGGGAAGGGAAGTGAAGAGAGGAAAGCTATACCTAAACCTGAAGTGGTAGAAAATTTCACAAGTCTGAGTACTGATAACTATTTTTAAAAAGCTATTAGAAAGTCAGGTAGTTAAAAATGTTTCTAAAAACATCTGAGCAGCTGGAAAATACTTGCTAAAGTAATGATGCCAATGATTATTTCTTACACTCTTGATCCCCTACTATATATTTTAAGCCAGATCATGTCTTTCAGTTGATGAAAATGCCAAAGGCTTGTCATCTTGAGTAGAATAAAACCCAAATTCCTAATAAGGCTGTACTGTACATGGTCTGGTCACCTATTACCTCTCTTACTTCAATGCTTATTATTCTACTTCTGGATCATTCTGCTCCAGTCACGCTGACCAATCTATGATTCCTATAACCCAGAATGCATAAGCCTAACTTAGGGCCTTTGCATTCTTCTGTCTGGACGGTTCTTCTCCAAGGTATCAGCTATACATCATCATTTTCCCTCAGGTCTCTACTTAGAAGCCACTTTGTTAGAAAGGCCATCCCCAAGTTAGTGGTGAAAGCATTAAATGATACTTTTACTTCTATTTAAAAATGTGATCCTTTTCATCAGTCTCATCTTAGTACAGTGCCTGGAACGTGTAAACTTTCAAGAAATATTTGGTGAATAAACGCATGTTAATCTGAACTTGTTATTGCAGACTTCAATATTAGAAAGCACTGACATGTAGAGGAAAGAATGCTGAACTACCGGGCAGTAATATTTGGGAACTGATTAATTCCTTTATCTATAAAACGATGATATTATACATGCTACTTATTTACACAATAGTGGTAAGGCTTATTAAATTGCCAAATGTAATAAAACCTGACTTATATTAATGTTATACTTATTAGTATTACTTCTATTACATTCATTAGCAATATATGGCACAAAGCTAAGGACACGGGCCTGGTTCAAATCTGGATTCTGCTACTTCGTAGTTGGGTGATCTAGGTCAAGTTTTTTAACTTCTCTAAGCCTTAGTTTCTTCATGTGAAAAATGAGAATAATACTAGTATCTACTTTCCAGTGTTGTGGTGGCAAAGAAATGAATTAATATATATAAAATTCTTAGCACAGGGTTTGGTACATAATGTGTGTTCAGTAATTGCTAAATACTACTGGTGAGTATATAAGAATGGGGAAATTCATGGCATTAGACATCTAGGACCAAGATTTAGATTTTTACAAAGGAAAAAGCACCAGACCTCATTGAAGCTAATAATTTCTGGCATAGGATATGAAACCTGGAAGAGGCTATAGGATCATGGAACCCAATGTCCTCATTTTTTTTAAAGAAAAACACCTAGAATCCAAAGAGGGAAAATAACTTATTCAGCATCACGCAAATACACAGTAGCAAATTTAAAGCAAAAGTCGAGGTCTCAACGGTCAGAAATATGCTAATTATTCCTTCATAAATCTGCACATTAGGCTTGGTGTAGCTTCTGCCATGAGTGGTCATGCCAAGGCATATGACAAAGGGCTTAGGACACCACAATATTCATTAGGTTCCCCCACAAATGCCTCCCCAAAGAGACAAATGCAGGTAAGAAACAGTGAGATTGCTATGCAAATTCAACCCAGGACAGGTCATTAAGCCTTTCTCCTCCCTCTCCTCAATCATTGCTGATGCCAGACTCCACCAATATAAAAAATCTAGAACTGCTACTGTCTCTATTGATGTCACTAATGTGCATGGAGTAGAGATTTCAGTCTACTTTCATGAGTAAATTGTTTATAGAATTTTTACATTTTGTGGGTCACATAGGATTTCTAAAAATTGTCTAGAAATGAAATGTTAGTGATGCCTTCTTATGAGTGGGAAATGGTGTCAGAGCTGTAGGCTGATTTACATGACATTTCCATCTCCAAGTGATAGTTAGGAGTGAGACTGCAGCTGGGGCCAACAAACATTCCAATGCAGGTGTCAGATCCCTGGAGAGAAGAGATTAGAGTCTTACTATCAGTTAATTCTAGAACTTCGGTGTATCAAACACACATATACAATTGTATTTACAACAAAAGCATTCACCACTACCACTACCTCTCTTCCTGTTGATTGAATGACCAGTTCCTGCTGTTACTATGGAGGACACTGCTGCTCTGTTTCCCTGTGGAAATGAGCTGTAATTTACTCAGTGGAGCAGCCTTCGAAAACAATACCAACCCTGCCAACGTGGCCATCTTAAACTGTGGGAATTACTTCTTTGGCTAAAATCTTGCTGAATAGATGACATGTATATGCTTTTCGGTTCCACTATTGAGTCTTCTTATTTAATTATATATACAGTTAACTTTTAAAAAATCCTTAATGACAATAATTTTTTCTTGTGCTTAAAGGAATAAAGCTTCTTTATTTACATTTGGACCTGGGAACACCTGGGCAATACCTCGCCCAAAATGGGAGTACCGGCAGCAGATTTTCAGAGACAGTAAAAGAGATTCTTGTTTCAGCTGGTCCTTTTAGGACTAGCAGGAATTAACTTTAGGAGAAAGGATATTCCCAGCACATGCACAGAAGCAGAGAAGTAAGAGAGAAAAAGATCTATTTGGAAACTATGAAGAGTTCACTTTTTGTATCAATTTGAATGTTGAAGTGGCAAGAGTCGAACCAAGGCCAGATCTTGGAACACTTTGAAAATTATGTTAAAGAAACTTGAATGTCCTCCTAAAATGTTTTGAATTAATCTGGAAGGTTATGAGAAATCCTTGAAAGGTTTTGAATAGGAAAGTATTGTGAATGGTCTTTTTGAGGGATGGGCCAAGGGACAGATGTGGGAAGAGATGAAGGTGGTTATAAGTTTCATACTTTTAAAATAAGGCCTTTCAAGATAAAAAAGATCATTCCAAAGTCAAGTGAATACAAGTTTGAAATCTTCTGTCCTCAGATAAGAACTTTAGGGGTGGTGGAACCCATATTCATTAAAAAGAGGTAGAGAAATTCTTATTTCTTACTTTACCTATTTTGACACTTTTGTTTTATATATTAAGAGCCCCCAGTGTTGCCATAGATGATTTTATTTTTATTGTAAATGCAATGTCCTGTATGATTTGTATGTCCTACCTTGCAATTTAAATTGCTTTGACTCTCCTTTGGCTTAGCCCCAGGCTATAATCATCCAGCACTAATAGTAGCCATACCTTCTTCCTATAATCCTGAACCAACCTTCATGGTTCCCACCGTTTAAGGATGCGAACAAAAAGTAGAGTATGTGTAGTTAAATAAAGAAAACTGTTTTGTTGTTGTTGTTGTTCTAGCCAGGAGGAGCCTGAGAGAGATCACAATTTTTAAATAACAGCAATTAAGGGGCTTTGTTGCTGCTAAGACTGACCCAGTGCTTTTAAATGTAAAAGCAGTCTCTGAGGACATTTTCTGTCAAAATAGATCAGTGAATCAATTTCTCAACATAGCCCATAATATCACCTAACTCTTTCATACCATTTGAATAGATACTCGAACTGTTCTCCCCTGGGCAAATATGTGAACACAATAAAACCTTGGCTCCATGGAGACATTTCATTATTCAAATGAAAGGTGATTTGATGATAAGATCAAGATGTAGAGCATATTAATTTGGCTTCATCACAAGGTTACAATATAACAACCCTGATATTTCAATATTTTTTCATAAAAAGAAACTGTCACCAAATAGTGATGTTACTCTTCTTTTAAGTTGTAGAGGAAGTTAACTGAATATTAAATCTAAGTCTTCAACTTTAGGTTAAAAATAGAATTACAAAAAAGTTTCCTGTTTTATGAGAACATTTAAAAAATTATACGTCTTTGATCGCACTTATTTTTTTACCTCTTACAAAGATATTTATTGATCATCAGCAATGTGCCACTTATTATGCTAGGAAATGTTGATTTAATGTTGAACAAAAACAGACATGGTTCTCACGGACTTTATCTTCTAATTGGCAAAATATATATTAATCAGGTAATCACATGAGTAAGTGTATAATTCCAATCTGAGAAAAAATTTATTAATGTCAAGAACATGGTTACATGGAGCATATTAAAAAGGAACCTGACCTAGATGAGTGGGCAAGGTTGGCCAGGGAAAGCTTTCCTGAAGAAGTGTTACTTTAGCTCAGACCTAAAACATGAGTAGGCCCTGACTAGGTAGGTGAAGGGCATAGGTATGCAGGAACATTCTAGATGAAGGAAACAATAACAATAACCTGATGGCAGGATAGAATGATACATTAAAGTCACTGAAATCAGGCTAGAGTGACTGGAGTGTAGAGGGTGAGGTGAGAGTGCTATAAGAGGTGGCTTGAAAGGGAAGGGAAGGTCATACCACACAACATCTTGTAGGACATTAAGAATTAACTAAGAATTTTGGCTTTTAAGAGTCTTGAGCCTCTAATGACTTTTTTAAGCATGAAGTTGACATGCCCATCTTTGTGTTTGGAAACACTCTAGTTTCAGCAGAGAAAGTGAATTGAAGGATCTGGAGTAGGAGCAGGGAGACCAGTTAGGAAGCAATTTCAGTTGACCAAAGGAAAGATAGCTTAGGGTAGACTTGTGACAGTGGAGACTAAGGGGAAGACAGATTCAAAAGATATCAAGGAAGCAACACTTGGTAATGAATTAGAAATGTGTGGCAAGGATGAGAAAAGTGTCAGGAACAACTCGGAGGTTTTTGAGTAGCACTACTGAATACGTGATATGTATACTTTAAAGACTTCTGGATAGGACACTTCCATAGATCAGGATTCATTTGAAAACAGAGATTTATAGTATAAGGAAACCAAGACTGTTTCAAACTCCTACAAACAAGTTATAGTCCATACATCCAATCTGCATATGAAAACCAAGTGTGATTGTCCTATAGATGCCATGCACTGCTATGTAAATTGCTTTTTTATAGGTTAAAATGGTTGACTATTATTAATCTATTCATCCGTAAGTCATGTTGACTGTGCCATCTAAATCATTTTTATATCCATCTCTTTTCCTCCATCTTCCTGCCTTATTTTTATCTTTCCTTTCTTGCTGGCTTTTGTTCTTCCTTCCCTCTAGTCCTCCGTCTCCACACATATTTACTGAGCATGTATTAGGAATCAATAATTGTGCTAGGCACTAGGAATACAATTGTAAATGAAACAAAGTTGCTGACTTAGTGGAGTTTAAAATCTATTAGGGTAGATAGTTTAAAACAGACGCTAACAAAGAAAGAAATATTTGATTATATCTGTGATAAGCAGCATAAGGAAAATATATAGGGTGTTATGAGGGTGATGCCTAGCATGTATGGTGATGTGGGTACACGAGGAGATAGCTACCTATGTGGTGAAATAGCTCTTAGCCTTTTGAAACATGTTTCCTAGAGATAGAACAAAGTGGACCATTATCTGCACAATAGGCCTTAACATAGAGAAATTCTTTTTTTTAACTTTTTACATCTCTTTATTTATTTATTTTCTGTATTTTTTTATTGAAGTATAGCTGATTTACAATATTATGTTAGTTTCAGGTATACAGCATAGTGATTCAATATTTTTATAGATTGTACTCCATTAAAAGTTATTACAAAATAATGGCTATAATTCCCGGTGCTATATAATATATCCTTGTGGCTTATCTTTTACACATAGTAGTTTGTATCTCTTAATCCCATACCTCTATCTTGCCCCTCCCCCTTCCCTCTCCCCAGTGGTAACCACTAGTTTGTTTTCTATATCTGTGAGCCTGTTTCCCTTTTACATCTTTTTAATTCTTTTTTTACTTATTTATATATTTTTAAATAAAACTTATATATATTTAAACTTTACAACATGACGATTTGATATACACAGTGAAATGATTGTTACAGTCAAGCTAGTAACATATCTCCTCATATATTTACCATTTTTTATGTATGATGAGAGCACCTGAAATCTCCTCTCTTAGCATATTTCCAGTGTTCAGTGCAGTATTAATTATAGTCATCATGCCAGTACACTAGATCTCTAGACTTATCTGTCTACATAACTGCAACTTTGTACACCTTGATCAACATCTCCCCATTTCCCCCACCTTCTCCAACCCCTGGTAACCACTGTTCTATTCTCTGCTTCTGAGTTCGACCTTTTATTTTTAGATTCCACGTATAACTGAGATCATATACTACTTGTCTTTGTCTGGCTTATTTCTCATAGCATAATGTCCCCTAGATCTATCCATGCATCCATGTTGTCACAAATGGCAGGGTTTCCTTCTTTCTCGTGGCTGAATAGTATTCCATTTTATATATATATATATATATATATATATATATATATATATATATATATATATATATATATATATATAATGATAGCCATCCATTGATGGATGCTTGAGCGTTTCTATATATTGGCTACTGTGAATAATGTTGCAATGACTATGGGAGTGTAGATATCTCTTCAATATATTGATCTCATTTCCTTTGGGTATATACCAAGAGTGGAATTGCTGGATCACATGCTAGTTCTATTTTTAATTTTTGAGAAATCTCCATACTGTTTTCCATAGTGGCTGCGCCAATTTGCATTCCCACCAACAGTGTACAAAGGTTCCCTTCTCTCCACATCCTCGCCAATGCTTGTTACATGTTGTCTTTTTGATAATAGCTTTTCTAACAGGTGTGAGGTGATATCTCATGTGCTTTTGATTTTCATTTCCATGATAATTAGTGATGATGAATACTTTTTCATGTACCTGTTGGCCATTTTTATGTCTTCTTTTGAGAATTGTCTATTCGGGTCCTTTGCCCATTTTTAAATCAGGTTATTTGGGGGCTTTCTGCTATTGAGTTTGAGTTCTTTGTATATTTTGGATATTAACCCGTTATCATATGTATGGTTTTCAATTATTTTCTCCCATTTTTTAGACTGTCTCTTCACTCTGTTGATTGTTTCCTTTTCTGTGCAGAAGATTTTTAGTTTGATGCAATCCCATTTGTTTATTTTTGCTTCTGTTGCCTGTGATTTTGAGGCTATATTCAAAAAAATCATTGCCCAGACCAGTGTCAAGAAGTTTTCCCCTATGCTTTTTTTTCTAACATAGGTTTCTAGTTGTGTGGCTTCGGGTCTTCCATTTAAGTCTTTAATCCATTTTGAGTTGAATTTTGTATTTGGAGTGAGATAACAGTTCTTACCTAACAGCATTCCCAACCAGTTTTTCCTAACTAGTTTTCCTAGCATCATTTATTGAAGAGAAATTCTTTTGTCCTATCGTGTCATCCCCTGTACCTTCTATTTTCTAGAACAAGTAATTCCAATTCTGGAAAAAATCTAGGATGCCTAGACTGTGCTCTGGGATTTACTGAGAAGATGTACAGTGTTTAGTTGACATGATCACTGAATGATCACATGCTGCAAATGCTCTCATTTAAGGATAGATATCATAGTATCCTAGCATTTGGAGACTGGAATTATTTCTTTGGTTGTGGTTGTATTTGGTTATACACTAAACTTCTTGAGTGTTTTGTTTTATGTATATAAGCCGTGATCTCAGTGATTAGATCAGAACCATGATATCACTGAATTATGTTAAGTAAGGCCTTATAGAAACTATTAAAATTCACTCCATACACACCTATACATAGAGCTGTTTTGCGTGAAAGAGGATGGTATTGTACAACTGGTTCGCTGACATGAACCCTATGAGGGAATGTTACTCTTTTGATGTAACTGGGGAGATATTAATTGGGAGATATGGAGGGATCAGAGAAGCCATTCAGTATGTTTCTAGGTTTAGCAGCCTCTGCCCCTTTATGTCATGTTTGTGTTTTGTGGGGAGCAAGCACTCTAGAAAGCCCAGGCCACAGCTCAGCCTCTTCTCAGCAACTTGCCTGAGTTGCAGTCATTGCTAAGTGCTCTGGGCACACTGCACCCAGCGTCTACACTCACATGTAGACACGGGGAAGCCTGGTGGCCTAAGTGGCGAGGACAAAAGACTCTGTGCCCCATGCTTGGCTCTCTCACCACGTCTGTAGTGATCCTTTCTAGACGCAGGCTTAGGCCCTAAGGGATTGGTGGGGAAAGGGATTGAACCAGGCCTACTTAGAATTTGTGAGCCACAAAGTAGTTCTTCCAATTAGAAGAACTAATTGGAGCCACTCTCCCTAATGTGTTTGTGCCGGGGAGAGGCTGTATAAAGCCTGCATGAATGAAGTGACAGGGTACAACAGCAACCAATGAGAGGCCCCAGCTGCCATCTCAGCCCCAGCTCTGCCATCTCTAGCTACTTTCTCTGGCCTTGAGTACATCCCCTATCCTGGCTCTGTGGGCCCCAATATTAACTTGCTGCCTCCTCAGCTCTAGCCAACAACTCAGCCCCAACTGCTTCCTTAGCCTCAGCCAGTCAGCCTAAGTCAAGGAAAGAGAGAAAAAAAAAAGAATTTAAGTTATATTTATATATATAACTTAATATATATATAACCTTATATATATATATATATATATAATATGTTTACATGTATACACACACACTATAATATATTATTGTTTCTTTGAATGCAATCCGCTGTCAGACTGTATCTTGAGTCTAGCAGCTGGCCTTAATATGAGTTATATAGTTTATGCCCCAAGGCGAGTTGGAATCAATCACAGTGTCTTAGGGAAAGACATTTTGTGCACTTTATGCTGTGTACCTGTCTCACAGCTCTGAACATTTCTCCCCTCCATTAACATAGTTCTCCTTGTAGGAGTTTGAAGGGAATATAATGGTACCCGGAAAATATCTTCCATCAGATGTAGGGTAAGAAAAATAAGTGCCTTCTGTGTTGCTCATCTACCATTCTGCCATTTTAATTGCGGCTCTTCATAAGTTGTGCATGTATGACTTAATGTATGCCTATTGTATCTTTTGAATTGCATTTAAAGATCTAAGGGAACCTCATCAAACTTTACTCTGATAATAGGAAATCCTTCAAATGACAATTCTTTTTCCATAGATAGAATTAATTTTTTCACAAACTACCCATTTTCTAAGAGTTTAAAAATCCTATTTACATTCCAGAGAATATACTAGTTCTTCCAATTGCACTACAGTATTTGACTCTGCAAATACAGATGCCAAGGACAAAGCCAGTTGAGATGGGAGCAGGGGTGAAAGTAGCAATCATGTTTCTCTAGGCAACCTGATGAGATTGTTATTCAGTACAGGCCATATTGCGCTGGGGACTGCATGCTTGTGGGATTCAGAGGTCCCAATATTGCATATTTTTATTCCCATTCCTTTCAAGAGGTAAAGGATTTCATGATTTTGCATTATTTTATATTCTTATGTTTCTGCATTTCTATAGTAACCTCTAAGACAGCAAAGTGTGTCCTGAAAGCTCCCAGTCGTCTTGCTGGCAAACATTGCAGGGTATCCTGTGACAAGGCTACTTCTCTAGGAATGGCTGATTTGCCTCCCTCATCCCCCCTACCATCTGACCATAAGGCCTGCAAGCCACATTTTTCAAACCTCTGCCCCAGCTGAGTTGGTTAATATGTACTATTCTTTGTCTTTTAAAATTCAGCTTGATGTAGAATTACTACCAGTGATTTTATATTCTACCAAATAACATTTTTATGTCACCAACCTAATCAGAAAATCCCAGCTCAATCAGAGTTTCTCAGAGCTGAGCTACAAAACGGCCTCCTATTCCAATTTTTAATCTCTACCTTGAGATAAATATGCAGAAAGGCTCTATAGGCAGCAGTTAATCTGACAGTGATTTCTTTACATCAAAATTAGTTTCTAAAAATTATTTCTAAATTAAAAAGATTCACCTCAGGAAGTAAGTTTGCAGCAGTCTTTATATATGGGCTTTTGCATAAGGAAAGGTTCTTCAAATCATGTTTTCTCTTTAGAAGAACGGAAGGAATTTGACATTTATTGAGCACTTACTACATATCAAGTGATGTGCAGAACGTTCTCACTGACCTTAATAAATTCATCTCATTTAATTTTCATAGCAACCCCCCTGAATAGTTATTATGCCCACTTTCACATATGAAGACAGAGAGAGACCAATTGAGGTTTGGTGACTTGCCTAAGGTTGCACAGATCTCAACTGGCAGTGCTGTTTCTTAACCTACATCTGCCTGATTACAGAGCCTATGCTCTTTTCACCACGTAGGACTGCCCACTTATTTCCTGAGCATCTTGTTTTCCTGCTTCTAGTTAGCTTTATAGTATAACTAAATTTTAGCCTTCTAGACTCACTTTGTTGCTTTCTCAGGTCATCATTATGTTTATTGTTGAATTGCTATCTACTTTCAGTAGAACAACAGAGGCAGATTAAGGCCAGGTGCATCA
The DNA here is from genome assembly GCF_028021215.1 of Eschrichtius robustus. Classification (NCBI taxonomy): domain Eukaryota; kingdom Metazoa; phylum Chordata; class Mammalia; order Artiodactyla; family Eschrichtiidae; genus Eschrichtius; species Eschrichtius robustus. The sequence goes on from NC_090845.1 coordinate 123,271,041, forward strand.
ACGCCAAGCAATCACCTGTCCCGTGATTCTCTATAGCTTGTCTTCCTTTTTCTTAGCACAAGGAAAAACTCTATAAGCCATGTTCATTATAACACACGAATTTTTCTCCGCTCCTAAATTTCATAAAAGCTTGTAAAGGAACTCTAAGGAGAAGTGAGTCAATGAAATTGCAGAAGAAGGTCCATGCTTATCACGTCTATTTTTAAATAGCTAGGACAGGAATCATTAAATCAAAAAAAGCACAGGAACATAAGTTCTTGGATCTGGAAGGCATTTTAGAGATCATTTCCAAGGAAGTGGAATAAGTTTCACCTTGCATATTGACTCCGATGGTCTGCTAGCAGCTGCCTGGATTGCTCAGTTGAGAATTGTGAGGCTTTATGCAGGTTCAGGGAAAACGGCGCCATGATTCATTAGGAGTATCGGCCGTTGCTGAAAAAGACACTGGGAGAATCATGTTTTCTCCAAACCTACCTTTGCTCAATTTATTTAAACCCCCCTCAATTTCAAGATACATAAACTGAGACCCAGAGAGGAGAAATGACTTGCTGAAGATTTCACAGCCAGGTGGTGGCAGTGTCAGAACTAAAACCCAGGTCTCCTGCATCCTAGACTGACGCTCTTTCCACTTGGCATCACTGTCTCCAGACAGACGATTTCCTACTTTGCACATAAATCCAAGCATATTAGGTTATCTCTTTGGCATTTTGAATGAGTTTACTACCCATGAGCTCCCCAAATTCCTTAAAGTTTTCTTTAGAGAATAGCTTAGAGGAATTCTTTAGAGGAATAGCTAAGGCTTATTTCTTCAACTACAACATTGGATATCTATATTAATTTAAGAATAAGTTAAGAATAAATATAGTTTTTTTGGGGGGGGGATTGAGATGCAGCATCTCATTCAGGTGATGGGATTCAGTGTGCATGTATTTCCAAGTTAATCTCTCTCTTAGGATTGCCTTGAATGTGACTTCGCTGGTATCCCAGCCCTAAAGCATATTGGCTTCTTCTCATAGATCCAGAAAATTTGAATAGATTCTTATATCAAACCTGTGAGTTTATTTGCCTCTTCCTCTTTTTGATGGTAATCATTTCACTCCTGTCTCTGTGACCGTGTCAGGTCACACATGTAATGGTTATGATACCCTCCTTTTAGCCTACTGCATTATGCTCCTTCCCTCCTCCACAAAGCCTTCCTTGATGCATCGCAAGAGATGATGATTTCGTCTATACCTCAGACTGGGCATATAAATCCCTGTTTTCATATCCACTATTTTTTCATAGTGAAAAAGGAATATAATGACTGAGTTAGAGTTCGATCATGCTTGATTTTCATGCAATTGTTTATGCAATTTGAGTTGAATTCAGCTAATCTGAGCTGTCAAGCTCCTGACGATATAGTACTGCCTTTACAGAAGCTTCTTTCCACAAAGTTTCCTTTTCTCTTGCTGGAAAATGCTCCATTAAATGTATTATTTAGGTGCAGATTAACTAAAAACTCACCTTACTTTACTGCCCTTCAAGCTAATTGCTTCCTCCAATCTAGACAGAGATAATGATTTAGATGTTTTTCTTAACTAATAAGATTTAACGTTTTCTCACAGCTTTATTCTCTCTTTTGATTCCTGAAAATATCATCCCCAGTTGGTTGACAATTGCGTTGCCTAGGACTTGTTACAGAAAACGTGTACAGTATCATCTTTCGTCTTTTCTATGGACATTCTCCCTGTGAATCTAGGAGGCTCACTGTATTCGTTTCTTATGTCTGCCGTAACAAATGATTGCAAACTAGGTGGCTTAACACAACACAAATTTATTATCTTCAGTTGTGGAGTTCAGAAGTCCAAAATGGGTCTCAGCTGAGCTAAAATCAAAGTGTCAGCAAGCCTACCTTCCTTTCTGGAAGGTTCCTTTCTGGAAGGTTCCTTTCTAGGGCAAAATCTGTTTTCTTGCTTTTTCCACCTTCTAGAGGCTTTCCACGTTCTTTGACTTGTGGCCCTCTCACAAAGCCAGCAATGGCTGGTGGAGTCTTATGATGCCAGCTCCCTGTTTCTGACTCTTCTGCCATCCTGGTTGCCATGTAGGGGCCCTTGCAATTGTATCAGTTGCGACTGGACAATCCAGGAAAATCTTCCCATCTTGAAATCCTTAATTTAATCATACCTGCAAATCATACCTACAGTTTCTGGGAATCAGGACTTGGCAATCTTTGGGCGACCATTATTCTCTCTACTATAGTCACTAATAGGGAGTTAGGATGACACACCTATGAAGTCACATGTCTGCTTTTTCCAACATTGAAAAAAATGATGCAGAGTGTTTCTGGGTTCAGAACAGACACAGGATTTCAAGGAACCTACTTAGTATATGCATAGGGAAACAGACTTGACTACACAGCTACACATTTAATTAACTTGAGTGAAAGGAATTCCTTCAGCTGAAACACATATGTCATCTATCTTGGGATTGCCATTAAGTAATATTCAGAGCTTGGCAAAAACACATCCCCATGACATTGGCAAAATCAGTTTCCACCTGCTTGCTTTAGGCATGCCACTGTGCCAAAGAGCACATTAAATATGATTAATCTATTTGGAGATGGAAGTTGGAATTGCTTATCAGCAAGGCCTGAATGAACAAAAAAATTTTGAACAAAGCATTACCCTATTAATTCATTCTATCAGAAAGAGAAGTTGCATTTAACCTTATCTGTAAATGCTTTACAGTTTAACTTTCTTTTGACTAACTTACTGTGTATTTTGGTTCCCCAAATACATTATGGGAAAGACAATTTCTGAGTTTACATTGTGATTTATTTTGTTAGACTTAATACCTTTACGAAAAGGTAAATACCTACCTCTTTGCTTTTGTTTTTCGTCTCCTCTGTATAATCACAGGACTCTTAGCTTGATTGTGGTGATGGCGTCCTGGGTGTATGTATTGTCCACATTTATCAAATTGTATACATTAAATATGTGCGGTTTTTTGCATATCGATTATACCTCAATAAAGCTGTAACTTTTTTTAATTAAAAAAAAAGAACCTAGAGTGTAAGGATGACCCCAGAGATGACAGAGAGCTTTCCCTTGAAGGCAGCACCAAAGCAAGCATTCAGTGATTACTGAATGCTTGCTTGACTTATTGATTCATTTATTCAAAACTTGTATTGGTTATCAATTAACTGCCAAGAACTATGATAGGAAGGGAGAATGAGAGAGACAACAGACATAATCCTTCTTTGCTTCTTTGTGAGACATACAGTCCTCGGAAAAAGAGATCCTAGGAATTTCTTTGGTGGTCATTCTTAATGACCAAAATGACCAGAGAGTTGGTAAGACATTTTGGCCTGTTTACTAAGTGCCCATTCCAAAAACATGAAAAAATATCACATTGAGCATGCTCAGTCTTTTTTTTAAATGAGCATAGCCAAGCCGTATTTGGTTAGCTAGATTTTATAACAGACTGGTCTCATCTATCTGGCTATGAGAGCTGTTGTCTTAGCTTTTCATGCAAGAAAAATAATTTTCCTAAAATATGCTAATGATTGGTGGGCCAAACAAATGGCATTGCAGGAGAAATGTGAATCACCGTGTGTTTCTAAGCAACACAGAGGAAAGGTAAAATGCTGCTAGTTATCTGAATATGACTCCAGAACTTTCACACAGTATCCACCTTACACCTTAGAGGCGGCTTTCAGTAATGAAATGCCCTATGACTCTGGAGGGGCAAACTGAAGCCTTCATTTTATTCAGGCAAAGTTATTTTAGGCTCTCTGTTGCCATAGCAAACTTACATGACTTTGCTCAGTCACCATTTCTAAAAGAATCAATGCAGCTCTGAATGAGGTCTGCCCAAGCTTCTCCCTTGCTAATTCCCTGCTATTTCAGTCTACTCAGCTACCATATGTTAGGGCCTTACCTGTAACTAATGTGATATCAAAGTAATTGGTTGAAAAGTAGAAAATTCCATAGATAGGGACTAATTTACCATTTTCACTGATTTTTTTCCTGAATTCATTTAGGCTCATAGATTGATCTGCTTTAGACTCAGGTAGATATACTCCTTTCATGTCATTATTGCTATTCACATTTAATAAAATCAATTTAATGATAACTGAATAATATTAAGTTTCTGTACTTTCTAAACTGAAGTCAGGTATGTATGAAGTATCAACAACTACTTTACGCTCACAGACACTCTAGTCATCCTTTCCGATGCCTTTTAATGAGACATATACAATTTATTCCTAAGTAATCCTTCCTAAATTTATGGGAGAATCTTATCTACTACTTCTACATTTTAGTTTTTTGAGATACTTCACTTATATTGAAAAACTATGTATTTTTTCTGCTTTGTTGAGGCATGATTGACAAATAAAAATTTTATATATGTAAGGTATACAACATGATGTGTGTGTATATATATATATATATATATATATATACATATACATATATATGTATGTATTGTGAAGTGACTACCACAATCAAACTAATTAATCTATTCATCACTCCACATAGTTACCATTTCTTTTTGTGGTGAGAACACGCGAGATCTATTCTCTTAGCAAATTTTAAGTATACAATACGATATTATTAACTGTAGTCAATGTGCTGTGCATTAGATCTCCAGAACGTACTCATCTTATAACTGAAATTTTGTATTCTTTGACCAACAGCTCCTGATATCACCCACTCCCCCAGCTCCTGGTAACTGCCCTTCTACTCTCTGTTACTGTAAGTTTGACTTTTTTTAGATTGCTCATATAAGTGAGATCATAAAGCATTCATCTTTATCTATTGGCTTATTTCATTTAAACTCCCCCAGATTCATCCATGCTGTTGCAAAAGGCAGGATTTCCTTTTTTAAAGGCTGAATAATATTCCATATTGTGTGTGTGTATATATATATCTATATATATATATAATTATATATCAATATATGTCATTTTTTTCTCTATTCATCTGTAAACAGACACTTAAGATTGTTTCTATATCTTAGCTATGGAGTACAGATATCTCTTCAAGATACTGATTTCATAAAAGTATACCCAGAAGTGGAATTGCTGGATCACATAGTAGTTCTATTTTTTCATTATTTGAGAAACCTCCATTCTGTTCTCCATAGCGGCTGCACCAATTTACATTCCCACCAACAGTGCAAGAGGGTTCCCTTTTCTCCACATCCTCACCAACACTTGTTATCTTTTTACTTTTTGATAATAGCTATTCTTACAGGTTTGAGGTGATATCTCATTTTAGTTTTGATTTGCATTTCCCTGGTGATTAGTGATGTTGAGCACATTTTAAAATACATGTTGTCAATTGTATGTCTTCTTTAGGAATATTTATTCAGATCCTTTGTCCATTTTAAAATCAGGTTATTATTATTTTTGCTATTGATTTGTGTAAGTTCCTCATATATCTTGGATATTAACCCCTTATTGAACGTATAGTTTACAAATATTTTTTCCCATTCTGTAGGTTGCCTTTTCATTTTGTTGATTGTTTCTTTTTCTATGCAGAAGCTTTTTAGTTTGATGTAGTCCCACTTGTTTATTTTTGTTTTTGTTACCTGTGCTTTTTGTGTCATGTCAAGAAAATCATTGTCCAGACCAGTGTCAAGGAGCTTTTCCCCTGTGTTTTCTTCTAGGAGTTTTATGGTTTCAGGTCTCTACATTTTCTTTAGTTCCTTCTTTCAAGAAAGAGGAACAGTGGGTTCATAGCACCATTAGTTCTCATTGGTTACTTACAGTCATCAGGTGTTCACCTTTCTATTTTAAATTGCTTGCCTCTCTGCCCTCTGTGGAATCCTGATTGAGGAAGAGAGCAATCTCAGGCCTGTAGGCAGCAGTGTGCTGATAAATATTTAATAACCATTTCTCTGAAAAAACTTAAAGACCTGATGCTAAGGGTAGAAGTGTATCCTCCCAAACTTCATATGCTGAATTTCTAGTGTCCAGTACCTCAGAATGTGACCTTATTTCTAAATATTCACTTTGAAGATATGATTATTAAGTTAAGATGAGGTTATACTGGGGTAGGTTTGACCCCTAATCCAATATGACTCATGACTTTAATAAAAGAATGCCATGTGGAGGGAAAGAGACACACATAGAGGGAAGATAATGTGAAGAAACATTGGAAGGAGACAGCCATCTACAAGCCAAGGAGAGAGGCCTGGAACAGATCCTTCTCACATAGCCTCAGAAGGAACCAACTCTGCCAGTCTTGATTTCAGACTTCTAGCCTCCAGAACTATGAGACAATCAATTTCTGTTGATTAAACCCCCCAGTTTTTGGTAATCATTACCACAGCCCTAGCAAACTTAATACACCTGATTTGTAGCATTTGCCTATTTTCATGGAGCAAATACTCTCACTATGGCTAATTTCAGCCTACCAGTATACTATCACCGAACACAAAGTTATGAAGAGACATATACAATCAACTCTCTCAAGCTGGTTTGTTCCAGCACCAGCAAAGCACTGCTTGTGAATCAATAGATTACACCCTATTTGGGCTACATATAAACGCAGTGAACAGGTAGGTGATCCTGAGGTAAACAGAAACAGCCCATTAAAAAATAATGTTTATATTCTTATTCATGCTCCACTCTCCAAGATAACTGCTTTACATAAAGAAAAATGTGTTTTGAAGAAGAGCAAGATGAGTAGAAGGAGGAGAAGTGACAGAAACCATATGGCTCACAAAGACTAAACTATTTACTATCTGTTCTCTTTACAGAAAAATTTGCTAGTCCTAGAAGTAAAGAATAATTGGAAGCAGAACAGCACTTGGTCAAATTAGTTCCACTTAGGGGAAAGACATTGGGAGGAATTTGTGCCATTGACAAAGCAATGAGGACATCAGGAACACAACTGGTGTTCTGTATAGAAGAGTTAACTTGAGTCTGCTGACTCCAGAAGAAGATTTTGGGCATTGTTGATCTGATTCTTCTTCCACTGACTTAGTTTAAGGTAGTGTAGGTATTATATGGTTAGAAATATATATTGTCTCACCTGCTGTATCTTGTGACATCAATTCCTATAAGGAACCCTGAACTGGGAAAAGGCAGAAATTCACTCTTAGTTCCCTATGTAAATTGACCTGTAATCAGTCATGTAATCCCAGCACCCTGCTACTTAGATTATTCTTCTACCATTACCATTTGTCCGCAAGGGTAGTGAAAATAAAGTAGGAATGCATAAATCTATTGATATTATTATTATTGATATTATAATTATTATTCTCATTGTGGATTAAGTGTGCTTCAAAAATGCAAGGTTCTTCCTGCATAAAAATAATTAAAACTTTTCTCTATAAAAGCATATATAAAATGAAATGTTAAATAACCAGAAAAAAGGATGCATGTATCATACAAGAATTACTAAACATTTTTTAGAAAACAATAAGGAAAATATAAATGTTCCAATAGGAAAAATGGGCAAATATTTGGTTAGGTAACTCCCCAAAGAAAAATATATATGGTCAATTAAGAAGGATGTTGTAATTTTACTGGCGTTAAGTGGATTAATTACTGACAAATTACTTGACATATTTGTTCTCATTGCATTTGACAGTAGTGAAATGACAAACATTTCCATATATTTACCAAATATTTACTGACCACCTACTATGTGCTAGACACTGTATACAACCCCTCCCCCACCCAGGAGTGTTAACCAGGACTTTGTTCCTAATATGTAGGCTTATCCCTAGGTAGAGGCATGTTAATAGCTCTTTTATGTTTCAGTAACTACCCCCACCCCTGCAAAAAACCAAAAAATCAGAATTTCCCGGTACCCAGAAGTCAACCCTAAACAGACTTTGGTTTAGAAATTCTAGATTCAAAGTCATGAACTCAAATATCTGTAGAGGTCAGGCAGTTTACCTAAGAAACGTGGGGAACTGGAGTGTGCATGGCTTGTCTAAAGAAAGCAGTTACTATTGGATCCAAGAGATTTTGCCTTGCAAAGAATGTGGACTAGTGTTCCCAGATCTTTGAGGGTAGGAAGAGGAAGTAAGTCTGGGTTCTTCCATTAATGCTCTCAGTTTTTAATTGTTGGAAACTAATGTTAAGAAGAGAGAACAATGTGAGGGATTTCAAAGAGGCATTTTCATTTGGCTTGTAGAACTAAAGTTTCACTCGTAGTTCTACATGTGACTTATAGAACTGAAGTTTGCAACACCTAGTCTAGGCTGAAGAAGGAATTAAGGTTAGTCTGACCAACCCTCAGGAGGTTTGGGGGCCGTGTGGCTCAAGAAGAGAAGGTTGACTCTTTCAGACGAGGAGGAAAGACAAGGAATCATGAGTTCTGCTGATGTCAGGGACTTGTACTGCCCTCCCAGGCTGTGCCTTGAGGTGGCAGGGCCTTGGACACCAATGACTGTGGAGGAGGTGGGATGCTTAGAACCGTAGTAGTTCAGAGAGCAGTGGTGGTGGCTGGGGATCTCACCTCTGAGAGCCTGAGAATAGTCACTGGGGAGGAGATCAGCCACATTGTCCAGTAATATCGCCTTTATTTCTCCTAAACTCTAATTTCTAAGGTTCTGAATTTGTTTTTTTTTAAAGAGTAAATTGAAGAAAACATATGCAGTATATCTTACATCCCATATTTCCTGGAGCATTCTGTTTCTGCTGCAGTAGAAATCCAGAAATGCAAATTAAAATACTCTGTTTTTCATCTATAATTTAGCAAAGGATGAAAAATGAATGAGACAGTATTATATAACATTTTGCATCATAGATTCTGACTACAAATACCAACTCTTCTACTTTCTGTATCCTTTGGCAAATACCAGATAGCCTATATCCTATAAACATATACCCTTTCTGAGCCTCAGTTTCCTTATTGGTAAAATGGAGCTACTAAGAAAATCTACTTCTTAGGATTGTTGGCTCAGTTAAGGTAATGCATGTGAAGCGCTTAGAACAGTGTCTGGCACTGGTGGAATCTCTGATGACAATACCTATTAACATGAACAAAGTGTTCAAGATAAGGGCATGGTCGTGAGGCAGGATGACCTAACCCTGAGGACTTCTGAGACAGAAGCATCTACACGGTCAGTGTCATTGGCATGGCCCAGCAAGAAAACAGACAGGGGCATTTCAGAAAAGACAAAGCCAAGGAGAGAGTAGGGTATATCTGAGGCTGTGAGCGTGGCCCAATGAATTAAAACTGGGGAGGGGAAGAGTGGACGGAAATAAAACTACTAACTTGTGCAGACCAGAGTGACACTTTGAAGAGATTTTCCCCTCAAGAACAATCGCTATGACCTTCATGTCATCTTGTTCTCAGAAGCAGCATCATGACATTTCTTCTGAGAATTTAAATTCTCACACTGGCCTGTCACATGCTTGCTTACACGTTGGCAAAAAGACAATGAACTTGATATGCGCCATTCCCTGTCTAGAGACGTGCTGCAGGGCACAGCTTTCACTGAAATAGCCTATAATGTATGTTTTCCTTTTGTTAATGCTTCTGTTAAGTTAGTTTAAAACACTTAAAATTCCAGAGCCAAAGCACAACTTTGGAAGCTATTTATGAAGTCTGAGGCTTTTATAGCCAATTCCTATGCTGAATTTCTGAATAAGGTTATAAGGTATAAAAATGTATTTTAATTCCACTGTAATATAATTTAAGCTTGATTATGAAAGTACATATGTTTATCTTTAAATTAAATGAATGTGTTTCTGGTTTATTGAATGAATTTGCAGGTTTCATAGACTTGAAAAAAATTCACACATCTGGATGGATGATACATGGTTGTGACAGAATTTAATCCCTGGAGCAAAAAACATGATTTGTTCCAGCAGGGATTTTGTGGAGGTTTGGTCTTCCTTTCTTTATATTAAAAGCAACTGTGTATTGATTTCCAAGCACATCTTGACATGTTCTTTAGCATCTTGTTTTATTTTTTTCTTTAGTTATTTAAGGTCACTGATTTTGAGTAAATCTGAAAAAAAAAAAAAAAAAAACCTTGGTTGTGGAAGACTTCACTTTAGCACAATCTTGAATTAGCTGGTAGTAGTTTTCATTTCCAATGTTGGCAGCCATATTCATCGAATCACTTTTATTCTATTGACTTTTCAATGAATGATTTTCTTATTGGTAGCCAAGCAAATGGCAAAGATGCACCAGTGGCTGATTAAAATGAAGAATACCTCCTAACTCAACCAGCATCAGTGACTTATATCCATCAACAAGTTATCGGTAGAGGACAATGAGACTAAGAATGTAGCCTTCTGGAATAATTGACATTTTGGCAGCTGATACTATTCAAGCAGTGAACCATTATTGGAAGCAACTTTCAGGAAAAGTTTGACATTTAAAATAAAAATTGTTAGCATATTAAACATTGAAAAGACCTTTTGAGGGGATTAGAACATGTGGGAAATAGGCACAAGATAGGGAGGTCTAATTTTTGCTAAGACCAATTATGTTCCACTCACTGTGCTGGCCTAAGCACATACCTTATTTCATTTACTCCTAACAATATTTATATTAAATTAAGCAGGTGCTTTTATTACCTGCATCTTACAGATGAGGAAATTGAGAAGTTACTTTGTTCAGGGTCATATGTTAGTGATGGTAGATCTATGGTTGCCTAGCTCCAAAGATCATTCTCTCAATCATTAGGATTTATGAGTCACATTTAATTCATTCCTAGTAATTTAATCACTTGCCATAGTTTGATTTTGAACCTGACTAATTTGTCAGAGGAATATAGTAAATCACGATAGAATAATAATAAGCATTTACTATGTTCTCGGTTATGTGCTATACTCTTTTTTTTTTTCTACCTACCACACAGTCTTTTTAAACAACTTTATTGAGGCATAATTCACATTATATACAGTTCACCCTTTTGAAGTGTATAGTTCAATATTTTTTAATATATTCACAGATACATGCAACTATCACCACAGTCTATTTTATTTTATTTTATTTTTTTCCGTATTTTTTTTAACATTTTTATTGGAGTATAATTGCTTTACAATGGTGTGTTAGTTTCTGCTTTATAACAAAGTGAACCAGTTATACATATACATATATCCCCATTTCTCCTCCCTCTTGCGTCTCCCTCCCTCCCACCCTCCCTATCCCACCCTTCTAGCTGGTCACAAAGCACCGAGCTGATCTCCCTGTGCTGTGCGACTGCTTCCCACTAGCTATCTATTTTACATTTGGTAGTGTTTATATGTCCATGCCACTCTCTCATTTCATCCCAGCTTACCCTTCCCCCTCCCCGCGTCCTCAAGTCCATTCTCTAGTGGGTCTGCGTCTTTATTCCCGTCTTGCCCCTAGGTTCTTCATGACCTTTTTATTTTTTTTTTAAGATGCCATGTATATGTGTTAGCATACAGTATTTGTTTTTCCCTTTCTGACTTACTTCACTCTGTATGACAGACTCTAGGTCCATCCACCTCACTACAAATAACTCAATTTCGTTTCTTTTTATGGCTGAGTAATATTCCATTGTATATATGTGCCACATCTTCTTTATCCATTCATCTGTTGATGGCCACTTAGGTTGCTTCCACGTCCTGGCTATTGTAAATAGAGCTGCAATGAACATTTTGGTACATGACTCTTTTTGACCTATGGTTTTCTCAGGGTATATGCCCAGTAGTGGGATTGCTGGGTCGTATGGTAGTTCTATTTTTAGTTTGTTAAGGAACCTCCATACTGTTCTCCATAGTGGCTGTATCAATTTACATTCCCACCAACTGTGCCAGAGGGTTCCCTTTCCTCCACACCCTCTCCAGCATTTATTGTTTGTAGATTTTTTGATGATGGCCATTCTGACCGGTGTGAGATGATATCTCATTGGAGTTTTGATTTGCATTTCTCTAATGATTAATGATGTTGAGCATTCTTTCGTGTGTTTGTTGGCAATCTGTATATCTTCTTTGGAGAAATGTCTATTTAGGTCTTCTGCCCATTTTTGGATTGGGTTGTTTGTTTTTTTGATATTGAGCTGCATGAGCTGCTTGTAAATTTTGGAGATTAATCCTTTGTCAGTTGCTTCGTTTGCAAATATTTTCTCCCATTCTGAGGATTGTCTTTTCGTCTTGTTTATGGTTTCCTTTGCTGTGCAAAAGCTTTCAAGTTTCATTAGGTCCCATTTGTTTATTTTTGTTTTTATTTCCATTTCTCTAGGAGGTGGGTCAAAAAGGATCTTGCTGTGATTTTATGTCATAGAGTGTTCTGCCTATGTTTTCCTCTAAGAGTTTTAGTGTGTCTGGCCTTACATTAAGGTATTTAATCCATTTTGAGTTTATTTTTGTGTATGGTGTTAGGGAGTGTTCTAATTTCATTCTTTTACCTGTAGCTGTCCAGTTTTCCCAGCACCACTTGTTGAAGAGGCTGTCTTTTCTCCATTGTATACTCTAGCCTCCTTTATCAAGATAAGATGACCATATGTACATGGGTTTATCTCTGGATGTTTTTGGATGCAATGTCCTATAAATATCAATTAAGTCCATCTTGTTTAATGTATCATTTAAAGCTTGTGTTTCCTTATTGTTTTTCATTTTGGATGATCTGTCCATTGTTGAAAGTGGGGTGTTAAAGTTGCCTACTATGATTGTGTTACTGTCGATTTCCCCTTTTATGGCTGTTAGTATTTGTCTTATGTATTGAGGTGCTCTTATGTTGGGTGCATAAATATTTACAATTGTTATATCTTCTTCTTGGATCGATCCCTTGATCATTATATAGTGTCCTTCTTTGTCTCTTGTAAGTCTTTATTTTAAAGTCTATTTTGTCTGATATGAGAATTGCTACTCCAGCTTTCTTTTGATTTCCATTTACATGGAATAGCTTTTTCCATCCCCTCACTTTCAGTCTGTATGTGTCCCTAGGTCTGAAGTGGGTCTCTTGTAGACAGCATATATATGGGTCTTGTTTTTGTATCCATTCAGCCAGTCTATGTCTTTTGGTGGGAGCATTTAATCCATTTACATTTAAGGTAATTATCGATATGTATGCTCCTATCACCATTTTCTTAATTGTTTTGCGTTTGTTATTGTAGGTCTTTTCCTTCTCTTGTGTTTCCTGCTTAGAGAAGTTCCTTTAGCATTTGCTGTAAAACTGGTTTGGTTGTGCTGAATTCTCTTAGCTTTTGCTTGTCTGTAAAGGTTTTAATTTCTCCATCAAATCTGAATGAGTTCCTTGCTGGATAGAGTAATCTTGGTTGTAGGTTTTTCCCTTTCATCACTTTAAATATGTCCTGCCACTCCCTTTTGACTTGCAGAGTTTCTGCTCAAAGATCAGCTGTTAACCTTATGGGGATTCCCTTGTATGTTATTTGTTGTTTTTCCCTTGCTGCTTTTAATACTTTTTCTTTGTATTTAATTTTTGATAGTTTGACTAATATGCGTCTTGGCGTGTTTCTCCGTGGATTTATCCTGTATGGGACTCTGTGCTTCCTGGACTTGATTAACTATTTCCTTTCCCATATTAAGGAAGTTTTCAACTATAATCTCTTCAAATATTTTCTCAGTCCCTTTCTTTTTCTCTTCTTCTTCTGGGACCCCTATAATTCGAATGTTGGTGCGTTTAATATTGTTCCAGAGGTCTCTGAGACTGTCCTCAATTCTTTTCATTCTTTTTTCTTTATTCTGCTCTCCAGTAGTTATTTCCACTATTTTATCTTCCAGGTCACTTATCCGTCCTTCTGCCTCAGTTATTCTGCTATTGATCCCTTCTAGAGAATGTTTAATTTCATTTATTGTGTTGTTCATGATGTTTGTTTGCTCTTTAGTTCTTCTAGGTCCTTGTTAAACGTTTCTTGTATTTTCGCCATTCTATTTCCAAGATTTTGGATCATCTTTACTATCATTATTCTGAATTCTTTTTCAGGGAGACTGCCTATTTCCTCTTCATTTGTTAGGTCTGGTGGGTTTTTACCTTGCTCCTTCATCTGCTGTGTGTTTCTTTGTCTTCTCATTTTGCTTAACTTAGTGTGTTTGGGGTCTCCTTTTTGCAGGCTGCAGGTTCGTAGTTCCCATTGTTTCTGGTGTCTGCCCCCAGTGGCTAAGGTTGGTTCAGTGGGTTGTGTAGGCTTCCTGGTGGAGGGGACTAGTGCCTGTGTTCTGGTCGATGAGGCTGGATCTTTTCTTTCTGGTGGGCAGGTCCACGTCTGGTGGTGTGTTTTGGCGTGTCTGTGACCTTATTATGATTTTAGGCAGCCTCTCTGCTAATGGGTGGGGTTGTGTTCCTTTCTTGGTAGTTGTTTGACATAGGGTGTCCAGCACTGTAGCTTGCTGGTCATTTAGTGGAGCTGGGTCTTGGCATTGAGATGGAGATCTCTGGGAGATTTTCGCCGTTTGGTATTACGTGGAGCTGAGAGGTCTCTGGTGGACCAATATCCTGAACTTGCCTCTCCCACCTCAGAGGAACAGCCCTGACGCTTGGCTGGAGCACCAAGAGACTGTCATGCACACGGCTCAGAATAAAAGGGAGAAAAAAAAGAAAGAAAGAAAAAAATTAAATGAAATTAAATTAAAATTTTAAAAAGTTATTAAAATAAAAAACAAAAAATAATTATTAAAAAAATTTTTTTAAGTAATTATAAAAAAGAGAAAGAAAGAAAGAAGAGAACAACCACAGAAACAAATTCACCAATGATAACAAGTGCTGAAAACTATACTAAAAAAAAAAAAACGGATAGACAGAACCCTAGGACAAATGGTAAAAGCAAAGCTATACAGACAAAATCACACACAGAAGCATACACATACACACTCGCAAAAAGAGAAAAAGGGAAAAAATGTATATATCATTGCTCCCAAAGTCCACCTCCTCCATTTGGGATTATTCCTTGTCTATTTAGGTGTTTCACAGATGCAGGGTACATGAAGTTGATGTGGAGATTTAACCTGCTGCTTCTGAGGCTGCTGGGAGAGATTTCCCTTTCTCTTCTTTGTTCGCACAGCTCCCGGGATTCAGCTTTGGATTTGGCCCCGCCTCTGCGTGTAGGTCACCTGAGGGCGTCTGTTCTTCGCTCACACAGGGCGGGGTTAAAGGAGCAGGTGATTCGGGGGCTCTGGCTCACTCAGGCTGGGGGCAGGGAGGGGTACGGATGTGGGGCGAGCCTGCAGCGGCAGAGGCCGGCATGACGTTGCACCAGCCTGAGGCGTGCCGTGCGTTCTCCCGGGGAAGTTGTCCCTGGGTCACGGGAGCCTGGCAGTGGCGAGCTGCACCGGCTCCCGGGAGGGGAGGTGTGGATAGTGACCTGGGCTCTCACACAGGCTTCTTGGTGGCGGCAGCAGCAGCCTTAGCATCTCATGCCCGTCTCTGGAGCTCCCTTAAGCGGCGCTCTTAATCCCCTCTCCTCGCGCACCAGGAAACAAAGAGGCAAGAAAAAGTCTCTTGCCTCTTCGGCAGCTCCAGACTTTTTCCTGGACTCCCTCCCGGCTAGCCGTGGCACACTAGCCCCCTTCAGGCTGTGTTCACGCCACCAACCCCAGTCCTCTCCCTGGGATCTGACCTCCGAAGCCCGAGCCTCAGCTCCCAGCCCCCGCCCGCCCCGGCGGGTGAGCAGACAAGCCTCTCGGGCTGGTGAGTGCTGGTTGGCACCGATCCTCTGTGCGGGAATCTCTCCGCTTTGCCCTCTGCACCCCTGTTGCTGTGCTCTCCTCCGTGGCTCCGAAGCTCCCCCCTCTGCCACCCGCAGTCTCTGCCCGCGAAGGGGCTTCCTAGTGTGTGGAAACCTTTCCTCCTTCACAGCTCCCTCCCACTGGTGCAGGCCCCATCCCTATTCTTTTGTCTCTGTTATTTCTTTTTTCTTTTGCCCTACCCAGGTACGTGGGGAGTTTCTTGCCTTTTGGGAGGTCTGACGTCTTCTGCCAGCGTTCAGTAGGTGTTCTGTAGGAGCTGTTCTACATGTAGATGTATTTCTGATGTATTTGTGGGGAGGAAGGTGATCTCCACGTCTTACTCTTCCCACGTCTTGAAGCTCCCTCCACAGTCTATTTTAGAACATTTTCAACACCTCAAAAAGAAACCCTTGTATCTTGTAGCTATTAATCCCCTATGCTCCCAACAACTTCTGCCTCAGCCTTAAGCAATTATTGATCTATTTTGTCTCTATAGATTTGCCTGTTCTGAGCATTTCATATGAATAGAATCACATAATATGTGGTCTTTTGTGACTGACTTCTTTCACTTAGCATAATGTTTTTAAGGTTCAGCCATGTTGTAGCATATATTACTTCTTCATTCCTTTTGATGTCTGAATAATATTCTGTTGTATGGATTTGCCACATTTTGTTTATCCATTCATCAGTTGATGGGCATTTGGGTTGTTTCCATCTTTGGGTATTATGAATATTGCTGCTATGAATATTTATGTACAAGTTTTTGTGTGGACATATATTTTCATTTATCTTGGGAATATACCTACAAGTGGAATTGCTGGGTCATACAGTAACACTGTTTCACTCTCTGAGAAACTACCAAACTTTTCCAAAGCAGCTATACCATTTTACATTCTCACTAACAGTGTATGATGGTTCTGATTTCTCTAAATCCCCACCAACAGTTATGATTATCTGACTTTTTGATTCTAGCCATCCTAATGGGTATGTAATTGTATCTTTCTGTGGTTTTGGTTTGTGTTTTCCTGATGAATAATGATGTCAAGCATCTCTAATGTGCTTGCTGACCATTTGTATATCTTCCTTGGAGAAATGTCTATTTAGATCTTCTGCCCATTTTAAAAGTTGGGTTATTTACCTTCTTATCACTGACGTGTAAGAGTTCTTTATATATTCTGAATAAAAATCCCTTATCAGATACATGATTTACAAATATTTTCTCCCATTCTGTAGGTTATTGTGCTATATTCTTTACATGAATTATTTAAGTTGATCTTTACAACAGCTGTATGAGATATTATCCTTCTATTTTTTTTTAGAGATCAGAAAACAGGCTTAGAGTGGTTAAGTACCTATCCTAACTCACAGTGCTAGCATGGGATGGTTCCAGGATTTGCGCTTAGATCTCTATTGGAATTTCAGTTAAAGTTCTCCAGCCTCTTGCCTTGATGCTCATATACGCTGTTTGTATTTGATGAAAGAAATTGAATCTTAGGATTGTATTGCCCTGTCTATTCTTCACTCCTGGACATTCCAGTGGATAAACACTGAAAATGAAAACACTTTGGCAGTACTCCTCAAATTGATTCTCTGGGGACTGTGCTGATTCCCAGCAAGGTGTAGCCACAAGGCTCCTGAGGTAGGTTGAATTGATGTTCTGAGTCTGGATTTATAAGCATGGGGAATTGTTCTTTTAAAAGACAATGACAAAGAGAACCCTTTTAATGTGAGCCAGATGCAGCCATGATTTTGATTAAATGTTTGCTGGTAACCATACTTAGGTGGGAACATCTGCCCACTGATGAGCTCCCTGGAGTTTTAGCAGGTGAATTTATGTAGGAAATACAACTCCAAGTACTTCTTCCTGAGGAGAGATGTTAGGCAAAAAGAAGCTTACTTTCCTTTCTTCCATTTTTTGTCCACCTGCCATTTAGGAAGCCTAAGTAAATACATTCCTGTATTGGGATAATACCACTTCCCCTTGGCCTTCCGTCTTCCCCAGCTTTGGCTTTGCAGGTGCCCAGTAAGTGTCGGTGCTTGCATCTGGGCCACATCTGTGCAGGCATCTTGGGTTGTCCAAGAATAGTGCACGGCTCCATAAGCCTATAGTAGCAACCCTCTGACATTAGAATTTGCTGTTGATATTTTTCATACACACTCACACTCTTGAGCAAACACTCCTCTCCTTTCAAATCTACCCTCTTAGATGTCCTTACTAGTCTGTCTTTGAAATGCTGGATCATCATACAGGATACATGATATTTGGAGGAAACAGGTTTCAATGGGTGTTTCTGGACTCTTCTTAGTTCTAGGTCAGCCTAGATTAAGCAATCTCCAGTCTGGAGGGCTTTACTCACCTCCCAATCTGCCATGCAGTCACAAGGTCCGTCTTGTCTTACCACTTTTACTTCAGTCACCACCCTGCAGATTATCCATCGTTAACTAGACCCTTATTCACATATTGCTCTGCACTTGACAAAATTGGACCCAACTGTCTCCCCAACTTCATAAGCCCTTCTTTCCTGCCCTCTGGAACTCATAGTCTGTCATTAAGAAACTCCCCAGTAGCTTCAAGTTCTTCTCTCAGCGTTCCCTTAATCTCTGTTTTATAACTGGAATATGGCTGTGCCTTGAGGAAATCACTTCCCCTGCAGTCCTCTTGAGCAAACATTAGTTTTCCTCACATACCCCAAGGAGTCGAAGTGGAGTAAGTGGCTGCTCCTCATCGTCACTTTCAAACCACTTCTGCTCCTTTCTCTTTCAAAATTCAGAGCTCATTTGTAGTTCTTGCTATTAGATAAGATCATGTGCTACCCCATCTTATGTCTTTACCTTCATTCATTAGACACTTTCCTGAGTCTTCTTCTTCTCCACTTTTATTACTGCCACCATCTTGGCAACTTCAACATCTGTCATCTATGTGGATATTCATCCAGCGTTTTTGGCTTTGCAAATCTTTCATGCCCTCAATTCCAATGATAGTTTTCTTCCATCATACTTAAGCCACTCACTCTAATGCTCATGCACTAGACATTGACATTCTCAAAAATTACAGCAACTCTGAAATCCTGATTTTAAAACATACATCTCTTGGGCTACAACTGATTATTCTTCCTAGCAAAATAACCTCTCTCGGGCTTCCCTGGTGACGCAGTGGTTGAGAATCTGCCTGCCAATGCAGGGGACACGGGTTCGAGCCCTGGTCTGGGAGGATCCCACATGCCGCGGAGCAACTAAGCCCGTGAGCCACAACTACTGAGCCTGCGCGTCTGGAGCCTGTGCTCCGCAACGAGAGAGGCCGCGATAGTGAGAGGCCCGCGCACCGCGATGAAGAGTGGGCCCCGCTTGCCGCAACTAGAGAAAGCTCTCGCACAGAACCGAAGACCCAACACAGCCAAAAATAAATAAATAAATAATAAATAAATAAATAAATGTGAAATTCTAAAAAAAAAAAAAAAATAACCTCTCTCACATGCAGGTACACACACCTACACACACCCAACTGTAAAAATTCTTCAATTTTGAACTCCAGTCTGTGAATTCTACTACTTTTCAGCATCAGCCACATTTCTCTTTTCTCATTTCCTCATTGCTTGACAATTTATCATTAGTATCACTTACTTTCATAAACCTTCATCTCCCTACTCACTTTCCCACCCTAGTACTTCCCTGGCAAAACCACAACCCTTGTTAAATTTAGCTATCTACCTACTTTGTTCCTATATACAAGTGATGGATATTGCTGTAGAAATTTACAAGACAAAGCTAACTGATCTCACCTTAAATTCTTGACCACATATCTTAAATTATCAATCCTTCCATATTATGCACCCATTTCCATTATACAAAATGAATATCCAATACTTTATCTTCTCCTCAATTTCTCAAAACCCTACCCTCACTCTTGTTATTTTATGCCCTTATCTCATCCTTCACTGAGAAAACTGAAGAGTCAAGAGAAAATTCTTTTATATTTTCCCCACCAAATCTACCATCTTACCTGCATTTGTAATCATACCATAATCGTTTCCTTCTCCACTGTAAAATCTATAAATATTACTTGTTCTCATGTAAAGCCAACATTTCCACATTTGCTACGGATCCCATCTACTAGTGCTCTGAATACCCCTCTTGCTTTCTTAATATTTTTTCTTCTGCAATTATCCCTTTGGTGTTTTATATCATCAATTTCATTCAGTCATTTATATTGGCTAGATGTGTTCTAGAATCTACCCTCTTAAAAATACACTCTCTTAATACCAAATCCCCCTCCAGGTATAGTCCCATATTTCTCCTCCCCTTAGCGCCAAAACTCTCAAAAGAGATTGTCTATCCGCCCCTCACTTTCTGATCTCACATTTTCTCCTTAATACACATCTAGGTTTATATTAAAATATTTTCCACTCTTTCAATTTCCTTTTTATCAAATTTACCAATGACCTCTATACTAACAAGTTCAATAGTCATTTGTCTGTCCCTATATTACCTGTAAAAGGTATTTAATAAAGTTGACCATTTTTTACTTCTTGAAACATTATCTGCCCTTTGCTTTTGTGTTGCTCAATTCACCTTTTTTTTTATTCCCTCCTTTTCAACTCTTTTCATTATATACCTAGGAGTAGAATTACTGGGTAATATGGCAAGTCTATGTTTAACTTATGTTTAACTTTGAGTAACTGCCAAAATGTTTTCCACAGAGGCTGTACCATTTTATGTTCCCATCAGAAGTGTATGAGTGTTTCAATTTCTCTACATCCTTGTCAATACTTGTTATTTTCTTTTTAAAAAAGTTATAGCCTTCCTAGTGGGTGTGAAGTGGTATCTCATCGTGGTTTTGATTTTCATTTCCCTAACGACTAATGGTATTGAGCATATTTTCATATGTTTGTTGGCTATTTGTATATCGTCATTAACATGATGTCTATTTAAGTCCTTTACCTGATTTTCAGTTGGGTTGTTTGTATTTTTGTTGTTGAGTTGTAAGAGTTCTTTCTGTATTCTGGATACTACACTTTTATTAAATATATGATTTGCAAGTATCTTTCTTTGGTGTGCCTTTTCGCTTTCTTCATGGTATTTTTTTGCAGAAGAAAACATTTTAAAAATTTGATATAGTCCAATTTACTCTTTCTTTGTTGCTTGTGCTTTTTTGTGTCATATCTAAGAAACCATTGCACAACCAAGTTCTGTATGTTTTTGATCCCCATAACTGACCAAAAAAATTCAAACCCATTCATTCAACAGAAATATTCATGGCCACCTACTATGTGCCAGGCTGTACTGTAAATATTGGGGATAGTGATGAACAGGATGGTGGAGACAGAGATTACTAGCTTGTCTCCAACATTTAAGTTCTCCTCTTCTACTAGGTAGACTACATTTCTCATTTTCTCTTGTAGTTAAATGTGGCTATGTGAGTTTTTCCCAATGAAATGGGAGCAGGAGTAATGCATACCCCTTTTGAGCCTGGCCCATAAATATTTCCATGTGCCCTCCTATATGCTCCTTTCTGCTTCTGCAATTGGAATGGAGATGTCCTGGCAGAAATGACAGAAACTGCTTTTTTGCCACTTATCTCAATAGGGTTGTGACGAGGATTAACTATGTATATGAATATTTAGCATAATTCCTACATAGAGTTAGTGGTCAATAAATGTTAGTTTCTGTAATTATTATTACAGTCTTTGGATGCTATAGTAATCACCCAGGATGGGAAAAATGTTAGAAACCCCTCATAATTCAGCAGATAGTACAATTAAGTCTGCTCTTTTGTGACCAGTGTGTCAGACCTCCTGATGCTAGCAGTCTTTTCTCTTTCTACACAGTTTCTCTGTGATGAATCAAGATAATTCTAAGCCACCTTAAATAATATTTAAAGGACCATAATTTGGGAAATACTAATCTAGTGAAACGCAGTTTAACTGAAAACCATATGAGAAGTGTGGTTATAATGGTTATGAGAATTCTAAACTGTGCTAAACACCTTGCATTTACACAACATTATTCTCTAAAAGAGCCCTACCACTTCCTCTTCCCCTGCTTACCTATATCTGATAAGAAAGCTCAGGTACTCTCTCTTCTGTGAGCCAGGAGGAAGTTCAGACTGTGCAAGCCCTGAGCTGTGTGTGGGAACACTCCAGCTTCATCCCCTTACCACCATAAAAGCCAAGCCATCTCCTTCTTCTGCTCTCTTAAGCCATTCTTGAACCTGCTTGAGAGCCTGCCCTGCTCTCCCCAGAAGGCCTCCTTATGTAATAAATCAGTCTCGACATCCAAACCGAATTTTGGTTGAAGGATCCATCCTGTCTCTGTGGTGTGATTACAACAGTTGGCCCTGTGAGCAGGACATCAAGGTGCTATCCCTTACCACCAGGGGTCTTTCTTCTCTTGCTTTGGCTTTCTAACTGGCTCTGCTGTATGCTGGTGAACATGCACTTGGGCTACTGCCTGCTGGCTAGCTTGTGCTTTTAACTTGCTTCTTTGTGCTGCATTTGTTAGTCCTACTGAGTGTCTGCTAAAGCTTTGACCAACATAAGTCAGTTTAGCCACTTGGCATATAGTGAGAGGATTACTGGATTGGGACCCTCCTTAAAGCAGTCCTGAATCACCTATTTGTGATTCTCAGATTGAATCACGTGTTTCAATTCCAAAATAAGGTGTGACTGACAACTAACCTCAAAGAAATGACTCTTACCTTGTGAACACTGGTTGTGTCTCAACCACATGTTGGCCCCCTTTCTATATAGAGCTCAGGAGAAAGACTGACAGTCTGTTCAATATACATGTCCATTGGATGGTCACTCGTGTGGAGGAAGAGCAGTTAACTATGTGGGATGCTGAAGTCATACTTCTAAAAGTAAATAGCTCACTAGTACCTTACAAAATGCTTCTGCTGCTGCCCCTGTGCCTCTGTCATAAATAAAAATGATCCTGATCCTCAGACCTCTAGAGAAAAACATCTGTGTCACCTCTGTGACAAAGCCAAGAGATTAGTTCAACCATTGCCATGGGGAAGTCCATAACACTGATGGTACTGACTTGATTTGAGGTTCTCTGGAAGAAGAAACTTATAAAAACGTTTACCTATAAGAGCAATAACATCTGCAGATCTAATGTAAAAAACAAAACCCAAAACCCCAAACTGTCAAAGTCTTCAAAAACAAGAAGTCTAAAAAACTGTCACAGCCAAGAGGAGCCTAAGAAGTTATAACATGGAATGACTAAATTTAATGTAGAATCTTGGATGGGATCCTGGGACAGAAAAAGAACATTAGGTAAAAAATAAGGAAATCTGATGAAGCACAGACTTTAGTTAATAATACTGTTTCAGTGTTGGTTCACTAAGTTGAACAATTGTACCATACTAATGTACAACGTTAATAAGGGAAATTGGTTGTGGAGTATATGAATATGATCTTCACAATTATTCTGTAAATCTAAAACTGTTCTAAAATAAAAAGTTTTTAAAAAACCACACAATACTAGGTGATGAGATCTGGGAGACAACAGAATTAAACACTGAATGGGGGTGGCCATGTGGAATGGTTTGGAGAGAACACCCTCTCCCTAACATGTACACCACAAGAATTGAACCAGAGAAGATGAGGAAGAGTGGAAGGTCAATTTGGGAAGGCTCTTTAATGGGTGTTGAAGAAGCACTCCCTTTCTCTAACGAGAGCACCTAGACTCCTCTGCACCCCTCCCCTCCCCCCATGTATCTTCAAGGGTGGTGCTTTGTGATGTCAAGCCACCCCAGGGCTACCATTGGCTGGAGGAATTCCTTGCTGACCAATCAAAGCTGATGGGTGTGGCTCTTCATTGTCCTGGCAGGGTATATATAGAGAGGCCAGGAGCCTTGGAGTAGATCACACTGTTGCTACAACATGGCAGAGGTAACTGAGAAACCACAGGAGCCTAACTCCGATTCAGAGATACAAACTGCAAGTTCAGAACAACAAACGCCAAGGGTCACAGGGCAGAGAAGAGGAAGACCCCTTATCAACCTCAGGACTATGAAGGTGAGAAGGTCAAATTACCCTACTCATGCGCCTCCTCTTCATCCCCCACCCAAGACTTACCCTGCCCTTCCCTGGCACAAACCCCTTCTCAATCCACACCCATTCTCTCAAAGTTCTCCTTCCCATTCTCTTTCCCCAAATCAATATCTTTCTGTATCACTTTGTTTTCCTACCAGGTATGGAAGACAGTCAAGAGGCAAAATCAACCCCTCAGCAGAGTGTGAGAAAATCTAAAAAAGAGAAGAAGTTAATGATACTAGTCTTCTACAACTGGCGGAATAAAAAAAAGGATAAAAAGCCAGAGGAGGATGAAAAAGTCCCAGAGAGCTCTTCCAGCAGTTTATAAAGTGCTTCCCTGTGTCTATCAGGTGACTGAGACCTTGCTGTCTCTGTTGTCTCTCCAGAAAAAGCACTGGAGAAATGGTCATTTGTGTAGAGATCAAACACAAATGGTCACCTGTGTAGAGCCCAAATAAGGCACTCAGCTATTGATCAACAAGCTGTAAAAAGATGTGTGTGTATCTCTGTCTGTTCTTCGATGATGGGGAGCGAAGGAAGGCAGGAAGGGGCAGGCATGTGAGAAGGGAGGGAGGTAGTATCCTGCCAGTTTGGGGCCCAGACCAGCCAGCCCATAGTTAGCCAGACACTGGGAATAAGGACTGAGTGAGGACTGAGCTCTGAAGACAGATTTCTTCCTGAACACTTTATCCTGCTGGTGAGGAGGAAAAGGACTTGGTGTTTCTGTGTGTGTTTGGGAGGTCCCAGATGGGGAGAGGGGTGATGTGTGGGTGGTGGCAGTGTGTAATAATCTGATTCCACTTTTGATGTTTGACAATTGACAGTTTTGAAGCCTCATTAATTCCCCTTCCCCTTCTGGCCCACATCTGGCCCACATTTTATGTTCATCTACTCCCAGCCAGGGAGTAGATGAACATAAAATAGAAACAGATATGCCTAACCTGAACCATCCGAATTATTTCCGTGCCTAACTTTCCCTTAGCCAAAACATCCATTACCCTAAAATATCCTCTAGTGCACGTGGAGAATCTGACCCAATAAGTAAAAGTTAAGTCTCTGGCCCTTATAATCAGCTTGAAAAATATGTGACCCTATGGACCTTTCCCCCTAGTTAAAATAATACCTTTCACCTCAGTTTTTAAAAAAAGGTTCAATCTAAATGAAAGCAGGGTTTTCACAGATTGAAACCCATTATATAAGACCTATTTAGAGAAGGTGTGGTTATCCCCACTTCTGCTGCATTTAACAGCCAAGTTTTACTTGTTCTTAAACCTGGAAAACAGGACCGGTGCCTCAGTGTGAATTCGTACCCTTGGCGTCATGGCCCCACCCACTAGGGCTCCATATATATTATTGAAATTACTGATTCCACCCAATAAGTTACTGGTAAATACTTTGTAGTCATAGCAAAGTACTTGGCTAGCATGTTCTATTCAGTGCCTATTTCAACAACCTCTCAGCTGCAGTTAACCTTCACCTTTAAAGGGACACAATACACCTTCACCTGGGTACTCAACGGGCTCAGTCTCCACGCCTGCCATCTCACATAGCCTTCACAGGCAATATTTTAACCAGCTCTAACTTTTTTCAGGTACACAGTTACGACATCACACTGATGACATCCTCCTTTGAGGAGATTCACATGACACATATAGTACAGGGCCCCACCACTTCAGTTAAGTTCCTGAAAATTATTTAGTAAGCTGAGGGCTGCTCCAGTCCTGACAGTGTCAAGAAACAGCTTTTAGTCTTCTTAGTACCCACATTGTTAAAACAAGCCCAACATGTTTTCGACATTTTTAGATTCTGGAGGCAACATTCGTCATTTACAAAGCTTTTTTGTTCTGTAACTTGCAAATAGGCCCAACTTGAATGAGACCCCCTGTAACAAAAGATACTAGAATCTGCCTGAATTGCCATAGAACAGGCATTCCTGTTACGGCCCCCCGAGGTTCCTTCACTGTGGAAGCTCTAGCAACCTTCTCTCATATATCTTGGAGTCCCTCTACCATCAGTGATGGCCGTTAGTCGCATGGGCTTCTGATACAAGGAACTACCTTCCTTGGCCCAATGCTATATGCCATTAGTGTAGCAATTGGTGGGTACATACTGGACTTTCCTGGAAATATAGACTATCTCAGGTCCTGAACCTGTGACCCTCAGTATACAGCTGCCCATTAGGCCTTTGATCATGGAAACAGCACTCTGCAAGCCCAGCACAGCTCGTGAGGCCTCCTTGCTACAGGATGGAGCTGAACCTGGGCCCTCTGCATACCCTACTTTCAGGAGAGGGTAATGTCCCCTGTGCTCGGTCCCTTGCCGGATGCCACAGTGCTAGGGGAGGTCATCTCTTAGAACACTTGGATACCTGGGGAGCCCCTTAGGATCAACACAGTGAATACCAAAGGGAGTTCATTCACTTAACCAATGGCATTGTCACTATCACACTTAATGGAGCTTGCTTGACTCTTGCTTCTTTTCATCTCTTAATCAGAATGTTCCTGATAAAGGACAGGACACAAGGGTCAGCTCAATTGGCCAAACTTTAGGCAGTTATCTTAGCACTGGATGTCTTGGCCAACAATTGGCCTCATCTGCACATTTTTATAGATCTTTGGGCCACTGCCAGTGGTCTGACCATCTGTTCTGGCCAGTGAAAACAATTCCTTTTCCGAGGTTGCCTCATTTGGGGTAAAGAACTCATAGAAACTCTTGCCTCACGGATACCCAAAATATAAATCAAGGTCACACATCTTCTGCACATATTAAAGCCACAATACAGTGTCTCACCATAGCACTCTTTATCTTCTTTGAACTTGTACACATTGATAGAGACTAAGGCACTCATTTCACTTCTCAGAATATACAGTACTAGCTCTTGATAGTACTAGATATTCAATGGAACATTCACCTCTCTTATTGGTCTCATGCTGCAGGTGCCATAATGGCTTACATAAACAAGTCCAAATTCAATTAAATAAACAATGCAATGTTTTACTTATCAGACAAACACCATGGGTAAGTTGTCATTGAGACTGATCCCATTTTTTTCAGTTTTATTGAGGTATAATGGATAAATAAAAATTGTATATATTTAAGGTGTAGAACTTGATGTTTCGATTATTTCTATATCTATACCTATATCTATAGAATGAAAGAACCACGACCATCTAATTACCCATCACCTCACAGTTACCATTTTTTTCTTGTTTTTTTTTTTTGGTCTAACTGCATTTTTGATGCATAACTCATTATGTGAGTAATAATCCTTTTCATACCTTCTTGGTATATGTGTGGCATCATTAGTCTTGACATTCAAACCAAAATTTGGGTGGGGGATGTACATTCCACTTCTGTGAGGTGACAAGAAGCTCACATATCCACAAATATATATATGTAGATATACTCGTAAGCATATGAGTATGACACTTTAAGAAAGATACCAGTATTTCAGGAAACAAATATGTCCTCAGTGCCTAGTATGTGTCAGATATTATTCTTGGTTCTGGAATTACAGTGAAGAACATAAAGTCAATAGTTCCTGTCATCAAGTAACTTATATTTTCATGGGTGAAGGGGTGGTTATTGTTGTTGGTGTGGGGAACCTTCTCTGAGGAGCTGATATTTGAATCACGATCTGAATAATGAGGTGGAGTCAGCTGTGTGAAGACTTTGAAGAAGAGCATTTTAGGTAGGATAGCAAGTAGCAATGCCATGAGGCCAGAACAAGAACAGTGTGTTGAGGAACAGCAGAAGGGTGAGTGACCGGAGTACAGTTAGAGAGGGGCAGAGCGGAGATCGACGACCGAGACTGGAGAGGCTGGCAGAGATGTGGTCGCATAGAGACTTGCAGGGTGAGAACTTGGATTTTATCTGATGTGCAGTGGAGAGCCACTGGATGGTTTGATAAAGGAAAGTGATGTAGTCTGATTTATGTTTTAGAAAGTTCACTGGATGTTGTGAACTGTGTAGGACCAGAGGGGTGACAGGCTGTTGGGACAATACAGGTGTGATATGATGATGGCTGGGACTAGAGTTTAGCAGGGGGAATATAACTTAGTGTCTAGTTGAGCAGTTGGGAGCATAGGACTTAAAGTCCGATCTCAATTTACAGCTTCACCACCTAAAAGCTATGTGACCTTGAGTATGTTTTCTAGCTTCTGTAAGACTTAGTTTCCTCATCTGTAAAAAGGGAATGATGGTAGCATGTATCTATATCTTAGAGCCATTCTGGGATTAAATGAGGTAATTTATGTAAAACACCTGACATTATATTAGACCAATAATAAGCATTTGATTAAATGGCTTCTGTTGTTATCATCTATGATATAAATACGTACATGCATAATCCTTGCTTCTTTCTCCCCTACTCCCAAAAAGCTAGTGTGTCTTATGTTAACTGCTGCTAACCCATGAGTACTGAACCCTTGTGTTTTCCTTGAAGACACAGTATTTTGGGGCACTTTACCTCAATGGTCAAGCATTCTGGTACCTTTAGATACTTTATAATGAGTGTCTGTATATGGCTTATGATTAATTTATTCAGTAAGTGGCAGTAGTGTCTGATTTCTAACATTCTCTTCTTTCTACCTAATGAATCATTGTTTGAATACCCATCCTCTTTTCTCCAACCTCTTTCACAGGTTCTAAGTGAACAGCAGCCCATATTTCTTCCCTAACTGCAAACCTAATGTACTGAACTTAGTTAGATTGCTTTGACAGTTGCTTCCTTTCATTAAATGCAGCTTTGAGTTCTTCTTCCCTCAGAAAAACCTGCTGGCATTTTTCAAAGCAGTTTCTCATTTTATTAGTTCCTGATCAGGACTCTTCCAAAGTCTCTTGTTCCATTTGCCCATCTTCCACATTACCATCATTTCAGACTATAAATAATAAACTGTTTACTTCCTCCTCCACATTCTTGATGAATGAAATAGGACTAGATGTTGATTCCTTCCTCTTTGAAGGGATTGCTTTCCCTTCCCCACCTAAGGCTGGTGAGTGATGAAAGCATCCCCAGTCTTTAAGGCTAAGCTCAAATGGTTCTTTCCCTCTGAAGCCTCTCTACCACCAATGCCTGCAGGGTTCATTGCTCCTATTGTCCTACAAATTCTTATATTAAAGCAATAGCCATATTGTATTAGAATTGTTCATTTATATGTTTGTCTTGTTGTAATATACCACAAGAAGGAGCATATTTCATTCATCTCTGTAATCCCAACCACTTTAACACACCTGACACAATGTCATGGTTGCTGCTCAATGTAGTTTGATGAACTACTGGAGGACTGAACAATCAAATCATTCTGTAGATACGGGATCATTTCCTTAACCTGCTCTATAATGTTTGCTTTAGAAAATGTTAAACTTAAAATCATGTAAAATTTTTATTTTGAAAAACTCAAAGTACAAGAAAGAAAGTTAAAAAAAAGAACCCTAAACACTAAAAACTCAGAACACTCTATGATATGCACACTTTTGGCAACTATCTTTCTGTACCTGGCTCTACACATATGTAATTTACATGTGCATTTACATAAAGTAATTATATATAAATGTTGAGAATTTTATATATATATATATATATATATACACACATACATACATATACATAAATGTTGAGAAAACCTGTACGTCTATAGGATTTTTACATTTCATTAGCCACTCCTCCACTGGATAAGCAATGTTAAAAGCCTGGTGTGAATCTTTGCATATCTTTGTCCATGCTCATAAATAATGTAACATACATACGTATGCATAAAAACGTATAGGGGCACTATTTTACTCTTTACTGCACGTAGTTTTTCTCACTTAGAAACATTTCAGGGAAATGTTTTCCACATCATCTGGTATAGACTTAACACACTTTTTAAACTAGTTATGTAAAATGCAATGGTTTGAATGAAAGACAACTGATTAAACCATTCCTCTATTGAGGACATTCAAGTTGATTCCAGTTTTTTGGCTACTAGAAAAAATGTTACAGTCAATCTGAATATATACGTATAATTTATTTTGTTCATATTCACTGTTATATACCTGTACTTTTATTTTCTATGGAAGAAGGCCCCGGAAATGGAATTGCTAAGTTAAAGCTTATGTAAATTCTTAATTTTAATAGAGGTTGCCAGATTCAATTCCAAATGGCTTTAATATACTGCACATTTCCCTCAGCAAATGTATGAGATAACATATTAACCTCCACAACCCTCCAGCAATGTGTGATAACATGTTTAATGGTCTTAAAGTGATATTCCCTTGTTATTTTATTTTCAATATGCCTGATTGCTAGTAAAGTTGAGTAATTTCACTTGTTTATTGGTAAGGTGGTTTTCTGCCTCCTTGAACAGCCCTTTTTACCCTTTTTAACCACTTTCAATTAGGTTGTTTGTCTTTTCTTGTTAATGTGTAGGACATTTTTTATATGTTGGATATTGAACCCTTTATCTGTCATGTGTATTACAAATATATGTTCCTCTATTATTTGTCATTTGGTTTTATTTACCTTTACGTTTGCCATATGATTACATTTTAAGTTTTAAGCACTCAAATATGTCAGTTCTTTCTCTAGAGTGTCTAGGTTTTCCAGCTTGCATAGAAATTTTTCTTGACTCCTAGATTATACATAAGTTTTCAAAAATATATATATTTTACTTCAACATTTTTATCTTTAGATCATGCAGAACTTCATGTTGTGTGAGAGAGGAGTCCAAACTTATTTTATCCTTTTTAATACATATAAATCATAAATGTATGCAGTATTACTAAGAAGAAAATAGAGTCAAAAAACCAAAAAAAGCCCACTTTATTTTGGATACAAATCCAGCTCTGAAACTTACTAGCTGTTGCCCTGAGAAAGTCATTTAATTTATGTGAACCTCTTTCCTCATTTGTAAAAGGGAGATAATAATGTCAACATGACAGAAGTTTTATGAGAATTAATGTATATCAAACACTATATATGCCAGTGACTGGCATATATAGTCAGAGGTCAACAAAGATAGCTATAATGACTGTTGTTTACCTCTCTCTGAAATGCTTTTGCCTTGAACACACTTAGGAATGCTGATAGGCCCCATCGTGTCGTGCTTCATGGCTCACTTTGGTTTTGCATCTTTAATGGTGTTTTTATTATACAATGCTCCTAAAGTAAAAAAAAAAAAAAGAAAAACATTACAGGAAGTTGGCCTCAAAGATATTATCAACCAGGTAGAGTGCTACGGAGGTGAACATTAGAGGACAGACTAAGGTGGCCTAGATCCACCTCACACAGAAATACATCCTTTCACAAAGGGAGAAGATCTGCTAGAAGCTCCTGCTTCTAGAAGAATAAGACAAGGATGTTAATAAATGTGATGACTTGGGGGAAGGTGACAAACATATTTGAGGCTCCGAATTTCCAGAGAGTATTTGAGAGAACACTTTGCTCTATATGGCCCAGGGAAATTAACCAAAAGTTCCCTAACTTGGGTGCCCCTCATGCCCCAAATACCATCACTGACAGAACTGGAATTTGTAGTCAATACTAAGTGCCCTTATAGATCATTTTTCATTTCATAGAAAGGAGAAATAACTTTCCTAAGCAGTTAGGCAAGTTATTTATTTATTTATTTTGAACAAACACACTTTTATTTTTTTTTAACATCTTTACTGGAGTATAATTGCTTTACAATGGTGTATTAGTTTCTGCTTTACAACAAAGTGAATCAGCTGTATGTATACATATATCCCCATATCCCCTCCCTCTTGCGTCTCCCTACCACCCTCCTTATCGCACCCTTCTAGGTGGTCACAAAGCACCGAGCTGATCTCCCTGTGCTATGCGGCTGCTTCCCACTAGCTGTCTATTTTACAGTTGGTAGTGTATATATGTCCATCCTAAGCAGTTATTTTATCTGGCCAACACTTAACCATTGCTCTTACTCTGTGCCAGCAACTTTTCCTAAGGGATTTTCATATATCAGTTTGTTTAATCTACACAATAGTTTGAGACAAAGTTATTTTATTAACACTATCTTATAGATGGGAAATTGAGTTACCAAGAAGTTAAATACTTTTCTATAGTTCCACAGCTAACAAATAGCAGATCTGGAATTTGAACCTAGGCAGTATGGTTCCAGAGTCCATGCTCTTAATTATCACACTATGGTGGTGGTTATATAATACTTTCTGGAAATTTAGCAGGCACTATAATTACCTTCTGTAGACTAAATAGATGAAGGCAGTATTTTAACTTTTTAACTTGTTAATTTAGACCATGAGCTTTAATAGTTTTAAAATTCTCTGAATATTTTAAAACAACCAATGAAAAATTGATAGACTAAACATAATGTTCTTCTGAAATAATAAATACATCAGACTAGGATGGGCTGAGAAGTTTGAATGGGATCTTGTATCCAATTCCAGTAGTAAAAGATTATCTGCTATCAGAGAAAATAGATCTATCTGATATATCTGAGAATTTAGATAAAGGCTTTGGTATGTTTATTTTATATGAAAGTTGAATTTTCAAATCAGTGGTGAAACAATGATCTGTTTAGTAAAATGTTCTGGGACAATTGGTTTTCCATATGATGGTAAACATATGATAGTAATCTTACAACATATAAACAATACATTCCAGGTGAATTAAATTTCAAACCATGAAAATTAAAAACCAATGAAGTACTGGAAGAAGATCTAGGATATGAGAGTTATAATTTTTGACATTCCTAAGAATGACAAAAATCTCAGGAGTCATAAAGAAAAGAACTGATAGGTTTTTCTTCATTAAACACACATACACACATACACAGACACACGCACAGACACGCACACCTGTAGATCACAAAATACCATAAAAACTTTAATAAATAAAGATATACTACAAATTTAGTAAAAAGGGATTTTCAATTCAATAATAGTTAATGATATATATTATTTGATAGAATATATGAATATATACAGGTATATATTCATCTCTGCTTGGGCTGCCATAACACAATACCACCAACTGGATGGCTTAAACAACAGAATTTTTTTTCTCACAGTTCTGGAGGCTGGAAATCTGAGATCAGGGTGCCAACATGATTGGTTTCTGGTGAGAGCTCTCTTCCTAACTTCTTGCAGATGGCTGCCTCCTCGCTGTGTCCTCACACAGCAGAGGGAGTGTGAGCTCTCTGGTGTCTCTTATAAGGACACTAATCCTAATGAATTATGGCCCAACCCTTATGACCACATTTAATTATTTCCTGAAAGGTCCTATCTCCAAATACAGCCACAACTGGAGTTAGGGCTACAGCATGTGAATTTTGGGGGACACAAACATTCAGTAAATATATATATTTCTACAAATCAGGATGAAACCAAAAACAAACTCATGAACAATCAGGCAAAGGTTATAAAGAAGTAATTCAGGGGGAAAAAGCATACAAATGACTAGTAAACACACTAAAAATTACTTAAAATGCAAATTTTTTTCTCATTCATATTGACAAATATATAAATGATTCTTACACACACACTCAATGATATTAATGGTAAGTGATTTCCTTGGCTTGCTTGGTGCCAGATACTACGCTAAGCACTTTGCCTGAATTACTTCATGTTGTCATCAAACAACATTGTGAAATATGCATTATTATACCCAAGCTACGGATGGGGAACTTGAGACCCAGTGAAGTGAGGCCAGATGTTTTGTTCAAGTCATTTAAGTTACAGATGGTAAAGCTAAGTCAGAACCTTGATCTAGAACAGTCATTTCTGTGATAACTCCTTAGTGACAGTAACAGCGGCACTCTTACTAGGTGTTAGGCAGTATTCTAAGCACTTGATGTGAATTAATGCATTTAATTCTACAACAGCCTAATAAGGTAGCTATTATATGATTATTATCTCCATTTTGCAAATGAGAGAATAGAGGCAGAGAGAGGATAAATAACTATAGGTGGAATCAGAATTCAAACTGGGAACAGTGATTCTGAAGCCTACAGCCCTAGACGCCACATTATAATGCAAAACAGCTAAAGCCGGGCTTCCCTGGTGGCGCAGTGGTTGAGAGTCTGCCTGCCAATGCGGGGGACGCGGTTTCGAGCCCTGGTCTGGGGGGATCCCACGTGCCGCGGAGCGGCTGGGCCCGTGAGCCACAATTGCTGAGCCTGCGCGTCTGGAGCCTGTGCTCCGCAACAAGAGAGGCCGCGACGGTGAGAGGCCCGCGCACCGCGATGAGGAGTGGACCCCGCTTGCCACAGCTAGAGGGAGCCCTCTCACAGAGGTGAGGACCCAACACAGCCATAAAATATAAATAAAAAAATAAATAAATAAAAAATAAAAAAAAAAACAGCTAAAGCCTGCTGCTTGGGAAGGTTTAGAGACTGAAATAGGAATTTGCCTTTGACCTTTAAAAAATATTTCTTTCAGACATACCCACAGTCAGGCGCATTAGTCTGCACCTTCACACATTAGGGTGTGTTATCACTGGAGGGAAAACAATGGTTCTCATTGACGGGATTAAAAATAAGCAACCTCGCTGTAGGGATATGTCAAAAACTGTTAATAAGGAGAAGCTTCTTTTCTTTTCCAACGAATAAAGCAGGGGAAAAGTGAAATTCCATCATTTTCATTTAGACTCTAATGCATTCTCAATGATCTCCCTGAATGACTTTCTACGTTAACTCAGTGGTAGTAGAGATTTTGCTGTTGAGCAACATTCATAGATCCTTTTACATCAAGAGAAACAAATATTTCTCACCTACATATGACACAGAAGTAGCAAACCAAAAAAACCCTGTAGGCTTTGTGCTCTCTAATCAGTCGTGAATGAAATTAATTTGAGACCTTTTGGAATGAGAGGCTGGGTTTTTGCCAAATAGCAATCATAACAAGCATTACCCTTTCGCTGCTGACAGGAAAGTTCAAAAATTCCATCATGTCCCAGTTTCTCAGCAGCTGATAAAGGTTAATAAAACAGGATTTTAGGAAAGCAGTGTTTCTACATTTTTTATGCTCTTAAAGTACAATTCTTGTTAGTTCCACTTGGCTCTCACATTCCAACTGGAACTTGTCTCTTTTCTCTGGTGTGCATGGACTAGTAAACCATGGGTAGAGCTCTCAGCTCTGATAGCTGATGAGAAAGAGGCTGCTCTTTAAAACAAGTCTGAGCTGGTGACAATACATAGCAGGAGGAGATAAGATTGGAACTGAAGTCTCCTGTGTGGACAACATCTGCATCACTGAATCATAAACGTTACGTTAGGATGGGCTATGGAGTTCTTACTAGAACCTCTGAGGTAGCTGGGCCTTCACAATTGTCAAGAAATTTCCTCCAGGCTGAAGCAGGACTGCAGCTCCTTTAAAACTGTCAGTATGTATGTTTCATGCTCTTACTCCTTTAGTCATCTGATATTTAAATGTGAGTAACACTGTTGTTTCAGGGAGTATTACTTTGACTTTCAAATTATTTTGAGACTATGCTACATGGCAAAATATTATTGCTTTAAGAGTATAAGTGTACTCTTAGCTTACAAGCAATGAAAACTTGTTGAGTTCACAATGATGTTATTTCAGAGTAATTATAGTTTCTTCTGACAATTTCTCTGAGCCTCAGTTTTCCACCTTCAAAATGCAGAAATGATTCTTATCTTTCATGTTTTAGGGAGGATTAAAAGAAATGTATATAAAATGCTTAGCATATTGCAGAGTATATAATAAGTACTCAATAAACCTAAACGGTTATTATCATTTTTATTTATTATTATCATTTTTATTTATTATTAATATAACTTACTTCAATAGCCTTTTAGATGAGGTTTATGCAGCAAGCAAAATACATCTGAATCTCAGCAGCTCATTTGAAACAGATTTCTCATTGTATCTTTGTAGACAGCATGAAGAAATATAAGCATGGCTTGAATTTCTCCCTGGTTGAATATAACTGACTGGATTGTAGTTCCACTGGACAGAGGTTTCTAACGTGTATCACTGGACTCTAGCCCAAGCCCTGCCCTGATTATCATTATTATCAGTGATTTAGGAAAACCAGTTGAGTATTAGTTTATCAAATTAATGGATAATACAAAGCTGTAAGGGATAACAAGTAGTTTAGATGAGTGAATCAGAATCCAAAAATAGATTGAAAGGCTGAGATGGTGGACTAAATATATCAAAATGAATTTTAATAAAAATTAGCATAAATCTACACCTTGGGATCAAAACCCAGTGCACACATCCATGTTGGGATGCATAAATTTGTAGCAGCACTTGTAGAAGACATCTGGTTTTAATGTCAATGGTAAACTCAGTATGCGTCATGGTATAATTCATGTCATTTTCCAAAGAACACATGCTATCTTAGGCTGCATAAAAAAGAGTATTTTGTCTAAGAGAGAGATACTAACTTCACTCTGCTCAACAGAAATTAGCAATCTACTCAGTTTGGGGGAGTAAAAATGTTTAAGAAGAATAATGAAAAATAAAGACTATTCAGAGTAGAACTATTTATCAGAAATGATCAAAGGCTGTCTAACCTGTAGGGGGAAGACTGAAAAGAGATGTGGAACTTGTCTTCTGAAGCTTAGTTATGTGTAGGATTACTAGATGTTTACAATTAAGAGTACAATTCTGCCTTTCTCTTACCTTTCACTTAGGAAAAACACATAAAGAAAGAAAACAAAATTATTTAAAATCCTAAATGTGAGTGCTATAAAGACCAACAAGGAAAAGGCTAGAGAATGACAGCAGAAAGTAGGATCCTACTTTATTTTATATTGCCAGGGAAGGCCTTCTGATTGAGGTGGGTTTTGAGTTAAGAACTGAAGGATGAATGAGTGGGGTAAAACTATTCCAGGAAGTAAGAACCACAAGAATAACAAAAGCAGTGTTATTGGTTTCATCAAGGAATAAAATATAGACCAATGTGGATACACACACACGCAATGCAGAAAATACATAGCATTTTCTGTGGGTTCCTTTGTTTAAAAGCACACAATATATCATATATTCCTGGATCATATGTAGTTCTATTTTTAATTTACTGAGGAACATCCATATTGTTTTCCATAGTGGGTGTGGCTGTGCAAGTTTACATTCTCACCAACAGAGTACTAGGGTTCCCTTCTTTCCACGTCCTTGCCAGCATGTGTTAGCTCATCTTTTTGATAATGAACATCCTAACAAGTGTGAGGTGATATCTCATTGTGGTTTTGCTTTGTACTTCCCTGATGTTTAGTGATGCTGGACACCTTTCCATGTACATGTTGGCTATTTGTACGCCTTCTTTGGAAAAATGTCTAGTTGGGTCTTTTGCCCATTTTGTAATCAGGTTATTTTTTGTTGCTGCTGTTATTGTGTTGTATTAATTCCTCGTATATCTTGGATATTGCCCCTTTATTGGGTATGTAGTATGCAAATATATTTTCCCATTCCTTAGGGTCTTTTTTCATTTTATTGATGGTTTTCTTTGTTGTGCAGAAATTTTTTAGTTTGATGTAGACTCACTTATATTCAGATTTCCTGTTTCTTCAACTTTCAGTCTTGGTAGGTTGTGTTTCTAGGAATTTATCCATTTTTTTCTAGGTTGTCTAATTTGTTGGCACATAATTTTTCACAGTAGTCTCTTGTACTCTGTTGTGTTTGTGTGGTATCAGTTACAAGGCCTTTTCTTTCATTTATAATTTTATTTATTTGATTCCTCTCTTTTTTCTTGGTAA
Source organism: Eschrichtius robustus (assembly GCF_028021215.1). Taxonomy (NCBI): domain Eukaryota; kingdom Metazoa; phylum Chordata; class Mammalia; order Artiodactyla; family Eschrichtiidae; genus Eschrichtius; species Eschrichtius robustus. Next base: position 123,308,369 of record NC_090845.1, read on the forward strand.
GTCTACCTAACAGTTTGTCTATTTTTTTAATTTTTTTAAAAAATAGCTAATAGTTCCATTGATCTTTTCTATTGTCTTTTTAGTCTCTTTCATTTATTCTGCTCTGATCTTTGTTATTTCTTTCTTCTGCTAACTTTGAGCTTAGTTTGTTCTTATTATTCTGGTTCCTTATGATGTAAACTTAGGTTGTTTATTTGAGATCTTTCTTTTTTCTTAAGGTAGGCATTTATTGCGATAAATTTCTTTCTTAGAACTGCTTTTGCTACATCCCATAAGTTTTGGTACATTGTGTTTCCATTTCCATTTGTCTCAAGATATTTTTTTGATTTTTCTTTTGATATCTTCTTTGACCCATCCTGGAGCATGTTGTTTAATCTCCACATCTTTTTGGATTTCCCAGTTTTTTTCTTGTTATTGATTTCTCATTTTTTACCATTGTGGTCAGAAAAGATGCTTGATAAGATTTCAGTCTTCTTAAATTTACTGACTTGTTTTGTGGCCTAACATATGATTTATCCTGGAGAATGTTCCTTGTGTATTTGAAAAGACTGTGTATTCTGCTCCTATTGGATGGAATGTTTTGTATATGTCTGTTAGGTACATCTTGTCAAAGATGTAGTTTAGGTCCAATGTTTCCTTATTGATCTTCTGTCTGGATTATCTATCCATTGTTAAAAATGGGGTAATTGAAGTCCTCTGCTATTATTATATTGCTGTCTATTACTCCCTTCTAACTTGTTAATATCTGCTTTCTATACTTAGATGCTCTCATGTTGGGTGCATACATATTTACAATTGTTTTTTCTTCTTGATGAATTGACCCCTTTGGCATTATATAATGACCTTCTTTGTCTCTTGTTACCATCTTTGACTTAAAAATCTATTTCATCTGATATAAGTATAGCTACCCCTACTTTCTTTTGGTTTCCATTTGCCTGGGCTATCTTTTTCCATCCCTTCACTTTCAGTCTATGCATGTCCTTAAAGCTGAGGTGAGTCTCTTGTAGGCAACAGATAGTTGGATCGTCTTTATTTTTTTTTAATCCATTCAGTCATTCTGTCTTTTGGTTGGAAAATTTATTCCATTTACATTTAGCACAATTATTGATAGGTATGAAATTACTATTGCCATTTTATTAAGTGTTTTCTGGTTGTTTTGTAATTCCTTTGTTCCATTTTCCCTCTCTTGCTATCTTCTTTAGTGATTTGATGATTTTCTGTAGTGGTATGCTTTGGTTCTTTTCTCTTTGTAGTTTGTACATGTACTATAGGTTTTTACTTTGTGGTTACTCTGAGGTTTCCACTTTTTTTTAATATTGAGTTATCTGTCTTTCCCTTTTTGATTTGTTAAGTCCTTTTTATATCCTGGATACTAATCCCTTGTCTATTTTATGCATTACAAATAGATCATACAAACCAGTGGCTTGCCTTCTCATTACCCAGTGAGGATTTTTAATGAAAACAAGTTCTTGTATGTAATGTAGTACAATTTACCATTATTTTGTTTTAGGAATTCATTTTTTAAATGTATAGAATCTATGATTGTAGATGAGATCATATAAGGCTGTATGATATAGAGAGAAAAGACCAATTTTTATATCTCCATAATTTAACTTCTGAATAGAACAGCTTGAGCCATTAGAGGAATCAGAGGAAAATACAACTAGAAAAAATGGCTTTGTTTAACTGAATTTTCTTCAGTAGCCAGACCCTCAATCCAAGTCTGTATTGGTGTTACTATAGCCAGAATTATAGATCCAGAATATTGTTAATGGATGATTATTTCTACAAATAAGTAAATTTAAAAATCAATGGGTTATGAGTTCACTTTTAGACTTACTTATCTCCTCTTATTTTGTGTCTTCTTTTTATTCTCCCTTGCTGTTTTCACTGTTGTCAGTCTTTTGCCTGTTAAATTTTGTTCTCTTTTGTCTTTTCCAGGATCTTCAATAGATACATATTTCCAAAATAGTGCTGGAGGTTACCTTTATCTTTTCAAAACTTTTATTTAGTCAATTTTCCTTAATTGTAGAAGTCCAAAGTGAACTCATATAATGTCACTATGTTTACATTATATATGTATTATTCAAGAATATTTAAAATATATTTGCCTTTGGTTTGGTGACAAGGTTTAAAAGAGATATATAGACTTCACTAAATGCTCGCTGCCAGTCATTTTACCCAATCTCTTCTGCTTTTTGGAATTTTTGTTGTATAGATTAGTTATTTTGAATACAATTCAAGTGATTTTTTAAGAAAATCATATAGGGAGGTACATTTTCTGTTCTTTTACATTTCCAGTTGTGTATAAATTTCTTAGATTGAAATATTTTACCATATCTCTGAAGACATTGCTCCATCATTTTCTCCATTTAGTTTTTTCAGATGAGACATTTGAGAAGAGCCTACTTATTTTCCTTTGAAAATAACTTGTAATCCTCTTTAGATAATTATAGGCTTTTTTATGCTTGTGCCTCATAAAAACTTTGCCAGTATATGTCTGGATGAGGTTGTCTTTTCATTGTTTTTTCTTGGCACGTGATGAGAACTTTCAAAGTATTTACTCAGCCCTTCCATGAGTTCAGAAAAGTTGTCCTTAATTAGATTCTTCAGTTCCATTACATCTTGTCTCTTCTTCTGGAACACCACTTAACCTGCATCTGTCCATATCTACATTCCTCTCTTATAATTTTCATTTCTTAATTCTCTGTGTCTGCATTGTGGTCAAGTTTCTCAAACATGTCATTCACATTGCTAGTTGGACAGCTGAAGTCTTTATTCTCCTTTTCACTGCTTCAAGTAAAGATTTTCATTTTGCCATTAAATCTGATGCTTTTAAAAAATATTCTTTGTTTATTTCACTCATCTTTCTTTAATTTCCATTTATTCAATTAGAGACTCCCTTTACTTCTCAGTGATTTGACTTACTTTATCTTTACTTCTTACTTTATAGAGTCCTTTTTAAAAGTTATATTAAGTAAACAAAACTCCCCCCTCTTATTTTCACTAATAAGTAATGCCCTTGTCCAAAATAATTAAAGTATAATAATGCCTCTTTAGTCTGGCTCCAGTTTTTTCGCTAGAACTGTCATTTGTCCAAACCCTCAGCAATAGACACAGACTAGATTCAGGCTAAACTACTAACTAAAGCTTTTATCATTTGCTAAAATATTTTCAGTTTAATTTACAGTTTCTTTAATACGTGAATCAGTAGTTTTGCACTATATGAATTGGGTCTGAATGTACCACTTTTTTTTTTTTTTTTTTGCTTCCTCCGGCCCTCAAGAACTGGTCATGTTACTTTATAGAGTGAAAGAAAATGGACTTAGATGCTGGAATATACCATTTGATACAATTTTCTAGGGACTTCCTTAGCGCTAAATAAGTAGAAAGAGTGAGCAAACTCTTACATCAAGTCCCAGACTGTTCAGGTAAACCATAGTGAGGGAGAAACCTCAGTGCTCTGGGTCAAACACCAAATAGCTAGACCTTGGTTAAGTACATAAGATTCCCTCATAGGGAAGCTGTAAGAAGAGCAGTACTGTCTATCTGCATGGAAAACCACTTGATACAGAGTCTAAAAAATCAATATTATCTTTATTTAAGAGACTTTGTCGTCTCACAACTGATATAATAACTGGGGCAGGAATTCTCTGCTTACAGTGTTTGGCCTAGCATCATAACATAGCACCTTCACATGCACTGACAGTGGTGATGGTAAGGATGATCCAGACAAATGAAATATCACCAAATGACCAAGTAAAAATAGAAAAAAACAATTAAATTCCACTTGCATTGACTGAATATATACTAATACATACCTAGGGCTCCAGGCTTTAGGGTGGATGGAAGAACCTCATTTCTGCCTTGTGAGAAGATCTCATAAAATATACTCTTGGTGCCCTTCACTTTCATATTTTCTTCATTTTCATGCCATGCCTCTCTTTTTCAAGGAAGAGAAAACGTAAAGATATATGTAGCAGAGAAAGAAATAGTTTCAGGTAGAATTATATCTTTCAACTACAATAGTGGTTGACAAACCATAACACGTGGGCCAAACCTGGCCTACTGACTATTTTTGTCAATAAAGTTTTATTGGAATAAAGCTACGCCACACCCATCTATTTATGTATTTTATGTGGTTGTTTGTGTACAATAGTGAAATTGAGTAGTTGTAACAGAGACGATGCGGCCCAAGAAGCCTAAAAAAGTTTTAATATCTGGCTCTTTACAGAAAAAAATTTGCTGATCCCTGGACAAAACTGTTAATCTACACTGGCTGATAGAATTCCATCCACATTTGTTCACTGGTATTCATGTCTCAATAAATTTTAAGTGTTTCTTCCATACTGTCTATTATATTCCTTTCCTCTTTTACTGTTTCATTCATGGTCATAAATAAGCCAGTTTAAATAGAAACATTAATTTATTTAAATTATATTGTATCAACATTAATAGGGAAAATGTACCTGGTGCTCTTCTGAAGTACATCATTACCAAGAAAAACATCATTTCCTAGCATTGCTATCTACAGTCTGCCTCTGCCTCCTAGCACTCTGCCCCCTACCCACTGTGCCTTAGCTATATTGGCCTTCTTGCCATTCCTTGAACTTGCCTAGTAAGTTCACATTTTGGGGCCTCTATTATATTTGCTGTTCCCCATGCCTGGGATGCTCTTAACTCTTTTGTTTGTTCAGTTCTCTCCTATGATCAAATATCACCCCCGGAGAGGCCTTCCTTGACTGCCTAATCTACAATAGTGCCCTCCTTTTTCAGCACTCCTTATCACTTTAATGCACTCCATTTTTCAAGACCAATATCTTTTGCTGATACTATATAGAATAATTATTTATTGTCTGTCCCCCTATCAGAGTGTTGGCTTCATGAGAACAGTGACTTAATCTAGTTGAGTTAATGTTATTTCCCACTGTCTATAACAGTGCTGGGAACACAGTAGGTGCCCAACTAATATTTACTGAATGAATGAATAAATGGATAGAAGAAATACATTAGAGAGACCGTATATCTAAATGGTTAGGTAAATATAGCTGACTTAAATTTAACTTCTTCCAACTGAACTTGAACAAGTTCCTTTATCTTTCTGGGCCTTGGTCTTCTCATTTGTAAAATAAAGATGATAACAGTAGTTATCTTCCGAAAGTCACTGCACAGATTAAAGAATGTATATAAAAGTTCATCCACATTAATTAGCATGCTAAATGCTTAAAGAAGGCAATTATTATCATTATGGATATCAGAAAAAGTGCCAGGAATATCTGGAAAACCAAAACACAGAAGGTTTAATGCTAGCTATTGCAAAAATGCATTTTCCCATAAATCAGACTATGTGGATCAGCCAATGCAGCAATCTTGCAAATTATTATTACCACAGATTGAATCCTTTGAAGTGAGAATGTTGTATTGTAACCTATTGTATTTAACTAATATTGATTGAGGGCCTACTCTGTGTCAGGCACTATTGAGCAAATTTGTGTCAATGATCTTCTGAAAACATTTTTTGCAATCTTTTCTTATATGTTCCCCAAAGAAAATGAACCAGCATGGAGAGGTTGCTCATCCAGTAATCCTAAAATGATGGACACTCAAGAAGAGAATGAAAATGAATGCATGTGTGGTTTTGTGAGGTTTCTATAGTTCTCTTTCTTCAGCTTATACTTCAAAAACATGCTGGACTTTCAACTTAGTGTAGCAGTGCCATTTTCATAACTAATGTATTCAATGGGTAGAGTGACTAGCGGTCCCAGTTTTCCCAGGACTAAAGGAGTGTCTGGGACATGGAACTTTCAATTTTAAAACCAGAAAACTGGGTCAAGTTGGTCACACCATCCATGAGGGTATGTGTATGTGTGGTATATATTTATGTATACTTATGCATATCTCATGATCTAGGTGGCATATTTAGACTGGGAATCAGGTGTGCTAAATCCTATGACACACATATATTTATAACCAAAATCTCTGTAAATAACATATACTTCTGAAAATTTTCTAGAAAACAGAACTAATCATGAAGTGCTATTTTAATTTCTTTTCAACCATATCATATCATCATATTATTTTTTGGACCTCATTTCTTAAGGCCAACAACCTGAAAACCTTGGGCACCCAAAATTTTAATCTATTCCACGGGATTCATAGAAAGTGCTCGTTTTTCCTACCTCCATCCCTGTCCCCAAATAACTGAGCAGGAATTTGCTGTTAGAATAGATTTTTTTCCCCCCATTTTACAGGTAATGGAAAAGTTTACACACATAGTCACTTTGGAGGCTGGACGCTTTTCTACATTTTTAGCATTCGCACATCTTTAACCAGCTTGTGCAAAAACATAAGACCGCTTCATAATTTTCATTAATCAATGTTGTTATCTTTACTTAAAGACTTGGTCTATTAACTTAAGCTCATTGTGATGAATTGTTAATCTGCCCAGAAGAATGACTCTGTGTTCCGGTGTATGAAAAGCAGCCCTCCCTGCAGTTCTACCAAGACATAGTTGAATATGCTCTTCGATTATATTTAGATGTCATCATGGGGAAATTAGATCGTGGATTTTCTTTAAAAAGATGGATTGGAAGGATTAACCAAGATGGCGGAGTAGAAGGACGTGCTCTCACTCCCTCTTGCGAGAGCACCAGAATCACAACTGGCTGCTGGACAATCATTGACAGGAAGACCCTGGACTTCACCAAGGAGGCTACCCCACGTCCAAGGACAGAGGAGAAGCCACAGTGAGACGGTAGGAGGGGCGCAATCAGAGTAAAATCAAACCCCATAACTGCTGGGTGGGTGACTCACAGACTGGCGAACACTTATACCACAGAAGTCCACCCACTGGATTGAAGGTTCTGAGCCCCACGTCAGGCTTCCCAACCTGGGGGTCCGGCAACGGGAGGAGGAATTCCTAGAGAATCAGACTTTGAAGCCTAGTGGGAATTGATTGCAGGACTTTGACAGGACTGGGGGAAAGAGAGACCCCACTCTTGGAGGGCACACACAAAGTAATGTGTGCATCGGGACCCAGGGGAAGGAGCAGTGACCCTGGGGGAGACTGAACCAGACCTACCTGCTGGTGTTGGGGGGTCTCCTGCAGAGGCGGGTGGTGGCTCTGTTTCACCGTGGGGATAAGGACACTGGCAGCAGAGGTTCTGGGAAGTTCTCCTTGGCATGAGCCCTCCCAGAGTCTGCCATTAACCCCACCAAAGAGCACGGGTAGGCTCCAGTGTTGGGTTGCCTCAGGCAAAACAACCAACAGGGAGGGAACCCAGCCCCACCCATCAACAGTCAAGTGGATTAAGGTTTTACTGAGCTCTGACCGCCACAGCAACAGTCAGCTCTACCCACCACCAGAGCCTCCCATCAAGCCTCTTAGATAGCCTCAACCACCAGAGGGCAGACAGCAGAAGCAAGAAAAACTACAATCCTGCAGCCTGTGGACCAAAAACCACAGTTACAGAAAGATAGAGAAGATGAAAAGGCAGAGGGCTATGTACCAGATGAAGGAACAAGAAAAAACCCCAGAAAAACAACTAAATGAAGTGGAGATAGGCAACCTTCCAGAAAAAGAATTCAGAATAATGATAGTGAAGATGATCCAGGACCTCGGAATAAGAATGGAGGCAAAGATTGAGAAGATGCAAGAAATGATTAACAAAGACCTAGAAGAATTAAGGAACAAACAAACAGAGATGACCAATACAATAACTGAAATGAAAACTACACTAGAAGGAATCAATAGCAGAATAACTGAGGCAGAAGAACGGATAAGTGACCTGGAAGACAGAATGGTGGAATTCACTGCTGCAGAACAGACTAAAGAAAAAAGAATGAAAAGAAATGAAGACAGCCTAAGAGACCTCTGGGACAACATTAAACGCAACAACATTCGCATTATAGGGGTCCCAGACGGAGAAGAGAGAGAGAAAGGACCAGAGAAAATATTTGAAGAGATTATAGTCGAAAACTTCCCTAACATGGGAAAGGAAATAGCCACCCAAGTCCAGGAAGCGCAGAGAGTCCCATACAGAATAAACCCAAGGAGAAACACGCCGAGACACATAGTAATCAAAGTGGCAAAAATTAAAGACAAAGAAAAATTATTGAAAGCAGCAAGGGATAAACGACAAATAACATACAAGGGAACTCCCATAAGGTTAACAGCTGATTTCTCAGCAGAAACTCTGCAAGCCAGAAGGGAGTGGCATGATATACTTAAAGTGATGAAAGGGAAGAACCTACAACCAAGATTACTCTACCCGGCAAGGATCTCATTTAGATTTGATGGAGAAATCAAAAGCTTTACAGACAAGCAAAAGCTAAGAGAATTCAGCACCACCAAACCAGCTCTACAACAAATGCTAAAGGAACTTCTCTAAGTGGGAAACACAAGAGAAGAAAAGGACCTACAAAAACAAACCCAAAACAATTAAGAAAATGGTCATAGGAACATACATATCGATAATTACCTTAAACGTGAATGGATTAAATGCCCCAACCAAAAGACATAGACTGGCTGAATGGATACAAAAACAAGACCCATATATATGCTGTCTACAGGAGACCCACTTTAGACCTAGGGACACATACAGACTGAAAGTGAGGGGATGGAAAAAGATATTCCATGCAAATGGAAATCAAAAGAAAGCTGGAGTAGCTATACTCATATCAGATAAAATAGACTTTAAAATAAAGAATGTTACAAGAGACAAGGAAGGACACTACATAATGATCCAGGGATCAATCCAAGAAGAAGATATAACAATTATAAATGTATATGCACCCAACATAGGAACACCTCAATACATAAGGCAACTGCTAACAGCTATAAAAGAGGAAATCGACAGTAACACAATAATAGTGGGGGACTTTAACACCTCACTTACACCAATGGACAGATCATCCAAAATGAAAATAAATAAGGAAACACAAGCTTTAAATGACACAATAGACCAGATAGATTTAATTGACATTTATAGGACATTCCATCCCAAAACAGCAGATTACACGTTCTTCTCAAGTGCGCACGGAACATTCTCCAGGATAGATCACATCTTGGGTCACAAATCAAGCCTCAGTAAATTTAAGAAAATTGAAATCATATCAAGCATCTTTTCTGACCACAACGCTATGAGATTAGAAATGAATTACAGGGAAAAAAACGTAAAAAAGACAAACACATGGAGGCTAAACAATACGTTACTAAATAACCAAGAGATCACTGAAGAAATCAAAGAGGAGATCAAAAAATACCTAGAGACAAATGACAATGAAAACACGACGACCCAAAACCTATGGGATGCAGCAAAAGCAGTTCTAAGAGGGAAGTTTATAGCTATACAAGCCTACCTAAAGAAAGAAGAAAAATCTCAAGTAAACAATCTAACCTTACACCTAAAGAAACTAGAGAAAGAAGAACAAACAAAACCCAAAGTTAACAGAAGGAAAGAAATCATAAAGATCAGAGCAGAAATAAATGAAACAGAAACAAAGAAAACAATAGCAAAGATCAATAAAACTAAAAGTTGGTTCTTTGAGAAGATAAACAAAACTGATAAGCCATTAGCCAGACTCATCAAGAAAAAGAGGGAGAGGACTCAAATCAATAAAATCAGAAATGAAAAAGGAGAAGTTACAACAGACACCGCAGAAACACAAAGCATCCTAAGAGACTACTACAAGCAACTTTATGCCAATAAAATGGACAACCTGGAAGAAATGGACAAATTCTTAGAAAGGTATAACCTTCCAAGACTGAACCAGGAAGAAACAGAAAATATGAACAGACCAATCACAAGTAATGAAATTGAAACTGTGATTAAAAATCTTCCAGCAAACAAAAGTCCAGGACCAGATGGCTTCACAGGTGAATTCTATCAAACATTTAGAGAAGAGCTAACACCCATCCTTCTCAAACTCTTCCAAAAAATTGCAGAGGAAGGCACACTCCCAAACTCATTCTATGAGGCCACCATCACCCTGATACCAAAACCAGACAAAGACACTACAAAAAAAGAAAATTACAGACCAATATCACTGATGAATATAGATGCAAAAATCCTCAACAAAATACTAGCAAACAGAATCCAACAACACATTAAAAGGATCATACACCACGATCAAGTGGGATTTATCCCAGGGAGGCAAGGATTCTTCAATATACGCAAATCAATCAATGTGATACACCATATTAACAAATTGAAGAATAAAAACCATATGATCATCTCAATAGATGCAGAAAAAGCTTTTGACAAAATTCAACACCCATTTCTGATAAAAACTCTCCAGAAAGTGGGCATAGAGGGAACCTACCTCAACATAATAAAGGCCATATATGACAAACCCACAGCAAACATCATTCTCAATGGTGAAAAACTGAAAGCATTTCCTCTAAGATCAGGAACGAGACAAGGATGTCCACTCTCACCACTATTATTCAACATAGTTCTGGAAGTCCTAGCCACGGCAATCAGAGAAGAAAAAGAAATAAAAGGAATACAAATTGGAAAAGAAGAAGTAAAACTGTCACTGTTTGCGGATGACATGATACCATACATAGAGAAACCTAAAACTGCCACCAGAAAACTGCTAGAGCTAATTAATGAATATGGTAAAGTTGCAGGATACAAAATTAATGCACAGAAATCTCTTGCATTCCTCTACACTAATGATGAAAAATCTGAAAGAGAAATTATCGAAACACTACCATTTACCATTGCAACAAAAAGAATAAAATACCTAGGAATAAACCTACCTAGGGAGACAAAAGACCTGTATGCAGAAAACTATAAGACACTGATGAAAGAAATTAAAGATGATACCAACAGATGGAGAGATATACCATGTTCTTGGATTGGAAGAATCAACATTGTGAAAATGAGTATACTACCCAAAGCAATCTACAGATTCAATGCAATCCCTATCAAATTACCAATGGCATTTTTTACGGAGCTAGAACAAATCATCTTAAAATTTGTATGGAGACACAAAAGACCCCGAATAGCCAAAGCAGTCTTGAGGCAAAAAAATGGAGCTGGAGGAATCAGACTCCCTGACTTCAGACTATACTACAAAGCTACAGTAATCAAGACAATATGGTACTGGCACAAAAACAGAAACATAGTTCAATGGAACAAGATAGAAAGCCCAGAGATTAACCCACGCACCTGTGGTCAACTAATGTATGACAAAGGAGGCAAAGATATACAATGGAGAAAAGACAGTCTCTTCAATAAGTGGTGCTGGGAAAACTGGACAGCTACATGTAAAAGAATGAAATTAGAATACTCCCTAACACCATACACAAAAGTAAACTCAAAATGGGTTAGAGACCTAAATATAAGACTGGACACTATAAAACTCTTAGAGGAAAACATAGGAAGAACACTCTTTGACATAAATCACAGCAAGATCTTTTTTGATCCACCTCCGAGAGTAATGGAAATAAAAACAAAAATAAACAAGTGGGACCTAATGAAACTTCAAAGCTTTTGCACAGCAAAGGAAACCATAAACAAGACGGAAAGACAACCCTCAGAATGGGAGAAAATATTTGCAAATGAATTAACGGACAAAGGATTAATCTCCAAAATATATAAACAGCTCATTCAGCTCAATATTAAAGAAACAAACACCCCAATCCAAAAATGGGCGGAAGACCTAAATAGACATTTCTCCAAAGAAGACATACAGACGGCCACGAAGCACATGAAAAGATGCTCAACATCACTAATTATTAGAGAAATGCAAATCAAAACTACAATGAGGTATCACCTCACTCCTGTTAGAATGGGCATCATCAGAAAATCTACAAACAACAAATGCTGGAGAGGGTGTGGAGAAAAGGGAACCCTCTTGCACTGTTGGTGGGAATGTAAATTGATACAGCCACTATGGAGAACAATATGGAGGTTCCTTAAAAAACTAAAAATAGAATTACCATATGACCCAGCAATCCCACTACTGGGCATATACCCAGAGAAAACCGTAATTCAAAAAGACACATGCACCCGAATGTTCATTGCAGCACTATTTACAATAGCCAGGTCATGGAAGCAACCTAAATGTCCATGGACAGATGAATGGATAAGGAAGATGTGGTACATATATACAATGGAATATTACTCAGCCATAAAAAGGAACGAAATTGAGTCATTTGTTGAGACGTGGATGGATCTAGAGACTGTCATACAGAGTGAAGTAAGTCAGAACGAGAAAAACAAATACCGTATATTCATGCATGTATGTGGAACCTAGAAAAATGGTAGAGATGAGCCAGTTTGCAGGGCAGAAGTTGAGACACAGATGTAGAGAATGGACATACGGACACCAAGGGGGGAAAACTGCGGTGGGGTGGGGATGGTGGTGTGCTGAATTGGGCGATTGGGATTGACATGTATACACTGATGTGTATAAAATTGATGCCTAATAAGAACCTGCAGTATAAAAAAACAAACAAAACAACTAATACTAAACTTTCATTGGGTTATTTGTGTGGAAATATGTTAATATAAATGTTTCAGACATTGCATGAAATTTCTAAAAATCTTATATTTGTATTTGTATGGAAATATGTTAATATAAATGTTTCAGACATTACATGAAATTTCTAAAAATCGTATATGTTCTGGTATAATGTTATAAGTCATAATCCTAGTTATTACTTTCAAATGTATATCTCAGAAATAACTAATTTTCTTGTCAACTGCATTATTATGAACTTCATCAAATCTTTAACCATGGTCATTTTTAAGTCTTTTGTCATTTACAGACAGTTCTGGGTGTACTCTGATGATTTTGCAAATATGTTCCTATAAAAGGGTTTCATCTTCAAGAAATTCATGGAAAAGACTCTGACAAGTACAGGTTTCTGGTAACTGACTGTACTGCTGAACTGAATGAATAAGCATTTTCAGAACTCTAATGAAAAACTGATGAACTCATAAAAGTGCTAACAAAAGATCAAGATGAAAAAAAAATTTAATTACATGGGACTGAGTGAACTGATGAGGATGAGTATAATTTTTGTGACTTTCTGTCTGAATTAAAAAAAAAAAAAAAATCCCACAAGGACTCAGAGGCAAAGAATATACAAATCAATTTTCACTGCAAAGTAAAGGAGCTGTTACAGTGGAGGATTACTGGACTGAATGTCAATATTATGACATAGTATGAGTGTGTTTCATGTTTGGTAATTGCAATCATTGTTGCTTTTGTTGTGGTCATCCATGTACAATGCTTGGTGTCAGTCTATTTATCTCTTGTAAAAATAAAATACAGTGTGTGTGTGTGAAAAAAAAAAGATGGATTGATTTTACATTTGGTAATTGAAAATCGATAACAGTGCTTGGAAATAAGCAGAGAAATATTTCTAGTGAGACATACTACTGTTTATCATTGTTCCCTTTTTCTATATTTTGATTATGTTTTCCTGCCACCCTGCCCTTGATGTCAGCTATGTCTGTTGAGAACTGCAAGCTTCTTCAAGACAGACAGATAACTTGTTTGTCATCACATTCCCAGCAGTGCTTGGCATGGTGCTTGGCAAAGTTAGTTAACTAACTAAATAAATAAACAAATAAGAAAATGTAGATTAGAATTATTTCCCAAGAATTGCTAACATCAATGCAGAAAAATGCAAATCCAACAGTAACTATACACACTTGCATACACAAAGCATTGAATGCCCCCAGTGATCTCATTAAATCTTAGGATTTCACCAGGGCCAATTCTAGTGGCTTTGTTTCTGGTTATCTTGTCGGGACACTACAGAGAGACAATGATGATGATGATGATGATATCTTTGTCTTTTGATATTAATTCATTCAACAAATAGTGACCAACTGTCTACTATGTGCCACGTTTTTTTGTTTTTTGGTTTTTTTTGGTCCTGAGGTTACAGTGGTGAATATAGCAAAGTTCTCACTCTCCAGGAGTCCTGTCTTTTTCTTTCTTTTGAGCTCCACCTCCACCATCCTAAGTGCAAAAGGGGTATCTATGCTTAAATATTCAATAGTAGGCTCAAACTCAAAATATTTAAAATTGAGTTCATCTCCCCCCCACCAAACCAAATCCTCTTGGATTTTAATATAAATCCAATGATGATAGTGATCATGTCTGTCTTGTTTTCAGCTGTATATGACCAGTGCCTAGTACAGAACCTGGCCCAAAGAAAATTTTCAATAAATGTTTCTTCCAGGTTCATACCTTCCATGTCATCAGAGTCAAGCCCTGTAGCTTCTAAATTCCCACAATCCCCTCTCCATAACTACTATAGCAGCCTTCACAATCTTGTGTCAAATTGTTTATGTATGTTTCTGTATTCCCCTTTAGATTTTAAGCTCTTTGGGAATAGAGGTTGTTTGCATCATGTGTCTTTACCACAGATCCCAGCACTTGCAAACCCACAGTAAATGTTTATTGAATTAAATAATGTTCAAAATACATTAGTTTATTGTGGCTCAGTAATTTTTAAGTAATTCCAGTGGCTTTGTTTCTGGTGATTCAGTAGAGTCATGCTAGAGTAATAATAACAATCATAGCTATTATGACACATGCTAAGTGCCAGGCATAGTGCTAAGTGCTTTCCTGGATTACCTTATAAAATCCTACCCAAACCTATTATTATATTCATTTTATAGATGAGAAAACTGAGACACAGATAGGTTAAATGACTTACTTAAGTTCAAACAGGTAGGAATCAAATCACCGCTAGTTAACTGACGATGTTTCCCCCATGATATTTATTCTTATCATTCTTTGCTGAAGAAATACATTTGCTTCTACATAGATTGTCTAAACATAAGAGGAGTCCACTGGGACTCCAGGACACTCTTACTGGCCATTCGGAGCCCAGAAGTTTTACCAGATACTGTGTTGGTCATCATTTTGGCAGGCAATTTCTGTAGTCTGGCAGGTGAACCAGAAATTCTCCTGATATAGTTTGAATTTCACTTTAAATGTAAGCCACTAGAGATGAACCATCCTCTTGGTTGTGAAGTCAGAGTGCAGGCCACTGATAACCTGATCAACTGTAACACCTTTTGTGGGTGGAAGTTGGGTGAGAGGGTTATTAATAAATGCAGAGAAGAAAAGGAAAAATATGCTATGCTTCTCTGATTGACTTGGCCCTGGACATTTGAGGGACTGAAAGATCATTTTGATTTCAAATAAAAATAAACATGTGAACAGCACACAACGAAGCAAGCTTTTTCCCCATATCACCTATGGCAGCCTTTTGTTCAGCTCTGTGTGGTGAGAGGAAATTCTTGTACTTCAACTGACTAAAAGGTGTCAGAACAGAAATGCTTCTAACTATGTCCAGGTTTCTTTAAAATTCCCTCATTTAAGGTCAGTAAAGCAAAGCTTTTATCTATTTTACTATGAAAATATATTTCAGTTGGAAATCTCTAAATTCTTGCTGGAAATCTGGGTGTTTCATGCCTAAACAGCAAAAGGAGCTGGCATTTTAAATAATTACTTTGATAAAGAATGTACTTGCTTAGTGCACAATGCCAGGTAGACACAGGAAGGCTACTGGAATATACCTAGTGATGACTGAAGATATTGTCTCAAAACTGTGGTGTGGGGGCTTCCCTGGTGGCGCAGTGGTTGAGAATCTGCCTGCCAATGCAGGGGACACGGGTTCGAGTCTTGGTCTGGGAGGATCCCACATGCCGCGGAGCAAATAGGCCCGTGAGCCACAATTGCTGAGCCTGCGCGTCTGGAGCCTGTGCTCCGCAACAGGAGAGGCCACGATAGCGAGAGGCCCGCGCACCGCGATGAAGAGTGGCCCCCGCTTGCCGCAATTAGAGAAAGCCCTCGCACAGAAACGAAGACCCAACACAGCCATAAATAAATAAACAAATAAAATTTAAAAAAAAAATATAAAAAAAAAAAACTGTGGTGTGTTTTACTTTGATTAATGGTTTTATTCTGTATTCTCTCCCCTCACCACTCACCATGCCCTAACCATCAGACTACCACCCTTCAGTGCCCTGCTTCCTGTGCTTTACCACACCGGACAATTCTTCATGCCCTGGACATTTTCCTGCCTCTTCACTTGTTTCCTGAGGGTATGGCATACCTTGCTCCTCCTGATAAACACTTACCCATTCATCAAGGTTTCATTCAAATGTTACCTCTTTGGGGAAGTCTCCAATGGACAGCCCCTAACTGCAAAATGAGCTAATCCTCCTCTCTGCTTCCTGGCACATACCTCGATTGCAGTGTATATCACATTGTGTTGCAATTATTTAGGGGTGTGACTCCCCAAAAACGTTCTACAAGGGGAAGGGCTAGTTTGTGTGTGTAAGCATGTATATACATACTAAATAATTTCCTTATTTATTTATACTGAATCTTTTTTCAGCAAGGATTTAAGACAAAAGTCTACACAACAATTAAGAAACGAATAGGTGAGAGAAAAATACAAATATATGAATCAGGATACAAAACAGAGCTGTGAGTGAGGCAGATAAGGACTGGGATTATATTTTATCCATCTTTATATTTCAGTAACCCAGCAAAGTGGCTAGCATTCAGAAGATAACTAGCATGCGTAGTGTAAATGCATTTATTTATTTAATTATTTATTGATTATCATTGCCCTTGAATGCATTAAGTGATAATTTTTCGAAGCATTAAGTCTCCTATTTATGAACTGATCATTCAGTCACCAATACCAGGACATGACTTGTCAAGCACTGGAATTTATCACATTCATTTTTCTCAACAGTTCTCCCCATTTATGGATGTGAAACCAAAGGTCTAGAGAGATCAAGGCATCTGAACAAGATCACACAGCACAAACATTGGTGAAATCACCTCTTAGGACCTTATCTGCAAAATGAAAAAGATGAAAGAGAAGTCGTCATTCATTTAGCGCAGTCTTTCACATTATATGATTCTAAAGTTATAATGCAATATATTAAAAGTCATTTCTCCTTTTCACTCATTCTAATTCTCTGATGTTATTTTATTTTCAGGCTGTCCATAATTGGTCCAATTCTGTAGAATATTAATGCATTGTTAAATGATTTGATTTATCTTGCTTCCCATATTTGTGAGAGACTCTGTGTCTTGGATGTTGATTACTTGCAGATCACTAAATGTTTTTCCTCTGACAAGGACTTGCCTTTGTAGGTGTGCCATGTGTTAAAACTCTTGGATATTTAATATTTCTAAGCAGGCTGCTTTTCTGTAGGGCTGGGTGCTCTGGTTCACAGTGATTTGAAAAGTGGTTTAATATTAAGTAACCAGAGATTGTGTAATTAAAACAAAAGGATGCGTCTCCTCATTACCGTAGTTGATTGATGGCATATTCCATTTTCAAAGTAGGTAAATGAATTTTGAATGATAACCCTTAAAACAGAAAATATAAGATGAAGTATGCTGTCTTTTCTACACAGCTGGATGTTTCATGGTTATATTAAGAAAAGAAAACTAATAGCTTGTGAGGGGGAAAGTATGAAGACTCCACTTTACAGCTGTGATAAAGCTTTCAAGATAATGAAAATCAAGAAAGATTATTAAGAGAAAGATCGATAACCTAAATAAAACCCAGCTCTCTCTATATAACATCAACGCTTTGAATCTCTGTATACCTAATTATCTGGTCGCCTTAATTTAGATAAAATCATTTCTGAAAACAGGCAAATACACATAATTTTTTTTTAATAGTAAAGGGAAAAAACCCACATTTGTTTCCTTTTATAACACATTATCTCTGTGACTGATTGGAAATTGTTCATCTGATTTACCAAAACTGGGGCCACTCAGTAGTTTTAGAATATTCTGAGAATCATCCTTTATTTTTTGTGAAGTTACAATTTTAAAAGATGATAGTGGCAATTGAACAATTAAGGTGTACTTCTTAAAAAGTACATGGTTGTCCTAATCACCATGTCAGTAATAAAGTGCCTGTCTGGCCCTTTCATGAACATGTAACCATTTTTATTTTTTTTAAAGCCTTTATTGAATTTGTTACAATATTGCTTCTGTTTTCTGTTTTGGTTTTTTGGCGGCGAGGCATGTGGGATCTTAGCTCCCCGACCAGGGATCGAACCCGCACCCCCTGCATTGGAAAGCAAAGTCTTAACCACTGGACTGCCAGGGAAGTCCCACAAGAGACTTTTAAAACTGCTCATAGTTACCTACTGGATTTTAATTTCCCCACGTGACCTGTTAAAATTTATCACGTAAATCCAAATTTTGGGTCATTTTAAGTATTAAATGTGTGTTTGAAAGTCTGGCAGTATCTTAGGAGCCATTAACTACTATCATACAAATACGTATTAGGAACCATTAAAAATTGTTTTTTTCCTGCCATTTTAATTTGCTACAATATAGTCTAATGAGGTCAAGCACATTTGTTTGGTTAAGGAAGAAGAAGGATTCAGAATAACAATTTTGCTGGGCTAGAATAACAGTTTTATAAGGCTTCATAAAGGTTTTCTTGGCAGAATCACCAATTTGCAATGTCAACGTGAGGATTCCATATTCATTAAATCTGCTTCTCGATTTGTTTTACTGAGAGGTGAATGTGAGGCTGAATGCTCACCAGTGGTGGCTTTACATGTTTTTCGGGTGATCTTTAGAGTTTAAGTATAGAGCCAATGCTGCAGAAATCAAAATCCATGGGAGGTGTCTTAGAGGGACTACTTTGATTCAATCAATTCTCCTTTATCAGTCACTTCATGTGTGTCAAGCACTGAGTTAGGAGTTCTGTCAGATAGAGATGCAGGAAAGAATTAGATACATACTCTGCCCTCAAGGAGAGGGGCTGCAGAGCTAGACTGTCCACATACACTCTAAGGTGTGCACAGCACTGGATCTAGCCAGGTAGACCTGGACATGGTAGACACATTAAGTCTATGTATTAAATAGGCAATAAATATTTATTTCCTAAATGCATGAACAAATGTATTTCATAATATAGGGACATGCAAATGTTCTGAGAGCTCACAGAAGTGAGAGCTTCCTTTTAGCTCAGAGAGATAGTGGCTTGAATTTTGAGGAAGACTTTTATGCTTTAGTGTAATATTGAAACAACATTTTTAAGATTTTAATATGACTCTAGTCATTAAAAATAGCGATGTGAACTAGATTTCTAAACCTTAGACTCTTGACAGTTGTCTCGAAATAAACTTGTTCTTTGTTGTAGCTGTAAATGTTTAAGGATATGTCAGCGATTATGAAAATTTTAAAGGAAATTTGGTAGACATAATAAGAGTATAAGATCATAAAAAGACCTCCTCCTGCCTGGGTCAGGTCCATGCGGAACTAAGAGAATGACATTTAAGGGTATGACTTACTTCCTAATACCGATCTTAAATGCTAGGATGTCATCCCGAACATCCCAGTTTCAGTTAACAACACATTGTAGTCACTTAATCATGGAGTTAGCTAAGCATTTTTACTATCTCAAGTTTCATGAGATAGTCAATTTCTTCCTTCTCCTGCATTCCCATCTTTAAGGTTAATTTATGTGAAATACTATTCAAAATGTATGAACATATAAAAGATACACCATGAATTATACTTCTTCTTAAGTAGCTGAAATGCCCAATATCATTTTTATAGAAATTATCATATTCATTTTTTCTGTTCCAATTTAAGATGTGCTTACTATGTGCCAGCTCCTGGAGCTACATCCTAGGGGCACAAAGACAAACAAAGGCAGTTAGATTTGTATCTGCCCCAATGTAACTCATGGTCCAGTTACAAAAAGATGGACATGTTGCTTTATTAAGAGCAATGAAGAAAGGAAACATAGTACTGTGATAGAGGCTGATGGGGCAGGACAGCTAGTTTAGATTGGTGGACAGAGAAGTGCTCTTTGAAGAGGTGACATTTAAGTGAAGTTCAGAAGGATGAGAAGCAGCTAGCCATTTAAACAGCAGAAGAAAGAATAGTCCTGGCGGAGGGAACAACGTGTCAATTCCCCAAGATGGAAAAGAGACTGGCGTATTATAGGAACAGGAAAAAAGGCCAATGTAAAAACATGGAAGAGTAGCATGAGATGAGACTGGAAAGAAGGGCAGGAGGCTGGATCATGCAGGTCCTTAGAGGCCAGCATGTAGAGGTGGGATGATATTGAAATCTTCTATGCAGAAATGTATCATGATATGATTTAATTATTAAAATGATTCTGGATATTGTAAGGAGAATAGATCAGAGTAAGGAAAGAGTTGAAGGAGGATGATTTTTTCTTAAGAGCCTGTTTGATCCAAGCAAAGAGTGGGAGGTGGCTTAGACTAGGATAGTGATAATAGAAATAGAAATGAATGTATTGAAGAGATATCTGCAGGTATATCTGATAGGGTAAAATTATAATTAGATGTTTAACTTGTATTTATCCCCTTACAGCCTGGGGCCCATTGAAGAGAGGGACTACATCTTGTTCATCTCTGTTTCCACTCCCAGCTGGGAATGTTTAATGAAAAATAACTTTTTCATAACTTGGGGTTTCTGGGCTATGACGGGCACTCATCAAATCTTCAAATAGATGAATACGTTTTCTATCTGTTTTCTATAGTAGAATTTCTCTTTCTTTGCCTTAAAATTAACTTTTTTCACGCTTCAGGAGAGCCCCTCTGGTTTTGATATATTACATTGTGGTGAACATGACCACATTCTCTTTCTCTAGCCCCCCTTCAAGATCTTATAGACTTCAATGATATGCTTTCGTTATTTTTATCTTTCACATTGAAGAAAGAGAATCTTTTGATTCTTTTCTGATATTGCAGTTCCTCCTTTTCACGGATTACTTCTGTTGCCTCCCTCTGGATTTTCCTCAGCTCTTTTTTGTCTTGTTTGAGATGTGGTAACACAATACTCCTGGTGTGACTATACCACAATCCTGTATGTCGGTTGAATGTTGGGTTTTGTTTTATTCCAACACATTTTCTAATAAAGTTTAATATTTTCTAGACCATTTTTGGTTCTAGGGAGCAGGCCCAAAGACCCATAAGTCTTTTTATAGTAATAATTTAACTCGTAGCTTGAAATAAAGTAGTATATTTTTTCCTTGTTCTTATGTATAATTTTCTTTCATTTTATACAGCCTTATGTAATTTTCTTGCATTTTTCTCCCTGCCAGTTTGGTATCTCAGTATCTCCAGAAGAGCTTAGTGTCAATTGCATTCTTTCCTTCAAATCATTTATAAAAACTGTGGGATTAGGCTGACCCCTGGGAGATATCCTCATTTGTAGTTTCTCTCCAGAGCAGTTTTCCCCTAATCTTAGTTTCTTGTCTGTAAGACAGTTCTCTGTTCATCATGAAAATAATCTCAACTTCCTGGTAATTCTGGTTGAAGATTATGTAAATGCACTTTGAAAATGAATATAACATACCTGCTTGTTCTGTTTTGTTCATATTATTAGTTATCCACAAATAACTTAATCTGATTAGCTGAACATCATTCCCCTTATAGAAACCACATTTCCTTTTAATAAATATGTTATACCTTCTTTAGTAACTCACTTATTCTATCATCTGTCTATCTATCTTCCATTAACTTGCCTGATATGCAGGTGAAATTTGTCAGTCTTTAACTGTAAAAATGCCCACTGAAACTTTTCTTATAGATGTCAAATGTCATCCTTTCAGAATTTATAATGACTGTTTACATTTGTGGCTAATAGCGTCACAATTTCACCCTTGGAGTCTTTAAAACTTTTGATGCATTTAAACCAATTTATCAATTAAATCTGTAACATCCTATAATTTTATTATTTGCTTAAATCCTTTTGTGACACTCTGTTTTCTCAACTGTAAGATACATACCTACTTTGACCTTTTAAGGATTATTCATGCATTCATTTAATGAATATTTATTGGGAGGCTATGTACCCACTTAACAAAGTAGGGAAAAATTCCTGCCTTCATAGAACTTTTATTCTTTGAGGATTGAAAGACAATAAACAAACAAATAAGGAAATAATATGTTAGGAAGTTATAAATGCTATGAAGAAAAATAAAGCAGTTAAGGGGGTAGAAGATGAGGAGGGGTGCTATTCAGTATAGAGGGATTAGGAAAAATCTCTCTGAGAGAGTAACATTGGAGCAAGACTCAGGGACAACCCATGTGGTTATTTGGTGAAAGGGAATGCCAGGAAGATGGAACAGTAAGCGCCCAGGCCCTGATATAGGCATGTGTTTGGCTTGGTCAATGAACAGCAAGGAATCTAGTGCTATAGAAACAAAGTGAGTGGGGAAGAGAGTGGTACAGAATGAGGACTAGGGATTTAACCAAGGGCCAGATCATGCAAAGCCTTACAGATATATTGAGGACTTTGAATTTTCTTCTTAGTAAGACAAGAAGCCATTTGATGGTTTTTGACCATGGGGAGATCATAATGTCACTTATTTAAAAATAAAAATGTGGTTTTAGTCTGTTAGATTTAGATTGGGTATTTAGTATATTAGATCTAGACTGCATATTTAATGTATTTAGATTTAGATTGGGGTTGACGGATTGTGGCAAAAGGAAGACAAATTGGGAGGCTATTTCAGTAGGTAATCAGGTAAGAAATGATGAAGATTTGAGCTTGGATGGTGGTGGTGGAATTCATCAGATTTATTTTTTTACAAAATTCATAAATTTTATTTATCAGACATTCATTATATTTGCCAGAAATGCATTTGATGTTTGCATAACATGTATTTCTTTCCTTTTCATTAAAAAGTAAAAGTTATGATAAAGGTAAGACCACTGGATTAAATTAGTTTAACATATGTTTGTCTTCACTAAGGAACCATTACCATAAACTCTATCTTTGTAGCTGTTTACTGTCTATACAATTTAGATAGAAACAAAATAATTAAAAATCAAAGAATCTTTTCACTAGTTATTTTGCTTAACCAGTTTTCTAACTGATCTAAAGTTTCAGGAACTCCCATTTAATGCTGGATATTTTATTTCATAAATTCAGAGGCTATGGATTTACTTTAGAGGTAAGAGTTCTGTAAGCCTTGCTAAGTAGGTCAACTTGGTATGCTTGAAAGAATAACCACGATGCTGCATATGAGAATTTTAAGAACAACATGGTAGTTTAAAGAAATAACTTGCTTAACGCTGTTTCCCTGGATCCCATACAAACAAATAGCAGCATATTGGCAAGTTTTTGAAATCAAGGCCAATGTTTAATAAAGGCAGGAAAGAATTGAAAAACAGATATATTACTTCTGGATTTATATTTTATCTTACCTCTATCCAAATTCTTACTGTTAAAACAATCCAAAAATATACTTAACGTCTAACCTGGGCCTGCCACCCTGCTCTTTTAAACATGTAACTAGAGTGGGCTTGTTTCTGACAGAAGTCCCCTTTGGAGTTAATCAATAATACTATGCATACAGCAACTATTTGGCCTTACACACTTTTATCTCATGTCCCTTTTTTTGTTGACCTAGCCCCACTTTTTTTTCTGGGAAAACTCCTCCCACATACATGGAGATCATGAGCAACTATTTTGATGCTTCCCCTCGGGCCACACCTGATTGGTCAAGGGTTGACCTAAGAGTGGTTACCACAAAACTTTTCCAGTTATAATGGAAGAAACATATTCTATTCAGTGGCTGGAGCTACACGGATTTAATTTTAAAAAGTCAGTCTGTATGGAGTGCCTTCTAGGTCTCTGTTTATTTCAACAGAATGTCAGGTGATTCTCTAGCAGAATGTCCAAGGACCAAACTTAGAAGCACTTTGGGACCAAACTTAGATGCAGATAATATTTGCTTATTTAGTTCTTTTTTAAAAAAAATTTTACTGGAGTATAGTTGCTTTACAATGTGTGTTAGCTTCTACTGTACAGCAAAGTGAATCAGATATATGTATATATATATCCCCTCTTTTCTTGGATTTTCTTCCCATTTAGGTCAGCACAGAGCATTGAGTAGAGCTCCGTGTGCTATAGAGTAGGTTCTCATTAGTTATCTATTTTATACATAGTATCAATAGTATATATATGTCAGTCCCAATCTCCCAATTCATCCCATCCCCCATTTCCCTCTTGGTATCCATACATTTGTTCTCTACGTCTGTGTCTCTATTTCTGCTTTGTAAATAAGGTCATCTATACCAGTTTTTTAAGATTCCACATATATGCATTAATATATGATATTTGTTTTTCTCTTTCTGACTTCACTCTGTATGACAGTCTCTAGGTCCATTCACGTCTCTACAAATGACCCAATTTCTTTCCTTTTTATGGCTGAGTAACATTCCATCGTATATATGTACCACATCTTCTTTATCCATTCCTCTGCTGATGGATATTTAGGTTGTTTCCATGTCCTGGCTATCGTAAATAGTGCTGCGATGAACATCGGGGTGCATGCATCCTTTTGAATTATGGTTTTCTCTGGGTATATGCCCAGCAGTGGGATTGCTGGGTCACATGGTAGTTCTATTTTTAGTCTTTTAAGGAACCTCCATACTGTTCTCCATAGTGGCTGTATCAATTTACATTCCCACCAACAGTGCAAGAGGGTTCCCTTTTCTCCACACCCTCTCCAGCATTTGTTGTTTGTAGATTTTGTGACGATGGCCATTCTGACGGGTGTGAGGTGATACCTTATTGTAGTTTTGATTTGCATTTCTCTAACAATTACTGATGCTGAGCGGCTTTTCATGTGTTTGTTGGCCATCTGTATGTCTTCTTTGGAGAAATATCTATTTAGCTATTTCAACTGTCTTTTGATTGGGTCATTTGTTTTTCGATATTAAGCTGCATGAGCTGCTTGTATATTTTGGAGATTAATCCCTTGTCAGTTGCTTCGTTTGCAAACATTTTCTTCCATTCTGAGGGTTGTCTTTTCGTTTTGTTTATGGCTTCCTCTGCTGTGCAAAAGCTTTTAAGTTTCATTAGGTCCCATTTGTTTATTTTTGTTTTAATTTTAATTACTCTAGGAGGTGGGTCAAAAAAGATCTTGCTGCGATTTACGTCAAAGAGTGTTCTGCCTATGTTTTCCTCTAAGAATTTTATAGTGTCCAGTCTTAACATTTAGATCTCTAATCCATTTTGAGTTTATTTTTGTGTATGGTGTTAGGGAGTGTTCTAATTTCATTCTTCTACATGTAGCTGTCCAGCTTTCCCAGCACCACTTATTGAAGAGACTGTCTTTTCTCCATTGTATATTCTGACCTCCTTTGTTATAGATTAGGTGACCATAGGTGCATGGGTTTATGTCTGTGCTTTCTATCCTCTTCCATTGATCTATATTTCTGTTTTTGTGCCAGTACCATACTGTTTTGATTACTGTAGCCCTGTAGTATAACCTGAAGTCAGGGAACCTGATTCCTCCAGCTCCATTTCTCTTTCTCAACATTGCTTTGGCTATTTGTGGTCTTTTGCGTTTCCATACAAATTGTAAAATTTTTTGTTCTAGTTCTGTGAAAAATGCCATTTGTAATTTCATAGGGATTGCATTGAATCTGTAGATTGCTTTGGGTAGTATAGTCATTTTCACAATATTGATTCTTCCAATATGA
Organism: Eschrichtius robustus; assembly: GCF_028021215.1. Taxonomy (NCBI): domain Eukaryota; kingdom Metazoa; phylum Chordata; class Mammalia; order Artiodactyla; family Eschrichtiidae; genus Eschrichtius; species Eschrichtius robustus. Next base: position 123,333,877 of record NC_090845.1, read on the forward strand.
GAACATGGTATATCTCTCCATCTTTTGTGTCATCTTTGATTTCTTTCATCAGTATCTTATAGTTTTCTGGTCTTTTGTCTCCTTAGGTAGGTTTATTCCTAGGTTTTTTATTCTTTTTGCTGCAATGGCAAATGGGATTGTTTCCTTAATTTCTCTTTCTGATCTTTTGTTGTTAGTGTATAGGAATGCAAGAGATTTCTGTGCATTTATTTTGTAACCTGTGACTTTTTAAAATTAATTGATTAGCTCTAGTAGTTTTCTGTTGGCATCCTTAGGATTTTCTATGTATAGTATCATGTAATCTGCAAACAGTGACAGTTTTAATTCTTCTTTTCCAATTTGGATTCCTTTTATTTCTTTTTCGTCTCTGATAGCCATGGCTGGGATTTCCAAAACTATGTTGAATAATAGTAAAGGGTGCAATGATTGCAAGGGACCTGATAGGGTGGAGCAATAATTCAGGAAAGATTTCTCTGGGAACATGATTTTTAAACTAATTAGATTGTGCAACTTGCTTCTGACCCTAGAACATTGAATTACTGGTATAGATCTCTTCCAGATATTCTGACCCTGGACTCAGTTGTGAATGGATCAATAACTCCAGATTTATTGGGCCTTTTGTATTGCTCTATGAAGATGTCATATGTCTTTTGACCTGTAGCTTCTCAGAGACCTTAGCTTTCTTCCTTCTATGTTAGGTAGAATAGACTGGCATACAGATCCCAGTTCTATGTATGTACTATATATATAGTATTTGGTTAATTAGAACCCCTCCCCCACCCCATTGCATTGATCCCTTCATGGGCATCCTGGGTTCTCTCGTGACTTTTCTCACTTCCTTAGTCAGCAACAGGGTTGTCCAACTGAGTATCTCGGTGCCTGCTCCATACTTCAGCTCTTTCCCTTCCCCTGTCTTGGCCCCAAGGACAGAACACTCACAGAGTGATTATCCAACTGCAAATGTAACCACTTCCCTGCTGAATTTAGAGAGACTCAAACATT